>NC_083484.1:5607500-5960000 GCF_030014155.1 Tachysurus vachellii | reverse complement strand
TTGAACGCCACTCACAAGAAATTGAATTTAATTATGAAATAAGAGACCTAATGAAGAAATGCTTGCTGATTTTTATAATGATCACCCTGAAGAGTTAATTTTTCCCCTGAATGACTGTTATGGCTAAAACTGCTTCCAATACTAAACCACAAGGTGATTGTCATCCCAGTTAATACCTGGTTACCAGCCACTGAGTGGTATATAAAAAGTACAGGAAATAGTGACAATTAAAACAATTTGCTGAGAGTTACTAGTCCCACGAGGGTCTGTCTCATGGGATAACCAGGTATTGACAGGACTTCAGAATATGGGTGTCTAATCTTATCCAGAATAATCTAGTGTAAGCAGGTTCTCACTGGAAACCACACCTGAATTTATTGAAAGCTAAGATCAACCAATAAAGCAGGTTGAATCAAGTCCTGCTTGAGTGAAATGTAAGCCTAGAACCACATTAGCCCTTTCTGGATAAGACTTGACCACTTCAGTTCAGAAACACATCAATGAAAAAACCTACTGTATACCCTACAATTGCTACATCTATACCACATATCCCAAAACTTTTATATATCATGCTATATGGTCCACTATATAAAGCTAATCCAATTGCCACCCCAAACCCTTTCTCTACTATCACCAGCATACTCAATAAACTTAATTTTTACCCAAAGGCAGCTCCAGTATCTGTTTAGCCTTGTCTTGTATACACCCGGGGGGCACGGTGGCTTAGTGGTTAGCACGTTCGCCTCACACCTCCAGGGTTGGGGGTTCGATTGCCGCCTCCGCCTTATGTGTGTGGAGTTTGCATGTTCTCCCCGTGCCTCGGGGGTTTCCTCCGGGTACTCTGGTTTCCTCCCCCAGTCCAAAGACATGCATGGTAGGTTGATTGGCATCTCTGGAAAATTGTCCCTAGTGTGTGATTGCGTGAGTGAAGGAGAGTGTGTGTGCCCTGTGATGGGTTGGCATTCCGTCCAGGGTGTATCAAGCGATACCCCATGACGCCTGAGATAGGCACAGGCTCCCCGTGACCCGAGGTAGTTCGGATAAGTGGTAGAAAATGAGTGAGTGAGAGTGTATACACCCATTTTCACATAAGCTAAACATTAGTCTGGATCTTGTTATTGTCTAGCCCTTTTGTTTGTCTTCCTGATTTTTAAACAAAACTATAAAGCTACACCTGCATCTATCTCTCCATCTTCATTATACCATTTAACTTAATATCTGGACATGAATTGGGAATATGTGCTTGAGGCGTACACGGTCCATAATTTTAGATAGTAACTGTAAAATAAAATGCTAAATTCATATGCACAAATTAATAATTTAATGCTGTGGGTTAGGACTTTTTTCCTAATTAAAGCTTTCTGCTTCAATCTGAAATGTTTAACATATATTGCTTTACTGCTACATTTACTCTATAATGTAAGAAATAATCATTTTGTAAAACTATTAACATTCACATGTGACCAATGAGTGATCATTTTCTAACCATTTCCTTAATATCCAGCAAAGAAAATACAAAAAAAAAGAATCAGAGTAAAGTCTTTTAAAGCCGCAGGGCAATACTGTATATGTTAACACCTAATCTGTTGATATAGCAAAGGCAAACGCATATATCATAGTGTCAGCTCAAATGGTTCAAGATTAGAGAAAGCAGGTACAGTAAAATGACCACTCAAGAGAGATGAGATTTATTTAAGGGAGGTGAGATGAAAAAGATCACAGCTTTGATAAATGGAGCTTGATTGCTAGAGCAAATTATTGTGGCGTGATCAAGATTGTGAAAGGGAAGGAAAGACAGGCTGATGTGAAGAGAAAAATCTGAAGAACAATTAGAATGTGTTAACTTACACCAGATACAGCATGAGTACAGACCGCACTCTGCTTAAAATTCAGAAAGGTAAATTCTGTATTTAAAGAATAATCTACTTGAGTGATTTAGATCAGCACATTGATTTGATGCACACATGAGCACTGAACCCTGTTTCACGTAAATAAGTGCTTGCAAATGGTTGAGTTTGACAGTCGGTAGGGTAAATCGCATTTGTGCATTTTGCATTTCATGTAATATTTAAAGTACAAAGTTCATTTTAATACATAAGCATTGTGGCTTACACATGTTTGGATTTATAGCATTCATTTCTATGCTTTCTTGCACTATTTGAAGAAGAAGAAGAAGAGGAAGATAAAGAAGGAAAAGAAGACTTTATTATTACCACACACATTACAGCACAGTGGAATTCTTTTTGTCGAACATACAGTACGGCGAAACTATGTGTTAATATCTAACACAATCCATCGAAGAATAGTTCACATACACACTGGCACAGGAATCCATACTGATGCTAGGAAACTGGTGCAATGCAGGATGAACATGGGAAACATAATTATTAACCTGTTTCATTTTAGATAGCAATCCAACTGTAAAATAAAATGCTATGTAAATTCACACAACAAATGCAATTGTCCAATTAATAATAATCTCATGATCATGAAAAAAAAAAGAATCAAGTAAAATTAAACAAACAAAAAGATCACTTGTTGAAATTTTTAATTCTTGCCAGCATACATTTTTACTTGACATCAAACAAATACAGTCTGAATTTTTAATAATAATAATTTACTACTAAAAATGATATGATACTGTCAACTGTAACCTTATTAATATTCCCTAAAGGAAATAAAAACACATAGTACTAAAGGTTGGTGAAGAAGTTCTGATGTGCTGTAGGTTTGTGACTCCGAGGTTGAGAACCTACAGTATGCCACACACAATTTTTCCATCTCTTTTAAGCAGGAAAATACAATCTAGTCAGGAAAATAGAAGCTCTGCAGCTGACTCACACAACCATGCTGTTACATGGCACAAGCAAAACGGTATTAAGCAGACAGGACAGCTGGTGAAATTAATTACACAGTAGACGGTTTGACCTTACTCACACTAAATGACTCCAGCATGAGCTGTTGCTAACATGCAGGTCTGTCTCGGTCAGTGGACTTTGCTGTATGGGAAACTGAAACTATTAATAACGTACTCTATCTTCATTAGGCGGTTTTGTCAGTCTTGATTTGATTGCCAAGTTGGCTAAAAAAGATCTATCTATCTATCTATCTATCTATCTATCTATCTATCTATCTATCTATCTATCTATCTATCTAAAAGTTAAATGAACATTCACAGGCTTTTGGTAAAAGAGAAGACAGTGTCATTGGCATCACCTTTAGATTTAAGTGTACTTCATCACACAAGTAGCTTAGAGATCGAGTGCCCTTCAAATGACAACTTGATCCGGTTTCATCCGTTGTGGATTTAATTTAGTGCCGTTTGACTGCATACCTGGATCACGCTCTCTCTCAGTGTAACTGACCTCAGTGCATTTCGCTGCAGCCAGGAGGAAAAGGAAAGATAGATAGATAGATAGATAGATAGATAGATAGATAGATAGATAGATAGATAGATAGATAGATTGGTCCTCTTTCAACGCTTACCCTTTGTTACACACCTAATGTATGTTATCCTCCCTAAGGATAAGAAGGATGAATAAGACTTTTGAACAAAATTCAATAAAAAAAACACATTTTAGTAATGGGCTCAGGGGCTTTTGGACAATAGAGTATATCCCATTGCAGTTCTAGCAGGTCAGAGATGCATTTCACTGTTCACAAGGAGGTCATTATGCATGAATAAGCTGAATGGGCTCTTTAAACGCTTTCCGTAGCTGGATGCCGCATGATTACTGCTCCCCAGAGCCGTAATACTCTGCTGAACTGCTTCTCTTCACTCATGATGACTTCATTTTAACTATAACAATTAGATCAAATGAGATGAGTCATTTCAATTTTCATTGAAAGTGAAATAATTCAGTGTGAAACACTGTGTGAAAGGTTGGCATTTAATCAAATAAACTGGAAAAATCCTTTTAAAAAAATCATGTGTTCTGGTCATTCTGACCATCAATTTACAGCATTGCTTTGACAATCTGACGCATCGTCAGTGCCTTTCAAACACACACTTGATGGAAGGAAGGTGGGAGAAATAAAGAACTTACTTTGTGCTTCTCTCATTATGAGTTAGAGGATTTGACGGGTAAATTCAACTCAGTTCTGCTTTTTTCACTCTAGCACTTTTTTTTTTGTTTTTTTACAACAGCCATCATCACAAAGCGGCTTTACACAAATCCTGGTAGATCCCTAATAAGCAAGCCAGATGTGACAGTGCCAAAGCTTCCTGAAATGCCATAAGGAACAAGACTCAAAAGGGGGACCCATTCTCTATCCTCTAGGCTATTATTCATTGAAACTGCAAATAGCTCCAAGATGAAGAAGCAGGAGGTGTACAGTACAACTGTGGTATCTTTTCAGGCAGGTCTGGAGGGTACGACGAACCACTGCAAAAGAAGTCTACCAGGACCTTGCACCAGCATCCCATCAGACCACAGGAGTAGCTGTACATCTTGACAGAATTGGTAGGTATGATGGAAACTTTCAAATGTGTTCACACTGTAGCAATTCTAGCAACAGCAGCATGATTAAAAAAGGAGAGACAGAATGGAACCTAGACATGATGGCAGCCTGGGACAAGACCATCAACAAACCTGAGTAAAGGCATGAAAGGGCTAGGGACTACCAAATCTATGTGCTCCTGAATCACCTTGATCTGCACCTTTATAAGGAAATACCTGACTAAGCAAGTTAGATTTTTAACTAGATGTAAGAATTAAAATTGTTCCATGGAAAGGAAAAGCCTCTGGTCTCTGCTGAAAATTTCATCATTCGGCGTCATTTTTAAGAAGCATCAACTAATAATTGACAGCTTGCCCGAAACCACTGTTCATTATTGTTTTATAGATCTGTAATACTGTTTTATAATAAAATAAAATTTAACTGGTAGCCAGTGAAATATCAGTAAAATAAGGGGACAATACGTTCAAGATTTTGGGGTCTATTATTAAGGAAACTTCCAGAAACCTGGACACAGATGTAGTCTAGGGTTTTATCTAGTATTGACTACCATGTACAGTAACACATACATATAACATTATATTTCAACATTAAATTATATTTATTAACTTACACGATGAGCTTTAAATGGCTCTGATTAAAGCACTTGGGATTGGGAATTTACCCAGTGCCCAGCATTTGATGCCCTTTAAACCTTCCCCACCCTTATTAAAAATGTTTTTAAGAGAGAGAGAGAGAGAGAGAGAGAGAGAGAGAGAGAGAAATATAGAGACAGAGTATTAGAGAGGGTGAGAGAGATGAAGTGCTGATGATCAGGGTGAGATTTATAATGTACACTCCAAAAGTCGTAGTCAGAGTCCACAGTGGCAGGCAGAGCACAGACAGCCAGGGTAATTATAGGCAAAACTATAAACGTACAAGCACAGGTCATAACCAAGAAAGACTAACACAGAAACAAGAGGCTTAGCTAATGATTAGATAATGATTCATTCAATTTAAGTCACACATTGCATCTGGAAATTTGTTCTGCAATATTATTCATCTCAATATAGCAAGGCATTAACTATTTATATAAATGATAACTATAATGACTTTTACAGAGTGCTTTATCATGGAAATAAATCAGCAATATCAGATCACGTCTTGTTTGAGTTACCTCTCAGTCTCACTGCCACTGGGAGATACATACTGTATGATAAGGTGACAGTTTTCTCTACTGCAGGATAACAATTCAGTGAAATCCAGAGTACTGTATATATACAAACACAGGACTGGGGAGTACAACTGGTAACAGACCAATGATCCCATCAGGACACAGCTCTAGTGTCAGGACATAGCTCTAGGTAGAAAAGGCACAGAAAGGCACAAAAATATCTACAATGAACACATAAACTGTAGTCCTCAAATACAGCCTTGTTAAACATATACTTTGTATGCACAATGTGAGAACTGTGTGTATTAGATTATATATAGATGTATGTGATTAAATAAAGTTGAATGCTGTGAACTGATGTGATGTTAAGGTCAGGGACTGATCCCATCTTTATATCAGATGACAAGCATAGGCACATTAGAACAACTTTATTAGGAACATCTATACCTGCTTAGCTGTCCATCAAATGTCAAACACTAGTGAGCTGGTTGGAGTATTTCAGATATTGCTGATCTCCTGGGATTTTCCCACTCAACAGACTCTACACAGAATGGGGCAAAGAACAAAAAACACCTTGTTTGTGTAGGGTCTGCAGGCTGAAACACCTTGTTGAAGAGACGGATTTGAGGAGAATGACCAGACAGGTTTGAGCTGCCAGGAAATATATAGCAATTAATATAATTACTTTTTACAACCATAGTGAGCAGAAAAGAATGCACAACACATCAAAACTTGAGGTAGATGGCCTCTCAAGGTTCCACTCATGTCAACCAAGAACAAGTTTCTGAGGGTATCATGGGTACAAATTCACAAACTTCTAAAACTGTTCAGATTCTTTTTCCTGTTTCCTGCCACATGATTGGCTGATTAGACAACTGCATAAATCTGCAGGTTTTATCTGCATGTTAATGAAAGAAAATACAATGGGTATTGTAATAAAATACTATGAAATAGTTTATTCATGCCATGATATATTGATATAAATAATACCAATATTGCTATGCGTCTCTTGTTTTAAGCACACATTTGCCTACACAACTCGTGTAAGGGTCTATTAATGTTTATGTCTTAAACTACTTAAACTATCCCTGACACTCCTACTCTGCTTCTGCTTGGACATATCTGAGCTTGTGACTTAATTTCTACTGTCATCAATGCTCCAACATACATCCATTCATCATCCATCCATCCAACCATCCATTTATCCGACCAACCACCCATCCATCCATCCATCTACACAGCCATCCATTTTCTTCCACTTTTCCAAGTCCTGGTCATGGGGCATCAGTCTAAGCAAAGTTGCTCAAACCTTCCTCTCCCTAGACACTTCACCCAGCAGGGATACCCAGTCACTCCTATTCCAGACGAGAGATATACAGTAATCTCTCTATTTCGTCCTTGGTCTGTGATGGTGTCTTCTCCTCATTGGACATTCTCTAGGCATCTTAGACAACATAGTCCAAAGTGAATAACCTAAAGCTTTTCGCTTCCCAAACACTATTTATTCTTTACCTAGACATTTACACCTAAGATTTGGACCTGAGAGTTGCTGCTGTAATCATAAAACAGGACTCCAAGTGACAATCTGTTTGTATTGAACATCCTTTCAAAAAACACTGTTTATCTTTACTGTTGTCACTCGGAACAGTCTGGCTCCTCTTAAGGATTCTTTCAGAGGTTATTTCTTAGAGTTTTTCCTTGAATTCTGTAAGGATTTTTGTGACGATACAGTATCTGTTATATCTACTGTATTATGCCATGCAAAGGAACATGTAATTGCAAAAAAAGTAATTGCAAAAAAGGTCAACTAAACATGATCTGAACTGCACAGTTATCACTACACAGTTACATGACAGTTAACCTCGTTGAAATAAGGAAACTGTAATCAGATCTTGTAAATATCCTGACACTGGTTTGGATATTTGTTTATACTGAAAAAAATAAAGAGAACCGAAAAGTATAAAGGAGTAAATATCAAAACCTTTAAGTTTGAACTCACTCTCTCTCACTCATTTTCTACCGCTTATCTGAACTACCTCGGGTCACGGGGAGCCTGTGCCTATCTCAGGCGTCATCGGGCATCAATGCAGGATACACCCTGGGCGGAGTGCCAACCCATCGCAGGGCACACACACACACACACACACTCATTCAATGGACAATTTTCCAGAGATGCCAATCAACCTACCATGCATGTCTTTGGACCGGGGAAGGAAACCGGAGTACCCGGAGGAAACCCCCAAAGCACAGGGAGAACATGCAAACTCCACACACACAAGGCGGAGGCGGGAATCAAACCCCCAACGCTGGAGGTGTGAGGCAAACGTGCTAACCACTAAGCCACCGTGCCCCCCAAGTTTGAACTCCTAGTTAAAAAAAAAATAATAAGTCTCAACTTTGTTTCATCTTGTCTCAGTGCAACACTAAGAACTGGCAATTAATGCACTAATAGGACCAGAAAAAAAACATACTGAAAACAAAACGCACACATTCTGTACATCTCATTACATCCCTGTGTAAGATTGTGTGATTGCATTTCCTCAGTTAAATGCAACAACGTATTAGACACCCATTAGAAAAGTACTACTTCCTTTATCCATTTTCAGGTTGGTAAGTGTATTTGATCAAAGTTTTCATACGCTAGTTTAATTTAAATAAAGGATTTACTGTATTAAATGAGGTATTAAAGCTCGACAAGACCTCAGAGATCATTAACTGGATGAGCAATTATCAACTTAATAGCTTTCTCTAGCAATTGAAAAACAGTACAATAAAAACCAATTGAATTGGTATTTTTATAGCAGCATATAAAGTGCAGTCAGATTCACAGTTTCAGACATAAAAGACATAACATCCATGTATCTTTTTCCTTAAGGATCATATACATTAGATAGCTCTAGGTTTTACAGTGTGTGATGGTGTGCATGCTGCTGACACCTATATTTAGTGTGTTCGGTGTCATTAAAGGGCAGGTTGTGGATTTACGGTGTAAGCGTAACAGGAGCAGTGTACAGGTGTACAATAATGATGTTCTAGTTGCCCTTTTGCTCTTCAGGATTTAAAAATACTTTCACTTATGGCTGGGAAAGTACAGTATATAAAAGTAATCACATCACTATTCAAGGGCAGAATGAAAACAGCACTTGAAATCCAGTAAAGGTTTTCACCCATAAATACTGTAAAGAGTTAAATATTGTTCTTTTAAACTATGTTTTAAACAATGTTCTAGCAGTTGTAGTCAGCTAATACATCATAGCTGCTGGAGTGGCATAAAGTATTTAATGTCATCCTTCCGAGAAAAACGAAGCGTTAAACGAAGGTTTTAATGTTCATAATAAATAAGAAATGTTTTTTTTTCTCCAGATCTGTATATACAATAAAACTGAAATCTGAAAATAAGTATGTAGATGTCCAGAATGAGTGAGACATAAAATTGAGTGAGACATAAAATTGAGTGAGACATAAAATTGTGTTCTAACATCATATTTGAGATAAAAAATCTCAAAGTGGACCCTATAAGAAGTCTGGGAACTAAAGGGATAAAAATAAAATAAAGAATTATTTAAAAAAAAATGAAACCATTTTAATGAAAAACTCCATAAATAAATTATTACTTTGTAATAAGTAGAAAGGTTAAAAAAGGGACGATAATGAAGAGTGAATAAAGGAGAAAAAAACAGAAAGAAGGACGTAGGAAGAAGAAAAAATGTTGAGGAGCTGGAGGGGTAGGAGAGAGAGAGAGAGAGAGAGAGAGAGAGAGAGAGAGAGAGAGAGAGAGAGAGAGAGAGAGAGAGAGAAATGAAATGAACATTTTGTAAATTCACGCTGGGGTTAGAACTCATTGCACAGATAAAATGCATGCAGCTCCCAATGTGACAACAACACACACTTCCTCATTAAGAGTGTTCCATTATCTCATTACTACATAGTACACTTTTGATAATGTTTTATCATGACCTTTTCCCCCTGCTTTAAATTTTGATCCATACACAGTGACATTTGTTAAATTGTGGTGCATGGCAACTGTTAAAAGGTTAAAAAGACTGGAGAGAAGAGGAATGAGTGTGAGTCGCACTGGAGCAGAATGAGTATGAGTCATTTATCATGCTAATCTAAACGCCCACTTATCATCGGACCTCGTATAAATCACTGTCATATCTTGCATGGGTCCTCATTATGCACAGGGTGCTCTAAAAATCACAGCTCAGCAGCGAAAAAAATGAAATGTGTGCTTCGCCTCAAAACGTCATCCAATTTTACATGGGGTTAGTGGGACTGGGGCATGTCTTTAATGTCATTGCCTACTGTGGGATTGAAGCCTCTTGATACGACCTACCCTAGTTTCCTGTTTAAATATGAAAGAAATACGTCAAGACACAGTATCAAATCACAAACCTTATGCCTTGTTATGAGCATGATAAGTATCAGACGTATGGGGGGGGTTAAATGACGCTCTAACACTTGGTTTGTCTACAAGTATTAGGGCTCTGATTACTGATAGGCCTAATGTATAGGGCTTAAACTTGCATTCTTGGTGTTTAAGACAGGACATAATACTGTATGAAAACTTAATTATTAAATTAGATAGATAGATAGATAGATAGATAGATAGATAGATAGATAGATAGATAGATAGATAGATACTACTACGACCACTACTACTACTACTACTGGATCCAAAATGCAGCTGCCCGGCTTGTTTTCAACCTGCCAAAGTTCTCGCATACCACCCCGCTGCTGCGATCCCTCCACTGGCTTCCGGTAGCTGCACACATCAGATTCAAAACACTGATGCTGGCCTACAAAGCCAAAAATGGACCAGCTCTCTCTTACCTAAAAGCCCTCATCACGCCTCGCACTGCACTCACCCTCATCACTCCTCGCACTGCACCCCACACCATCCGATCTGCTCGACTGGTTCCACCATCTCTTACGGTAAGAGGCAAGTATACTACAAGACTATTCTCTGTTCTGGCACCAAGGTGGTGGAATGAACTTCC
Organism: Tachysurus vachellii; assembly: GCF_030014155.1. Lineage (NCBI taxonomy): Eukaryota > Metazoa > Chordata > Actinopteri > Siluriformes > Bagridae > Tachysurus > Tachysurus vachellii. The sequence goes on along the minus strand of NC_083484.1, from coordinate 5,949,389 downwards.
CCTAGAAGTCCGGACAGCTGAGTCACTGGCTATTTTCAAGCGGCGGTTGAAGACCTACTTATTCAGGAAACACTTAAACTAGCACTTCTTTCCCTATCTTTTGCATTTTAAAAAAAAAAACAACAACAAAAAAACTTTGACACTTTTTTCATTGTAACTTTGAACAAATGTTTTTTTTAAACTCATGGTATCTTAAGTATGTAACTTAGTGAGCCAGCATTAATGATTCAATGCTAGAGATTTAAGCACTTATGTACGTCTCTCTGGATAAGGGCGTCTGCCAAATGCTGTAAATGTAAATGTAAATGTACTACTACTACTACTACTAATAATAATAATAATAATAATAATAATAATAATAATAATAATAATAATAATAATAATAAATGATTGACTCACAGGACAAGCTTAAGCTTAATGCTAGGAGAGGACACACTCTAGTGCTTGACCAGAATAAGAATAAGAAGTAGAATAAGCTCAGTAAAAATAAACAGACATGAATAAAACACAACCTTAGAGGGCACAGTAAAGAGAATAAAACTACAACAGGAGCATTTTGAAGCCTTTCAACATCAATAAACTCTGACTTCTACTGCAAACAAGCCATTAAGCTTCCCACCACTCTTGGAAAAGAGATCTGTATCCACCACAAGCTCAGGATGTTCCCTTTTGCACAGAAAAACAGGGATAATGAGAGTTTGTGTGTGTGAGTGTGTGTGTGTGTGTGTGTGTGTGTGTGTGTGTGTGTGTGTGTGTGTGTGTGTGTGCGTGCTTTGTCCTAGCACTCACTCAGATCTGTGGAGCTTTGCCAAAGGCACCCAAACAATATTTTCATCTTGCAAAAACAGAATCAGTCACTTTTTTGTGATCAAAAAGAAGGTTCTTATACTTTGTGATTTAAATCACTCTCTATTCAAAATACAGTGCAATTCTTTTAAAAGTTTATAATTTTTTTTTGTCATTTCACAAAGAATAGTGGAGATTCGCTTGCAACCCTGAAGCTCCACAGTGAAACATCACAGGTGCTGCCTTGTGGTGATGTAGCCTAATTATTGAGGACAGTGTGTGAGCTCACTGTGTGTTTGGGGAAGTGGTAGATCAGTGGATAAGGTGTTGGACTACTGATTGGAAGGTTGTGAGTTTGAACCCCAGGGTCACCGCCTGCCACTCTTGGGCCCCTGAGCAAGGCCTGTAACCCTCAATTGCTCAGTTATATAATTGGGATACTTGTAAGTTGCTCTGGACAAGGGTGTGTGATATATATATATATATATATATATATATATATATATATATATATATATATATATATGTGTGTGTATGACCCTTAGGATTATTGGAACTTTTGGTAAAAATGGGTTTGTGAAAAGTATCTTTAATAGAAGCACCTGTTACTCTGCACATTCATGCAATTATCCATTGAGACATCCAGTCATGTGCAGCTGGACAAGGCATAAAATAAAGCAGATACAGATCAAGAGCTGGATCACATCAAACATCAGAGACTTTATCTTTAAAAATGGTAATTAATGTGCTGGTTTAGTATTTCATAAACTTCTGATATTGAACTCTAGAGCTTAGTTGAAATGATGCATTATTAAATAAATTACAGTGAGCCTCATAAACACGAATAAACACTGACTACAACACACTGAACCCTGATCCCGATAGGCTACAACAGCAGAAGTACATCACATCATTTACATTTTCATTTATAGCATTTGGCAGATGCTCTTGTCCAGAGTGACTTACAGAAGTGCTTTGGAGTTTCTATTAATGGATACAATGATTCTGGTTCACTAGGTCATGGACTAAGAATACCACTAGTTCATTCCACCACCTATGTGCCAGAACAGAAAAAAGTCTTAATGTGTACCTTGCGAGATGGTAGGCTCAAGTTGAGCAATGCTCGGGGATCAGAGGGAGAATGGTGCAGTGCAGGGTGCAATAAATTCTCTGATGTAAGTGGGTGCTGGTCCCTTTGCAAGCAAGCTTATGTGATCTAAATCTAATTCAGGCAAACACCAGAAGCCAGTGCAGGCATTGTAGCAATGGAGTGGTGTGTGAGAATTTTAGAAGGTTCTTTCCCGTTAACCAACATACATCTATAGCATCTGAGGTTGTAAACAAAACAGAAGCCTTCCTGTCAGCTTGATCCAGTCTGGCCATTCGTCACTGACCTCATTAACAAGGTGTTTTTGCTTGTAGAACCATTGCTCACTGGGTGTTCTCCTGTTCATCACACATTATGTGTACTCTGAGACTGTTAGGTGAGATAATTCCAGGAAAGTAGCACATTTTTCACGACTGTTGCCACAAATTCAGGCAGAAATCTGAGAGGAGTTTTCAATACAGAATCTCTCAGGATCTTCCAAAGACCTAGGTCTTCTCTTATGGCCATACCAGCAGCTTGGTTTTGTGTTCACCCAACCATATTTGAACCACTGAACCATTCTAAGGAAGAATCAAACTATGACCCAGTTGTAGCTTCTTGTCAGAGGCAGTCTGATTTTTATTTCAAATCTCTCATTCATGGAGTCCATACTGCCAGGCATATTATCAAGCTCCTATGGACATTGGAGGAAAAGGAGTGCTTCATGTTCACAGATTCTCCACCAAACTGAACAGTGGGGTTGTCTATTATTAAAACCCACCCTCTCTCTCTCTCACTCTCTCTCTCTCTCTCTCATTCACATGCGCACACACACACACACACACACACACACACACACACACACAAGCAAAAAGAATAGGATATCCATCAGCCTCATGGAGAGAACCATGTCACTGCTAGTGTCAGAGCTCTGAGGAGTCACTGCAGGAGGTGAGGTCCATGTAAGAAACACACCCTAAAGAAATCTATTAACAAGATCACAAAAAGGCACTGAATCCAGCAAAGGAGATTTCTTCTGGCTGTGTATTCTATTTAATATTTTTGTTAAAGATATTCTAGAAGTATGCATTACAGTTCATTTGATTACAAGATTCCATGGAGTGCGTTAAAACTGTGTAAATTAAACCTAGTTCTGGATTGTCTCACTTAAACCATGGTCGCTTGCCAGCACTAGAAAGGATAAAAATACCAGCTAATTGTATTAACTACACACTAGTATTCTGTGTCCTCTAAATCATTTACAAAGACAAGATAGTCTAATATGATAACATATAGTGAATTTGAGAGAGAGAGAGAGAGAGAGAGAGATAGAGAGAGAGAGAGAGAGAGAGAGAGAGAGATAACTGGTATTGGACTACTGATGGGAAGGTCATGGGTATGAATCCCAAGGCCAACAAGCTGCCACTCCTGGGACCCTGAGCAAGACCCCTAACCATCATTTGCTCAGCTGTATAAATAAGATAAATGTTAGTTGCTCTGGATAAGGGCATATGCCATAAATGTACAACGGATTGAGTACATAACTTCCAGCCAATCAGAATCAAGTATTCACACGGACCATGGCATAAGTTAATTTAAATGTAGCACACAATCACATAATTTTGGCAAAGAAAGCAAGTAAAATATATACCGATAAATAAGAAACCAATTATATAACTATGAAACAGTGTTATAGTTAAATTAAAGAATAGCCATGATTTATACCAAAACAGAGAAATTATTTTGGCATGATTTTGTCTTTGCGTGTTTCGTACTAACACATACGTCACAAAGCGAAAGAACAATTCAGCCAAAACTACTGTACAATGTCCACAATGTACACAGAGCTCCAGGAACGCTTCAAAAATATGTTTGTCTGAACTAATCCTTTAAAAAAAAGTGAAATATGAATATAATGAAATAAGTCATGCATTGAGAGCCTAAGAGTAATTGTATTTCACTGTGAATATTATTAGGTGCTTTGTTTGTGTAACAGCTGTATAACGTTAGTGCTGAAAGCCTTTGTACAAAGTACTGCATCAGGGGGAAATCAGTGAGGTACTGTTGTATAACGTAACCCTGAAGCAAAGTGGAATTAATTGTGTCTAGATGCAATGCAGTTTCTCCCCTTTGGTTGATGTATGTTTCTTTATAAAAATGACTTTGAGAACTGTTTTAACGAATGGTCAAGACAGCTTAGGGCCCACAGCTAGGAAGTCTATTACACTTTGACACAAGACACTATTATGCTAGACACCTGAAGACTGCCCCAATCTGCAAATGGTCTGCCTGGACATGCAAGCATCATGAGCAGATCCAAATAGTTACCCCTGTATGCACGGCATATACTGTAAACCAAAATATTAGCAATTTTCTACAAGTGTCCCAGTTCCAGAGGTTTCAGTCAGTTGCCTTGCAGAGAGGTCACCATATGCAGATTGGAGGGACTGCATCCAAAGCTAAATAGCCAAACAGCTAGCATTCCACATGTGAGCTAATATTGTAAAACCTTTCCAGAGATTGTATTTGGCATTCTGGTACCACAAATCTGGGCTTCTGTTTATGCTTTGTTGCAGGAGACCAAACATGAGCCTCAGTACCATGAACCACTCATACAGTATCTGACCTGCTTGTGATTCCTCATGTTCCCCAGAACAGGTACTATTGCGAGCTGGAATCTGTAATGTGGATAATCCTCATGTGAGTTGTCAATAACGATCATGAAAAATTCTTAATATAAAAGAAAACACACTCACAGTGAAGTGACAGGAGGCTTAACCATAATCAATAGCTGCATGTTAATATACGCACACAGCCGAGTGAATGACTGCTGGATAACGAAAGCAAATATTGCATTATCACTGAAACACTGGAAGGTCATTCACACAAGAAGGTGTCCTGTTGTTCAAAAACACCCACATTGGTTAGGGGATGTTTTATACTTTATAAAACTATAAACACCTATACTGTATATACACACCTTATCTATAAGGTGTACAGGAATCTACTTGCTGATGGCAGAGCTTGTCCTGATTGTCTAAACATGCTGCTGACATGATTTTTTTTAAAATATCTCCAAAATGGAAAGTTTCTTGAATACTATTGTAATTTTACTACGTTCAATGATTTTATAGCATTTTAAATCTACTTATTTTAAATGATTTAGGGCTACACATTCCCTACATGCCTAAAATTAGATAATAAAAAATACAGAATATATAATACACCTAAAATACAGTATATGATTACGTTTAGCTCCTCATTTATACTGTAGGTCTTAATAGATCTGTACATTTTTATATCATGCATGATCATAGCATATAAAGTATTAATGATATCTCTTACAACATGCTCCAAATACACCCACCACACAGACACACACACACACATACCACCAGCTACAAAGGTGTTAAATTCCCATTTATAATAAGGGGGAAATAATTACTCCATTCCTGGCCTGGAGTTGAGAAGTTAACCATTAATTTAACATAAAAATGTAGACAAATAGTGACCAAAATGCCAATGTGGCTGTTTTCAGAGACATATTGAGAAAATGGTATAATTAAATTCATACACTAGTTGAATCGAGTATTCATTAACGCACCCATATGTGCTATTTTGACACCAATTAGCATGAAATACAATAAGAGCAATGGTTTTTCCAGGCCAGACCTCAGCTAGTCAGTCATAACAAATGGTATTAGATGCTAAAAATGGCATAATGGCTGCCATTTCTGTCCTAAATGAGTCAGCTAGGAAACCAGAGGATGGGGAAGAACTAATAATGAAGCACATGCCTGCTTTCGCAAATGATTTTGTAGCAACATTTTTGTTAATTGAGCAGCAGAAACAAAAATAGATGCCAAATTGGTCCTAGACTGCTGTATGTCTGCAGATTTCCCCATTACATTAGAAGTGTAAGGATCCTTGTATATGATCCTGTTTTTTTTTTTTTTTTTTACAATCCAAGCTCCATGATAGGTAACAGAAGATAATGTTTAATTCTTACTCATGGGGAGACTGGCCCAAATTTCTGCTTGTTTTTTTATTGTGATTGGGGAATAACTCATTAAGCTGCATAGCCGTTTAACAGAAACTGAAGAGGAATACAAAAAGAGCAAACTCTAAATCAGATCGAAACACAGGCGCTGTTCTAAACACTAGACTACACATCTAGTTACATATTAAGAAATGCTAGAACTTCTAGAAATTGGCCCGACAAGACTTCCTGATAACTGTTAATTTATTTCAAAGTCTTCATGAGATGGTATTGATGGTGTGTGAAAGAAAATGTGCATATTATAGATAAACTGCAAGCAAGTCACGTTTAAAACTAAAAATCACTGGATAAATAACGATGTTGTTGTTTGGCTGCTCCCTATTCAGAGTATTCAGGCAAGTATATCAATCTGCATATTGGTTTTAGACTGAATGCCCTGATTCCCAATGCAACCCTTCCATTTTTTCTTGGCTTGGGACTGGCACTAAGATGTTCCCTGCCTGGAAATCAAAGCCGGGGTGCAGCGGTGAGAATGTAGAGTTCTGCTCCTGGACCACCAGGGATTCACTGTATAAATGTAACATTAAAAATATATACAGTATGTGCACACATAGGGTGCTATTTAAAAGCTTATGTTAACTCACTATTGACTCTTCAAATCTGAATTTTCATGTGTTAATTCATTTAGAATTACATCTGTAATTTAATATATAAATGCTCCATTATATTTCCATGCATACAAATATTACGATGTTATACTATTTCTGTGAAAACAACTATGTATGGAAATGATCAACATTATCTGTACTAGTTCACAGCCAAAAGTATTTGGACATATGTGGGTCTTCTCCAAACTGTTGCCACAAAGATTAAAGTCATACAAATTGTCCAGAATGACTTTACATACAGAATAAACTACTGGACAGAGACCAGTATAAACATGCCGTTAGCTTTTTTACTAAGCAGAACTATAAGCCGATGCTGATGGCAAATGGCGATTGCGAATGATGTCACGTGATGTGATGCCACGATCTTCATACGGTGAATTTTTGAAGAAAAATTCATTTGCAAGAAATAATCAAAAAAATCTGATTCAGAGTCAGCCGCAAGTGTTGAGTGAATGAAGTGTCCAACATTCCACACAGTATCTTTTTATTAACCCTTGTATGTTGTTCGGGTCTGTGGGACCCATATTCATAAACATAAATAGTTTTGAAAAACTTTGCTTCCTTGTAAATTTGTTGATTTTTTCCCACTCATAACTTAATTAAATTTGATTTTCTTTTTTTTTTTTATTACATTTTATTAAAAAACAACAAAAAATGAGTAGCACTTTAATTAAAAAATGTGATGTAATAAATGTAAAGGGCAAATATTAACCATACAGTATATGCTGTTTATATTGCTTGTAATCGGGATGAAGTAAACATCTGTAGAGTATTTTAACATAAAATTTTTGATTGTGTTGAATTAAAAACCTAAAAATGCAGCGGGTCCACCAGACCCACGGACACTGGCTGAGTAACACATTGCTTTGTTGTTTCTTTCTCTGTATTCATAGACCTGTTTTATGATCTTGCTTGCCATTGTTTTATGCTGTTTGCTCAACAATTGACCTTTGACGTTTTTTAACCACATTTTTGGATAACACCTGTGTCTTGTTTATCTCAATTATAAAACCATTGAGTGCCTACACCTGCATCCTCGGCCGTTCGCTGACACATGCGTTTAGCCTCTTGGTGTTCTCAGCTTTAGTTAAATCACCTAACACCATCTATCTCAACCGCTAATCAGTTTCTTATCCAGCTGGCTGTTAGCTAGTTCTTGTAAAAGCTATGAGGATGCAACACATTAATGTGTTAACAATGATGTTTGCTTATCAAGTGACTTTGTGTAACTAATTTCATATGCATTTTTTTAATCCTTAGTATTTCTCTGTATTTCAACAGTATAGAGGCCAGAAGGACCTAATATTAATTTATAAGCGGCTGTGAAAAATTACTCCAGGTCTCCAGGTGACTAATACGGAGAGAAAAACCATACCTGAGGATGTTTTATTTATTTATTTATTTATTTATTTATTTATAGAAACAGGCCTTGGATTATGATGTTCTAGCAAAAAAGTTTGATAAACCGCCCAACTCTGTTTAATACGCTTTAATAAAACACATTTCAAAGATAAAGAATGGTTAACCTTCAGGCACAGCTTTCTCACAACCAGCAATCTAATTACTTTTTTTGGTCGTAACATTTGTGACAGAAGCCGTTTTTACAGCTTCGCGCCTCCTAACAATGTGCTGAAGAAAATGAAAATGCCAGCATGGTGTTGATAAAAAGCAGGTTTTCAAGGTTGAAGTGACCTCTGAGGAGTAAACCCAATCCCATTATGCCCCAATCCAGAGGGGATGTTTATGCTTCAAAACTGCCTTCCATCACTAATCGCAGCCAAATGTTGTTTTAACGGTGTGAGTGCGTCGTGGCGTCAGCGATAAAATCCTCCTACAGCCGAGAGCTATTACATTAAACAACTGTCTTAAGACATCAGCATCTAAGAGGAATGCTGATAATGCTAAACGACAGTAATGCCTTAACGGTATCTGTTTCCTGGTGGGACTTTAGGAACAAGGATGTAAGCCCTAATAGAAACTGGCTTAATAAATAAATAAATGCACTGTAATCACATCCTTTTATTTATTTATTTTTTTTTAAAGATATAAAGTTCAGAAAACATTTAATATGATCACGGTCTCCAAAAAAAATGTTGTATATACAGAAGTGTCATGTATGAATTACTTAACAAGGTAAAATGTCCATGAGTATCAATAATCCCTTCTAAAGTACCTGTTTACTTTGCTAACGGAAAGAAAAAGGATTAAATTAACAATGACAAACTGTTTCTGTTCCTCCATCCACTCCAGCTCAATCTCCAGCTTTCCATCAGAGTCCTGATATTCCACAAAGAAGCTCTCTCCTTTACAGTCATACGACACTTCCTTGTGCTTTGATTTAGTCATGGATACAGGAGCACTAACACACCAAAACGGTGTCTGGGCTTCAGCAAGAACAGTGAGAGTCAACATGCAACAGTTCTGAGAAGTAAAAAAAAAAAAAAAAGGAATCTAGTTTTACATTAGCAAGAACATCCAAACTTATGGTTTTACAGAGAAATTTAAGAGAAAAAAATAGGATTATGCAATTTGTAAAATGACACAAACTTAAATATGGTTTAAATTTGGAGAATAATTAAAACCTAATTGTGAATTAAGTTACTATCTAAATGTAATCTCCATTAGGAAGACAGACATAACCTATACTTGGATTAAATGGTGTGTTGATCAATTATGCATCTAGTTTAAATAACTGTAGCTGGTTTACATCTAGACAAATGTAAAGACATGTAATCTAATCCTCGATAAATTTTAAAATTATGGGGATAATCTGACACTAATCCCAGAAAAATATAACAATTATCTAAAAATTAATTAATTAATTAGTAATAATAATAATAATAATAATAATAATAATAATAATAATAATAATAATTATTATTATTATTATTATTATTATTATTATTATTATAACATAAAAGATAAATGAGAAACAGAACAATGTTTCTTTTGAATAAATGAATAAAATGTCTTGGTACCTCTATGTGTCCCTGTAGTGCCTCGGTCCTCCAAGGCAGGCTGATTTTACCACACACAGGAGTTTGTCGTGATCTGTTTTGCTTACTGATAACTTGCAAAGAGACATAACCATCAGCAATCTGATCTGTAGACGACAATGTAGAAAAAAATATTAAGAGTTATTATAGCAGCCTTCACTGACCACAGCTGAGTTGTATCCTCTGTGTTATGTTTGGGAATTAAACATTGAAAATGAACCTGGGATGGTTTGGGTCTCATGTATGGAGTCCAAGTGTTTATAGTCCAAGAACTGATTTTAACTAAACGTTTTCATCAATAAAATTGCATAACCCTTAATAAACCCTTATGCATCTCCTATTATAAAACTGAAACAAGTGATTCTTAGCAGTTTTCATATGAAAATGTGTTTTGTTTCTGTCACCTTGTTGATTTCACCTTTACAACTGTGACGCTTGTCATCTCTTTAAAAGATTATACATGGTACTGAATAAAATCACGATGCTCCTTTTGCATTTTGTACTATAGTGTTGTTCCTGTTCGGTAAAATCTAGCTCTCTAGCACACTCTACTGCCTGTGCATCAAATTAAAGGTCGGCAGTAATAATATAAAAAAATATAAAAAGCAAGTTAAAGCTCATTAGGTTTCCATAAATGTATTGCATCCCAATTTCTATGGTGGGAGATGTACAATAGGAAAAACCGTCAAACAAGGCAAACTTTAGAAGTTTAAACTGCACCTTTCTTGCAGAACAGCTGTGAAAAGCTCACTGACGCAATGCTGTCTTCTGTGTTGTGCAGCTCAAGGTGCATGTTGTAGCTATGCAAGCCATAATCAGGATCAATGTCATCAAAAGTGGCTTGCACTTCTGTTGCCTCATACGGACTAAGAAACAGAAAGGGTGTGAATGAGACGAGGTTAATGGGTGAAAGCAGGAAACGGGAAAAAAATAATGTGTATAAATCTAAATCTAAATACATTAATTAAATGTTTTAATATATAAAGCAGGTCATTGTTTGGATGAAGAATCAAACATAAATTTGTATTAAATTAGTTCAAACCCTACATCTGAACTAAATTAGAAGGATAAGCTAAACCCTATATATAATCCAAAATGGGCATTGGATTATACTTCAAATTGTTTATTATACTTATAATGTTTTCTATTATACAAAAACATACATCTGGTGTCAATTAGAGGAATAATCTAAAACTGGATTCAACAAGAGATTTACCCCCACACCTACATCTGGGATATTCTAGGGGTTATTTAAACTACATCTGGAGTAAATTAAGAGAGATAATCCAAAACTACATCTGGAGTAAATTGGAGAGATAATCCACAACTACATCTAGAATAAATTGGAGAGATAATCCAAAACTACATCTGCAGTAAATTAAAAGAGATAATCCAAAACTACATCTGGAGTAAATTGGAGAGATAATCCAAAACTACATCTGGAGTAAATTGGAGAGATAATCCACAACTACATCTAGAATAAATTGGAGAGATAATCCAAATTACATCTGGAGTAAATTAAGAGAGATAATCCAAAACTACATCTGGAGTAAATTGGAGAGATAATCCACAACTACACCTAGAATAAACTGGAGAGATAATCCAAATTACATGTGGAGTAAATTAAGAGAGATCATCCAAAACTACATCTGGAGTAAATTGAAGCGATAATCCAAAACTACATCTGGAGTAAATTGGAGAGATAATCCAAAACTACATCTGGAGTAAATTGGAGCGATAATCCAAAACTACATCTGGAGTAAATTGGAGAGATAATCCAAAACTACATCTGGAGTAAATTGGAGAGATAATCCAAAACTACATCTGGATTAAATTGGAGCGATAATCCAAAACTACATCTGGAGTAAATTGGAGAGATAATCCAAAACTACATCTGGAGTAAATTAGATAGACACACCAAGGATGAAACTGAGGAAAGATAAAATCTGAGAAATTGCAATGGCAATATTTAGGATCACCAGAAGATGGAGATGTCATGCAACAAATCCACCTACCTTAGTGTTTCATACACAACCCTGTGACTGACCCTGACAAGACTGAGATGTCTTAGTAATTAAGTGGAAATCAATAACAAAACAATACATACGTAGTGGAGGACCCCAGAAGATGTCTTTCCACAAGTCTGTGATAATGTAAGTTTACTAGGACAAATGCAATTTCCTGTTGATTCTGAAAACAACAAAAAGAAATAGAATAAAAATGTGTTAAAGCTAAATGACAATGCTGTTTTGTCTTGTCTTGTATAGTATAGTGTTATTTATGTCTGTACTTTTGAGAGTCACAAACAGCTGGAACCAAATTCCTTGTGTGTGTCAACATCAACACACTTGGCAAATAAATCTGATTCTGATTCGTATAACAGCAAAATCCCTGGACCGAATTTGGTTCATAAAATGAGTATTAGATGGGGGAACAAGTAGATCTGCACAAAATGCAGCTTTTAACATGTGTAAAGATGCAATGAAATGCATCTTTCAGAATATCTGCTGAGAGGTAGAGTAGCACAACGGACGGAGATAGTCACGAGAAAACAAATAAGCATCATGCTGCTTCCGAGCCTGAGTGTGTTTCTTCAGAAAATTCCACTCTCCTACACAACACAAGCTAACTTAACTGAACACAAAAGCACAACATACTAGTTAGCTAGTGTTTTAGTATTTGTCGGTGTACAGATGTGGGCAGTAACGTACTTGACGAAAAATAAAATGAGTGAGGACTCGAAATCTCAGACTTGAAACAGACCTAAACAAAATCTGTGTTGTTGATTTTACGATTTCACAATCAGAATTGACAGAATTCGTTGAAATGAATGCAAAATCGAGCAAACTATTTGAACAATTATCTTTTCTGCGGATTTGGACTGAGATGCCTCATGTGGCATCACCACAACACACATTTAACCAAAGCTTTCTTCGATTCATATTTGTTGAACTTGAGTACAGCTATCATGTAGTTATAGAAAGCAGTAACATGTCTGTCTTGACTAGTAGGAGTTCCTACTTCCTACAGAAGAATCCTGTGCTTACAGTTTCAGCAATTCAAGTAGTTCTCCGCAACAACAAATAAAAGCAGCAGCGACAAAATATTTTTGGTCACAACAATCAAAAACAACCTGGAGGGACTGATATGTTGTGTTGTGTTGTAGTTGTGTTGCACTGCATTTGCTCAAATGTGATCCATTATGACAGCTTTACACTGTACTGTATTTTATCGGTGTTTGTTCCTGAATCTGTTACATAGAAACAAACACTACAGTTTCTTTTGCATAAGTCATTAAAGTATACTGACCATATAATAAGAATAATAAGAGAGCTCATCTGGTTAGAACTGACAAGAAAATACAAAATAAACAACTCATTTGTTTTAAAGGAGAAAAAAAACTTTTATTTGGGATATTTTCTGCTCTTGAACGCTTGTTTGCTTTTGGATGTGCCTCTTGTAATTTTTTGAGACGTTCTCTATAGGCCATTATACATCCTGGGGGTGAAGCTTTGTGAACATGAATAGAACATTCAAATATCAGACTCACGTAACTTTAAGAGACCTGAAATAACGACTAATCTTAAGTGCCTTTAAAATAATCTGCTTATCATATTCACGTGAGTTACTGATTTGTAAAACATTGAGTAGATAAAGGTTTAAGGTAGAATTGGGAATCTATTTTAGTGTGTTAAAAGTAGTACAGTAAAGTAAAAAATTAATAAGCTCAGTAAGATGAGGTCAGAGGTCGTGTGTGTACATACTGTACCTGCCAAACCCCCACAGTTACACCATTCTCGATGTACAGCAAAGAGATGAGTCTGTCTGAACCGTACAGTTTCCCACCATCCTTCTTCACCACAACTTTACTTAGGAGGGATCTCCAGCCTGGTCTGTAAAAATAATAATAATAATAATAATAATAATAATAATAATAATAATAATAATAATAATAATAATAATACATTGCTGCATAGACTCTAGGTTAGCATCACGCAAGTCTACATCATTATTAAGTGATTAAGTGATATATCACTTAATTAAGTGATACATCACTCAGCTCACTAACATCATTTGTAAAGAAAAAAATACTATATGTATTAAAAATACCGTGGCAGGGTCACAGCCACCTCCCACTACGACTCAAGCTAAGCGTACAGAGAAGTGAGAATTCTCTCATCTCCCTCTACTGAAGACTGGACAGAGCAAGTACTGCTTAAGTTTTGCTGCCTTTGGCTAATAGATAAACTTTCTGTCTCTGTGCTGTTTCCCTGTTCCATGCTCAGAGTGCCCTACAGTGTGTATTTCATTTTTAGCTCTATTATTTATTTTAAAAAAAGGTCTTACCTGCATGTGATTGGACAGTTAATGGGCACAAGCTTTACTCCATGCAGCTCTAGTGTTGCAGGTTTATCCAGAGTTGGCCAGTTTCCTGAACTCCAGACAACAGTCAGAGAGGCTTCGCCGAAGTAAACATGAGTGTGTTTAATTCTGTTCTCACGTCCTCTTTCTTTCTTCACTGTAATCTCCCACATGACATCTAAACTCCTGATGATGACAAAGACAATGAGTGAGTCTGAATCATCTCTGTAGCCTGTGAATCAAGATACAGTGTACATGAGTTGGAGCTCATTACATATTGGGATTCGATGACACTTTGTAAAACATCACCACAGGCTTTTAGAGATGATAGATAGGATAGATATCTAATTGAGTCTCAAGCAATAACTGCAACCTAGTACAGATGTAATATTGGAAACACACAAAGAATTACATTATGCCATTCAATACAGGTCATGATGTTTTTATTGTAAATACAAAAAAAGCAGAATGTATCTTCTGGAAACTGGAATAAAAATCTGACCGTGATTTTTTTTTCTATAGTATATTTTTGCGGATTAAAGACTACTTCCAAAGAAAGCCACTTGCTGAGATTTAAATTGAAGCATGAAGTTAAGGAAATAGCTAATATGATGCAATGGCACCCTATGACATCAATCAGGATGAAATAAACTAAGGCAGAAGTGCTGAATCCCGTAGAGGTTTAATAGCTGTTGTTTGTGTCTTGGAGAGTGTGGAGACTATTATTACGGAGGTAAATCTCATCCTTCTGTGCCTCCGTAAACCCTGCAAGCCGGCAGGGATTTGTCTGGGCACGAGGATGGAGCCAAGCAATTTATTTCCACGATTTGACAAAACCTTCGGAGTGGTAGAACAATTACTTTCATTCCCTCTGCACTGCACAAGACCTCAGGGTTGAGAAATCGAGTGACTCGGCAGCTCTAATCAGAGGTCAAAACAGCAACATGGATCGTCAGGTGCGCTGCGATTCCTCGTTTCCCCAAATGAGTGCTGAGAGGATCTGAGACGTGGCCTTCAAAGAAACCTTTAATGAGTCTGAAGACATCAAGAGGATGAAGTACATTGACTTTGTGTGGAATAGGGAATAACAGATATTTACTGCAATACATTATACATGTTATAATTACATTGCGGTTCATCGTGATAACTGTACAATACTTCGATTTTAATATCTGCAGTAAGAGCCGTGCTTGAATGCTTGATTCCCAATTGTCTGAAGGAATTTCCGACAATATTTACGCCTGCAAGGATTGTACTAATGCAGCAGTTCTAATAGGTTATTGTTTCTATTGTAAGAGCTTATTCACATGGCTTCGTGAGGCAGCCACGCCACATACACATCACAGACACAGGTTAAAAAACTGTAATGATTGATTTAAAGTTTTCTGTGAAAAGTTTTCTATTTTTTATTTCGATTTTTTCTATTCTATTATTTCTATTTTTTATTATAGGTTATGTTTCATTTATTTTCTATTGTCAGTGCTTTCTAACCGAGGCAATTTTTTTACATTTCTAACTGGACAAATAGATACAAAAGGATGATATTCTGTCCATTAATAAACAATTGCTGTCAATCGACTGTGGTATACAATTAGTAAGACTTTAAAATAGGTAAAAAAAGGATAGATAGATAGATAGATAGATAGATAGATAGATAGATAGATAGATAGATAGATAGATAGATAGATAGGCAGGCAGGCAGGCAGGCAGACAGACAGATAGGCAGGCAGGCAGACAGACAGACAGACAGACAGACAGAGAGACAGACAGACAGATAGATAGATAGATAGATAGATAGATAGATAGATAGATAGATAGATAGATAGATAGATGCAGAGATATAACACAAACACCTTGTGAAGTTGCATAATTGTAAATCTGTCCCTATATTTCATCCATCCATCTATCCATCTATGCTTTACACACAACTATTCTCTGTTACAAAACTGAGACAGGCCACAAAACCCAGCTGGATCTGTTCTGTCAGAACGAGGATCTGCTACTTCACAAACACACAAATCTCAGACTAATTAGCAGAGAGTTGAAACCGCAAGCTGAACCTCAGAGACTTTTAACATGGCTCTGGCTTTTGGAGCGGCAGCATTTTCGCTGTCAGAAAACAAAACAAAGTCGGCCATGTGTGAGCCACATGATCGCTCCTGAGATTCATCCTAATTAGACTGAGCCAATTAGCAAATGTGCTGGATGGCTCAGGCATGTTTGGCTAACATCTCAACCTTTCAGACTTCACTACTTAGGAATGCCTTGTGGGATCACCTCGAGCTTTTTGTTTTTTATTTTACATTGTGTAGCAATACAACAGTAAGACGGAGTATAAATACCTTGTACGTATACAGATGGAAATTATTTTGTCTATCTTGGTGAGAATCGGGATCGTGGTACTGATTGAAACAGAGCTATAGTGTCTTTATCACCTACTTTTTAATGCTTCTATTTCACAATCTTACTTTCAACTTAAAGTGATTTGTGGAA
Source organism: Tachysurus vachellii (assembly GCF_030014155.1). NCBI lineage: Eukaryota > Metazoa > Chordata > Actinopteri > Siluriformes > Bagridae > Tachysurus > Tachysurus vachellii. The sequence continues at coordinate 5,932,997 of NC_083484.1, read as the reverse complement.
TACAAAAAGATGATGCTAAAGCTGCTCCAGTAAATGGGTGACCTGACCTGAACATAAGGGTTAAGATCTAATTTTATTCCAACAACAACTTAACTTTCACGACAAAAGTCTATTTTTACCGCATACCTGTATTTTATTGCTCACCTGAGGACTTCAGCTGTTCGAACTGGCAGTCCAGTGTAGGAATGAATGGATTTGAGTTTTTTCTTCCAGCTCTCATTATGGATGGCCAGTTCTTTAAAGAGAATTCTCCTCCAGTATCCCTTAGGCTTTTCCTGAATTCTGGCCATGTCCACTCCATCTGTCACATCCTTTATTAGCCTGGATGTCTTCGTTTTTGCTCGCTGCCAGGTGTAAAAGCGATACCACACGGCACTGGGGATAGACAGTTCATTATTAAAAGTGGCAGATAATTGGGTTTAAAAGCTCCTTTGTGTGTCTAAAATTGGCATGCATTTACTTAACCCTTTTAGACTTATAATAAATGAATGGTTAGGGGGAAAAAAATCACATTTACATCATGCTCCCTTCAGTCCAAATGTACTCAGTGAACCAAGACAAATTTGTTTTCAGATAGTTGTTTTTTTTGTGTGTGGTTTAGTATAACTGGAATAACTTTTTTCTTTAGCAGGTTTAATGTCTATCATTAGAACTTAGTCCCATATGGTAGTATTTGTGGGGGCCTCAGAAAACAAGCCGGATGTCTGTGTTGCTGATATCAAACCCATTTCTGCTCTCTGTGATGCCTCAAGTAGTTGATCATAAGCATCTAAATACTGAAGGTGTTACAGTATCTGTGGGATGTGGTAGCTTAGAGGTTAAGGTGTTGGGCTGCTGATCAGAATGTTGTGAGCTCGAATCCAAGGTCCACCAAGCTTCCACTGCCGGGCCCCTGACTCTCAAGGCCCTTAGCCCTCAATTGCTCAGGTGTATAAAGTGAGATTAAATGTAAGTCTGCCAAATGCTGGAAATGTAAATCTGCAACCACTAAAAGTCTGCGCAAGGTTATAAAAGCGAACAGTGTGCTGACTAACTTTATATCAGACTTGTACAATAAAATAATTTGTTTATATGGGATGAAAATGCCTAATAAGTTGATTTCCAGTGTAATAGTTTACTATTTAATGTACTAGTTAAATCCAGGAAACTACAAGAAGGTAGAAACTGAATTAAAATCATGATAGTGGATGGTTTAGGGAGACAATCTGTACATCTCGGGCAAGATGTTTGGATTTTCACTTCATCCTGACGCACCTAATTTGCCTAGAATTAAGAAACTGAATGTTACAGCTTGGTATTATTGCCATTCTACACATATCTCATCTATCATTCGTTCCTGCTTGCTAGTGTGAGAGCAGGATATGAAGTCTGATGCAGCGACAAGCTAAAGATCGGGACATTTGTCTGGTAAGAAAAAATCGCAAACATACTTGTTGTCAGCCAGTTCGTGGAAACGCTTGTTGACGAAGCCAAGGCAGAAAAGAGATCCAACATCCAAATATGAAATAATTTTCTCAAGGACCTCTGGTGGCATCCTAATTTAAGTCAAGATAAAAACATATTCATTAGTTAGATTATATTAATGTTATGATTTAAAAGTGTCCTTGAATTCCACTCAAGTTTATATGCAATTATTCAAATCAGTCCATATTTGACTTAAACAAACAGTTTTACAATTAAACGGTTTTAAATAAATAGTTGCCAAGACATTTTTGATGTTTGTTTCTTTAGATTAAAAATTCTGATATAGCTAAAAAAAGGTATTGGTTAAGGACTTAAACACCACAAGGATTGCTGTTACAGGAAAATAATCAACAAACTGTCCTATAATCAGGGGGGCACGGTGGCTTAGTGGTTAGCACGTTCGCCTCACACCTACAGGGTCGGGGTTCAATTCCCGCCTCCACCTTGTGTGTGTGGAGTTTGCATGTTCTCCCCGTGCCTCGGGGGTTTCCTCCGGGTACTCCGGTTTCCTCCCCCGGTCCAAAGACATGCATGGTAGGTTGATTGGCATCTCTGGAAAATTGTCCCTAGTGTGTGATTGCGTGAGTGAATGAGTGTGTGTGTGTGTGCCCTGCGATGGGTTGGCACTCCGTCCAGGGTGTATCCTGCCTTGATGCCCAATGACGCCTGAGATAGGCACAGGCTCCCCATGACCCGAGGTAGTTCGGATAAGTGGTAGAAGATGAATGAATGAATGTCCTATAATCAGAGCTGCTGTCATAGTAAATTCTGACCAGTCACATACTGTATGAGAACACAACGGCACAGGAAATCCCAATACATACTTTCTTTCAAATGATATAATTAAGCTACCATATCATTCCATATTTACAAAAACAATTTTATAAATTAGGAGGTGTAAACCATCCATACAAGTGTAAGCAAAATTAGCTGCCTAGTGTTCAGCTACACAAAGATTTGTTCAGGTTTATTTTACAGGTTACAGCTTTGCACACAGTGACATCACCAAAGGACTGGATGTAGTTTGAGGCAAATATTTACTGAAAATATTTGAGTGAGCAAATGCTTGTTACTTCATAGCTCCAGCACAAAAATATAGAGGTTACCATCGGTGTCACTGCTATTATACATGACCTGGATGATTAAAGCCATAGTTTAAAACCCATGACTTGCCTCTCTATGTAGTTTTCAGAGCTCTTGAATGATTTTTTTGGAAGCTTGGGACAGGTGGATGTTTGGCGGGCCGTAATGTTTTTAAGTCTGTAAAGAAGAAGACATACTATAAACAGCTGCAGCATAAATTTAAAAATTGTTAATGAGCAATAAGACATTCATTTAATTTCAACCTTGACAAGAACTGTAACATTTGCAGACGTATATATCTACAAACACTGTGTTCTTTCCATACTGTAGTTAGAATTCATTTGACATGTGAGCGTTAATGAAACTGTTAGAATTAATTTGACATTGTACAGGGTAATTTAACACTGTATAGGGTAATGTAACACCGAGCTAATTTAACACTGTATGGGATGATTTATTGGCTAATCTACAGTAACAATGCATGGGCTAACATAACAGTGTGCTGGTTAATTTAACATTGTAGAGGACCAAGTACAGGTTAACTCCATGTTGTATGGAATGATGTAACTGTGTGGGTTAATTTAACATAAATTTGTATTGGATAATGTATGGGTTAATTTCACAGGGTGTGGGATAGTGGAACACTGCAAGGGTTATTTAACACTGTGTACACACTGTACAGACTAAGATGTGGGCTAATCTAACACTGTATGGGGTAACATAGCACTGTGTTGGTTAACTTCATGCCGTATAAAGTGATGTATCTGAGTTTAATCTCACACGGTATGGGATAATGTAACACTGTGTGGGATAATTTAACTCTGTATTGGATAATGTAGAGTTTAATCTCACGCAGTATGGGATAACCTAACACGGTGTAGGTTAATTTAACTCTGTATTGGATAATGTAGAGTTTAATCTCACGCAGTATGGGATAACCTAACACGGTGTGGGTTAATTTAACTCTGTATTGGATAATGTAGAGTTTAATCTCATGCAGTATGGGATAACCTAACACGGTGTGGGTTAATTTAACTCTGTATTGGATAATGTAGAGGTTAATCTCACACAGTATGGGATAACCTAACACGGTGTGGGTTAATTTAACTCTGTATTGGATAATGTAGAGTTTAATCTCACGCAGTATGGGATAACCTAACATGGTGTGGGTTAATTTAACTCTGTATTGGATAATGTAGAGTTTAATCTCATGCAGTATGGGATAACCTAACACGGTGTGGGTTAATTTAACTCTGTATTGGATAATGTAGAGGTTAATCTCACACAGTATGGGATAACCTAACACGGTGTGGGTTAATTTAACTCTGTATTGGATAATGTAGAGTTTAATCTCACGCAGTATGGGATAACCTAACACGGTGTGGGTTAATTTAACTCTGTATTGGATAATGTAGAGGTTAATCTCACACAGTATGGGATAACCTAACACGGTGTGGGTTAATTTAACTCTGTATTGGATAATGTAGAGGTTAATCTCACACAGTATGGGATAACCTAACACGGTGTGGGTTAATTTAACTCTGTTTTGGATAATGTAGAGTTTAATCTCACGCAGTATGGGATAACCTAACACGGTGTGGGTTAATTTAACTCTGTATTGGATAATGTAGAGTTTAATCTCACACAGTATGGGATAACCTAACACGGTGTGGGTTAATTTAACTCTGTATTGGATAATGTAGAGGTTAATCTCACACAGTATGGGATAACCTAACACGGTGTGGGTTAATTTAACTCTGTATTGGATAATGTAGAGGTTAATCTCACACAGTATGGGATAACCTAACACGGTGTGGGTTAATTTAACTCTGTTTTGGATAATGTAGAGTTTAATCTCACGCAGTATGGGATAACCTAACACGGTGTGGGTTAATTTAACTCTGTATTGGATAATGTAGAGTTTAATCTCACACAGTATGGGATAACCTAACACGGTGTGGGTTAATTTAACTCTGTATTGGATAATGTAGAGTTTAATCTCACACAGTATGGGATAACCTAACACGGTGTGGGTTAATTTAACTCTGTATTGGATAATGTAGAGTTTAATCTCACACAGTATGGGATAACCTAACACGGTGTGGGTTAATTTAACTCTGTATTGGCTAATGTAGAGGTTAATTTCACACAGTATGGGATAATATAAGAGTGTAAGGGTTAATTTAACTCTGTATTGGCTAATGTAGAGGTTAATCTCACACAGTATGGGATAATATAAGAGTGTAAGGGTTAATTTAACTCTGTATTGGATAATGTAATGTATGGTATAATTTCTCACTTTATAGGCTACTTTAACATCGTACAGAAATAATATTTGGGCTAATTTAACACTGTACGAGTTTATTTAACACAGTGTGTGATATGTTATGGGTTAAAAGTAGAAACTGGATTTTGGCGAATCTGTCAGTTAAAATAAACGCTATTAAAAAGTACCAAACATCTTAATACTGCTCTATCCTACCTCTTTGAGTTCATCTCGGCGTTTATAATGTACAATCAGAGCGGACTGGTTCCTTTTTAGCAGCAAAAAATGCCATTAATCCTTTACACAGATATTGTTTTACAGTGAAAACTAACAGGCGCGTGGCCGCGTCTGGTTACTAAGGCGACACGACGAGCAGGAAGCCGTTGCGTCAGTCCTTCCGCCATATTAGAGAGGTCCGTTCTCAATCGTAAGACAACGCAGTTCAAGCCAAAGACGCGGGCCCACCGGAAATAACTCTGACAGCGACACGTCAACGCATCCGCCATTTTGGAGAGGTCCATACTTTAGACGTTTTACAAAGTCATGGAAGTTATGTGATGACTTTTCCAGCAAATCTATTATAAATGTAAAATGTAACATAATATGAAATAAAGGTTTTATTCTAAACTTAGATCTAATATATATATATAGACAATGTTAATGTGCTAGTAATGAAACTTGAAGGGGTTTGCTCATGATAATGATCAACAGTGTTCTGTGATAAGGCACAATGTGAAGTTACTGTCACCAAAACAATGTTGATTATTTTCTAAAATCAGCACAAAATCAGCACACAAGTGTTTTATTTTGCTTATACTGAATACATCTGGGGGGCACGGTGGCTTAGTGGTTAGCACGTTCGCCTCACACCTCCAGGGTTGGGGGTTCGATTCCCGCCTCCGCCTTGTGTGTGTGGAGTTTGCATGTTCTCCCCGTGCCTCGGGGGTTTCCTCCGGGTACTCCGGTTTCCTCCCCCGGTCCAAAGACATGCATGGTAGGTTGATTGGCATCTCTGGAAAATTGTCCCTAGTGTGTGATTGCGTGAGTGAATGAGAGTGTGTGTGTGTGTGTGTGTGCCCTGCGATGGGTTGGCACTCCGTCCAGGGTGTATCCTGCCTTGATGCCCGATGATGCCTGAGATAGGCACAGGCTCCCCGTGACCCGAGGTAGTTCGGATAAGCGGTAGAAGATGAATGAATGAATGAATGAATGAATACATCTGACAACGTTAAGACTTTTAGTTAAATAATTTACCCCCAAGATTCAGCAGCTAGTAACAGTCATTCCCACAACACAATCCCGTTTCTCTTTCATAAAGGTAATCATAGAATTTTATTTATTTATTTATTTTAGATTACATTCATGAGCAATTGGCAGTAACTTGATTGGCAGTTTGCGTAGCCAGTCCACATTCTGGCAGGATTGTAGGGATGTAGGAGGAAACCCAAGCTTGCATCCATACAGAGACCCTAAAACTATAAATAATAAATGATCCTTATGAATACTAATAACAAGTAGCCTTTGTTGCACATCCTAACTCTTCCTCTTAATATGAAATGAACCAGTTATCCAATGTATTTTTATGCACACACCTAAACTTCATTGTGCTATTATTCAGACTGCAGAGGGACAAACAGGTAAAGACAGAGTGAAGGGTAACAATAATGCTGCTTGTTGGAGCAAATAGTTACAGACAGTAGCGCATGACTTTTATTTCACATGGCTGAGGATCTGCGATGCAGTAAGATGCCCTGAGGTTTGTGAATACGAGTCCCTGTGCCCTCACAGCGTGACATTTTCATGTTCTCTGATGTTTTCTCGGCTTTCTCCGAGCCGTGGATGAGTGAGTGCTCTCGGGGCTTTAATGTCAGTTTCTGCATCGCTTGTCACTACACGCTATATGATGGCTGTCAGAAAGGTAGCCAAGGCCCGTAGAGACTACAGCTTCATCTCCACAAGTGAGAATTTATCTGTTTATAGGCCAGACCGAAGCAGTTGTTTAACCAAAGATATGACGTGTGTTCCATTTTAAATAGATGCTTTACATATACGTCTACATTCCTTGTACCAGAATGGGATAATTATTAAAATTTTGTGAGCATGACACTAATAAAAAAAATTTTTTATTGGAATGTAAAGATGCCAGGCTTTACATCTAGCATGTGTGTCATCTTGTAACTATGTTAATATCTACACTGACATATACTAAATAGCTAGGTTACTGTACATAACAGTACACAATATAATCCATATATTACAATGACTTTTTTTATATACAAACCTTACCATTAAATAACACATCGATTTTAGTTCAGATGTCAGTAGTTAAATTAATATTTGTGTTGTTGTATTTCTTGTTGTGTTACCAAGAAACCAGAAAATGATAAATGTTTTGTCCTGAAGTCTTTTCCCACAGCACAAAACTCACAGACCATGACAAAACACCACCTAATAGCCTTAGATTAAGATAATACCTAATGTTAAGATTATTCTTAATCTTATTTTCTTAATCTTAAAGTTATGTAGAACATCCATCATAATGTACAGTAAACCTATCATTCAACTACAGACATAACTTTCAGAGAAATGCTGTTATAGAAAATTAATCAACACCTATAGAGTTGAGAAGGCAAACACTGATGTGCTATAGGACTTATTATTGCTTTTCATCAGTCGGTGTAGATATAAGTATAAAATACTTGAACCTTGTTTGAGAAACATAATTATCAGTGAAAAACATGTTCACTGATACACAAGTCGTATTATTGTATAGAACGAGGGGGTCAGTAATTAAAGGAATATTTTATCTCAGCATAGAAAGATCCTCGACTCCACCATTACTTCTAGAACGAGTCACAGTTGTATGACACGAGTTATGTAATATTGCCAATTAGTAACTTCAGAGTGACAGTTCATTAGAGAGGTTAAGTGACGGTTCAGCAGTCTTAACACACTCTGTCGAACTGAAAATCACATTCTTCGAAACTTTTGGCCAAGCTTTTTTAAAATGTCATTATATAACACCGGGAAGTCAAGAAGCTTACAACTAGTTTGTAGATGCTCAGTAATTAGTGAGTGTAGATAGTTAAGTATGTCCACAATATGGGTCATATTAATGAACATGCTTCCCAGTAATCCCAGGATTATAGTTCCTTGTGTTATAATATCACTGGTGACCATCACAACAAATGTGACTGTCAAATGTGTTAACTCTCATCACCTTACTCATGCTGCGCTTTCTACTTTTTCTGCACTCACTAGTACACTTACATTATTAACATCTTAATAAATGAATATTGTGTTTAAAATATCTGATGTGTATCTGATTTACATTAAGTAATTATATAAGCTTTTACAGGGAACTAAAGAACTCGAACCTGCTTTTCTGTCTATCGGTGTTTCCGTCTGTCTGTTTATACGTTTGTCCACGGTCATAAAAAAGGTACCAGGAAAAATCAAAAAGTGGTTTTCACAGTGATGCCATAGAAGAACTATTTTGGTTCCCTGAAAGAACCTTTCAGTAAACAGATCTTAAAAGAATCCCCTTTTTTCTAGCAACAAAGAACCTTTTCCTCTACTGTACTGTGCAATGGAAATTAGGTTGTTCAATGGATGATAGGATGAATGTTCTTCATAGAACCGTACACCCTGGCAAAGACTTATTTTAAAACCTTTATTTTTAGAGTCTATACTTTAGAGTGTATAAAATGTTTTCTTAAAGTGGTTAAAAGAACCTATCTAGCTGTCTACTAATCCATCCAACCATCCACCCAACCATCCATCCATCCATCCATCCATCCATCCATCCATCCATACATCTCTTTACTATATTGCTTATCCTACACAGAGTCTCAGGGAACCTGGAGTCTATCCCAGTGACTTTAGGTGTACCAATTGTGTACCTATGACAGAGCATAACTGCACACTCATTCACACACTACAGACAATTTAGAGATGCCAAGCAGACAACACGTTTTCTTTTAGACTGGTGGAGGGAACTTCCAAAACATTGGAAAAATATGCAAACTCTGCACATTCAGGACTAAGGCATCAAGGAATCAAACCCCCAATAGGGTAAGTCACAGTGACCTACTGAGTTCTACTAAAATTTTATCTAATAGATCTTGATACAAAATATAAGGCTTCCACATTGAAAAACACTCCAAATGAAGTGTCAAATGGAAGCGTTTTACTGTTCCTCTATCTATCTATCTATCTATCTATCTATCTATCTATCTATCTATCTATCTATCTATCTATCTATCTATCTATCTTTAATACTTTATCTTAATACCGTAATATCATTTTATTATTTAAATCTATCTATCTGGTAGGCAAATGATTAGGGGTAGTAGCTCTTTGGGTAGATCCTGAGCTTCCTGCGTTCTTTGAAACAAGGGTTTCTTCAAAGGTGTTTAAGTATTCATTCAAGAATTATTAGCTTTCTAAAAGAGATTTACTTGGAATCTGTTCAGATTAAGGAATATCTGGAATATGGTTCTTTTTAGACCCTTTAAGTATTTCTCCTGAGGGACAACTCTTGATTCTAGAATCTCAGTCTTATAAGAAAAGGGTAAGCTTCTTTCTAGAATTCCGAATTATGAGCTTGTTACCTTGGTTTCTGATAGAGAAACAATACGGTGAACGGTTGGACATACAATGGTTCTACCCAGGAAGAACCCAGTGGGAATTATTGCCATTTTTCCATGATTATGTGATAAAAGATACATAATTTAATCATTTAAAATCAACTCAGTGTGATTTTTGCTGACTTCCGATAAATACAGGTCTGATCCTTGTTCGCTTGTGATGTATTTGTTATAAAGTTTCTTCATGTTTTTCAGTTTTTCTCACCTCACGCATAGTCTACATGGTCTTGATTGTGTCCTTGAGTGTGTCCAGCTCATACACCTCAGTAAAAAAACTCAGTGCACAATAAACCATCTCTTTGACTATACCCTGGCTTCAGTCTTTTGATTCTTTAGTCATCTGGTGAAATTGCAGTGTTTTTGATCGATTTACCACTAGCGTAATCGAGAAGAACGAATGGTCTCCATTTGACCCAGATGATTATCACCTATCTGATCTGGTGATCCTGTTTGCTGTGGTCCTGCTTCCATCGAAAAAGCGAGGGATTCTATGAAAAGACCTTGATGCTTGATGACAGAATCTGGGTTCTAAGGGTTCTAAGATCTAGAGGAGTTTGGCACGCTCTTTTGAAGGATTGTGAGTTTGTCTAAATATACATCTCTCTCTCTCTCTCTCTCTCTCTCTCTCTGTTGTCTCTTGGACACTCTTAAAAATAAGCCCATTTTAATTTCCAAAAACAATCCACTTAAAGTCTTTTCTAAAAGAAAAACACTTATTGAAAACAAATACTTTCATGGTTCTTCTCCTAGATAGATCCTATATGTTTAAAAATGTATCTGTTTCTTTTACCCTGTAAGCATTTTATTTTTAGTTCCCACCTATGAGTATACTGAGTCAGTTCAAGTTGGGTGTTATAGATACTTCAAAGAGAAAATAAATAAAAGAGAGAGAAAGAGCTGATGAGTGACTCCATCAATAAAAGCTGAACATCATGTCCCCTTCCACTTGATGGAGCTAAAGCACCTTTAATGCTCTGATGCTTAAAATAAAAAAGATACAGAACATTTTTGATATTTACCCAACACGATTTCCTCCTTGTTTTGTGCTCTAATTAATTTGCGCTACATCAATCTGACTAGCTTTGTTCTGGCTCTTCGTTCTCAGAACAGTTTTTCTTTCTGCACTTTTGACAGCAGATTTCTCGATCGTGTTATATTTTGCTCACTGGTAGAGGCATGCAAAAAATTGAAGAAGAAGAAGAAGAAGAAGAAGAAGAAGAGGAATTATTTCTTAATTTATTCAGGTGACTGGATGATTTCATGCAGAGAAACTCCACGGAAATCTAGCGTTCAGGCACCGTGTGCATGTGTGTGAGTGCGTATGTGTGAGTGTGTGTGTATGAATATCCTGAAACTGGGCGGGAATTGTCCTTATAAAGGAATGAAGGGGAGGACGACTTCTCTCCATTCTGCTCTCTGCCTCAGAAGGACGCAGATGTCCCACACAGCAATGGATTTACCAGGTAATAAAAGGATGGACTTAATGACATAAGAGGAAATAATTATAGAGCTAAAGAAATCTTTTGTTGTGCATTGATAATTTGCATGTAATTACATTGTAATGACTTCATACCATTGGATTTAAATCTACAGTTCAGTGTAATGTGATGTATATTGCAGTGAAAGGGATAAAGTTTTAAGTTTTTGGTCTATGATAGAAATGATAGTCAAACAATTCCTTAGAGGCAGGATGTCAAAATGAGTATAGTTTTTCTTTGTAATGTTGCATGAACGACAGTCTAATTTGTAAATGAACGATGCATTGCAAAGTTTATGAGAACAGAACTATACAGATTTTCAATTTTCAAAAGACAGAGATAGGGCTTTGTAAAGGGTTTTGGTCTTTTTAAACTTAATCTGTTCTCTGTTGTTCTTTTTTCCCCTCCAGATTATATCAAACAAATCCTCTAAAGATCTCGATATCAGCTGAGAAGAAGGAGGGAAAAGACAAGCTTCAGTTACAATTAGATAAAGCAGGATAAAGAAAGAAAGAAAGAAAGAAAGAAAGAAAGACAAAGAGAGTGAGAGTGAGTGAGAGAGAGAGAGAGAGAGAGAGAGCTCGGAGGAGGCGATTAGTGCCATAAGAATTCCTCAAAGGAGTCGGATTTAACAGATTTGTAACCTTGCCTCTGTGATTGTGATGGGACGCTACGTCGCACAGATGTTGCTGCTTATCCTTGCTCTCCTCCTGGTGCTTGGTGTTGGTGTGTCGCTGGGTCAGAACGACACCGAACCTGTGGTCCTGGAAGGGAAATGCCTGGTGGTGTGCGACTCGAACCCGTCGTCGGACGGCGGCGTGACGTCAGCGCTTGGCATCTCTGTGCGCTCAGGGAGTGCCAGGGTAGCGTTCTCGGCCATCAGGGGCACCAATCATGAGCCGTCTGACATGAGCAACACCTCCACCACCATCTACTTTGACCAGGTCTATAACTTATTCATTGCTTATGGATTTGGGGAATTACTATTACTATATACTACACCTGCAGTGCTAAATAACTATGCTAAATACTGTAGCTCACTGGGTTCTGACTTCACAGATATACAACATAGGTGTTAACAAGCATATTGGCTCATTATCATGTTTCTATTTTTATACTTAATGAGGTTTTGGAATTCTTACTGAGATTTTTTTACTCTAATAACAAGTTTCTATTTTGAATTGAATTGTTTTGTATTGTAACCTTAAAGTGAGCAGTTACTCTGTAGGAATGAATTAAGGAAGATTCAGCTTTTAGTACAAAGATTTTGTTTTTAGTATTGTGTTTTTAGTATTGTAGTATTTGCTATTTATTTTATGCTGCTACAGTAACCCTATAAGGGATTGAGAGTTGGACTGAGAGAGTGTTATTGTGATTTTGGACTTCGGTGTACACTTCGGTTCTTGTTGCCATTCATTTGCTTTTATTATAGATAAATGTTGAGAAATCTGAATACTAAAAATAAATCCACCCACAGTATACTAACTTACAGAGAATTCTTGTCTTACATTGTAACTTGTCCATTGCTGTATAAAGGCTTGAGTTAAGCGACTACTTACAGTATTTTACTTTAATTCATTAATGCTTGTAATGACTATTAAATATATAGTAAAGTATATATATATGTATATATATGTATATATATATATATATATATACATATATATGTATATATATATATATGTATATATATATATATATATATATATACATATATATATATATATATATATATATATATATATATATATATATATATATATATATATATATATATATATATAATGATGTGGTTATTAACCTGATCAAACAAATCTTGGCCCAAAGAAAACCCACCTAATCTGCTGGATTAATTAGAATTCAATTAATTTACTCTTAATTAAATGTAAGAGTAACACTTTAGGTGTTCATTTAACACTTTTTTGGCTAATACATGGTGTATATGCACATTTTCTTTCTACTGGCAAACTTTCCTCATGGAACATTCTTGTCTTAAATGAACACTTCCATATGAGAAAAAAAAATGTTCGCATTGCCTTGCCTACAAAGACCTTCACGAAAAAACGCCATTTTGTCCGATTAGGTTTAAGATCGTCAAACCGGAGCAATAGAATGTGAAAAATCACATGATTTTTGATTGAGTATGTGAGCAATATGGGATCGCATATGAAAAGCGTGTGATTAGGGAATGTTCCTCCACAAATTAAACAGATAACCTACAGTAAATAAATGTGACCTGTGGTGAAAATAATAGCACATGATCATGTCTGAAAATATAAAAATAAGAATGCTTACATACTGAAAAACAACATGTAAAGGAGAAAAAAAATCACTACAAATATTTTTCATTAATGAGACGAATTCTGGAAATCTGAAGCGTAAACGTCACATGCGACTACTTTTTTTTTTTTTTTTTTTTTAAGAAAATAAAGAGCATATATCATATTGTAGCCTATTTTTGTAATCATCAATCAGATAAAACCAGGATTAAGGTTTTAAGATTAAAATCATCTAAGAGTTCAAAATGTCTGTGCTGCTGCTTTTGTCAGGTTTTAGTGAACATCGGCAACCATTTTGACTTGAAGGCCAGCGTGTTCACGGCACCGCGGAGGGGAATTTACAGCTTCAGCTTCCATGTGGTGAAAGTCTACAACAGACAAACCATCCAGGTGAGAATATAAATGAGCGTATTATGGGTGTAAGGTGGTAGAGATCAGTTGACGGTGAATAATTGTAATGTTCACTTCACATCACTGTGTGTTGGAGAGTAACATGTGTGGAAGTGAGGACTGAATGAGCCTATGAAGGAAAGAAGTTGTGGGAAATCCTGTTTTTTAAAGAAGCAGTAATTAACCTGGTTGGATTTGTACTCCTAGTATGAATAATAAACAGGCTTGGAAAGGATTTGAAATATTTAATCCATGTGGAAAAGCAGATTTCTTTTATTTCTTTAATTTTTTTACCTTTAATGTTTAATTTAGAAAGAAGAGCAGAGAAATATAAATCTGTGTCTTATAGTATTTTGTATTTTGGGTATTTTCGGTGAGTATTAATATGAGATTGAATTCATATCAGTGGCTCTTACAGAGTGTATTCCATTTATAGAGCTTATTGTTTGAATTTATCAAATAGTAGACGTGCTCAGTTTTGCTTTGTAGGCGACTCGGGCACTAAATGCCCCCTTAAGGAAAATGTGCGAGTGAGTTAATAAGGGCAGTAGAGATTGTTTATAGCTCTGGTGCCTATAGTGTATGTGGAGATATGAAGTACCTGTAGAACATCAACAGTGTTATTTATTTATTTATTTATTTATTTATTTATTTATTTATTTATTTATGTCTTAGTTTCACCCCAGGGGCCCTTAAGCACTGTGGTTCCAAACATGTGCAGGTTTCGCTGTTATTTACAGATTAACATGCCTTTAATGGGATTTATATACAGACAAATTAAAGGGAAAAGCAAAACCAAATATCTTAGGTGTTGGACCACCATGAGAACAGCGTTCTAAGAGTCTGAGTTGAACATCAAATAAAATATTTACATGATCTGAATACAGATTTTTATTTATTTATTTATTTATTTATTTTAAATATAGCTGTCTTGAGGCGCTCGATAAATTAGCTTCAGACGTTCATTCCTGCAGGTCTAAAAGCTACTTAATATTTTCAGCTAAATTTCACATTTCCACACTCTCCGAAAAAAGGTTCATTAAGGTTTTATGTACATTTACTTCATTTAACAGAACCCAATATGTCAAAAAAAGGAAAGTTTAACTTTAATAAAATGTAAAAAAAAAATAAATAAATAAAATAAAAAATAAATAATTAAATAATTTATTAATTGTACATTAATCTTTGATATTTTGTGATTGTCTTTACATTGTAAAATGTTTTAGACTATATTTTGTAATAATTTTTGCATGATGCTTATTATTATTATTATTATTATTATTATTATTATTATTATTATCGATAAATTAATCTAAAATTATGAATGCATTAACCCATAAAAAGTTCTGTATCTAAATTTTTTCAAAGAGTGTGCAATGATTTTTGTGTACATGTATGTGTGTTTAGGTGAACCTGATGCACAATGAATACCCCATCATATCTGCATTTGCTGGAGACCAGGACGTCACAAGGGAGGCGGCGAGTAACGGAGTGTTACTGATGGTGGAGAGGGAGGACCGGGTTTATCTCAAACTGGAGCGAGGGAATCTCATGGGCGGATGGAAATACTCCACCTTCTCTGGATTTTTAGTTTTTCCTCTCTAATTGCTCTAAACATCTCAGAGACTCTTTTTTTAAAAGAGCTTGGAGGTATTCATAATATGCTGAATATGGACCCTGGAGTTTGTGTATTAATCTTATATAACCAGAGCAAGAGGAACCCGTTTGGATTTTATTGTTGGGGAAAAAATATATATTTCACTTGAGAATGAAAGTGGACAACTATATAAAAAAGAAGATGGAGAACTGGGATCCCGGACTGCGTATATTTATATTGACCATGCTTTTTGTTGTGTTTGTAGAGCCTTAAAGATTGATGTGAGGTTGATTGTGGAGCTGCAGACCTTCCCGATTCGAGCAACGCGTTACTAAAGCAAATTTGTTTCTTGCACGAATGGAAGATCTTGTTTGTCTGTGGTGTTCATGGTGTTTCCTTTGGACGCTGAACATATTCAACATTATGCCACACATAGGCTGCCTAATATACAGTGATTATAAAAAAGAGAAAAAACATATATAAATATAACCAGCCAATGGATACAACTTAAAAACTGAAAGGTCTACCTGAATTTATAAAGTACATATTATTCACATGGTGTGTTCTACATTCCAGATCTGCGTTAACTTTAACTGATTTGCTGTTCCGTGATCCTGCTCACAAATGTGCATTGTGGAAAAAAAAAATCCCTATATGATGTCCCGCCTAATAAAATATTGTATTGTACGTGTATTTATTCAGTCTTTTTTAATTATTAATGACACACTGAGCCAAATTAATTAATGAATTAAAAAAATTAATAAATAAATCCCATCAATCATGGTAAGAAGTATCATCAGGACGATCGATTAGAAGTTATTGATTAGATATTGGATGTCATATTTTAGCACATTTTCCTGCATGAAGACACATTCAGTGGTATGTAAGCAGGAAAACACATTTAATATGTTTAATAGACACCATGTAGAGCTGTGATGCAGCTCTAATATTAAGAAACGAGGATTTATCTACATCAACCAATACATCAAATGTGTATTGGAT
Source organism: Tachysurus vachellii (assembly GCF_030014155.1). NCBI lineage: Eukaryota > Metazoa > Chordata > Actinopteri > Siluriformes > Bagridae > Tachysurus > Tachysurus vachellii. Next base: position 5,916,789 of record NC_083484.1, on the reverse strand, counting down.
AAATGTTATACACAACCACCTGCATTAAGAATTAAAGCTGTGCTGAATACAATAATGTTTTTAACCAGCTAAGTCTTCCTCATTTTGTGACCCCAGAACCTTAGCACTGAGGTGCTAAAATGTGCTAATTATAAGTTAATTGTGTGTTAAGTTTGTTAAAGGTTAAAGGTTTTACTGTCTTAGGAGACTTCATTTAGATCTAATATCTAATGTTCAGATGATGACTAGAGATGCGATCGCTAAGACAAGATTGTTCTCTTACTGACCGCTCGAGTTAGCTGAAGCGTTTTTTTTATCTAATTTTGCCACTTTTATCTAAGATAACATTAATTACCAGGAATATTAATATATAATTAGAGTGATTCTAATTATAAAAGAATTCCTAGCCATGTATTCCCCCTAAAATTACATACAGTACGCTCTATTTAGCTAGCTAGCTAGCTAGCTATAACTCATTAGCTAGCTAGCTAGTTAATGTTATTTACAGCATGAATGCCTTGATGCAAAAAAACTAAACAAGTAGAATTTCAAGTTTGTTTTTTTCACTACACATTCTCCAAAACATTTGACCATGTGGGATCAACTGGACAGCCCTTGTGTGGCAAGTTTGTACTATTTATTTACTAAAATAAAAAAAAAACATGGTTACTGTTTACTGAGGTTAAGATTAGAGTTAGGTTCAGGTTTTGTCTTAGCATTAATAATTTGTTCAAATTAGATGATGTTCTGTAGGGTAGTAAAAAAATGTGTGTATGTGTTTGTGTGTGTGGGTGTGTGTGTAAAGGCACTTAATATAATTACAGAAACTCTGCATCACAGAGATCAGCCAAATTATACTGGAAAGGATCTCTGCTGTTATGTGAGTTATTATTAAATTTAATAATAATAAATCAGCAAGGAGGGAGAGTGTGAGTGGGTGAAAAAAAACTGAAACTGGGGCACATCATCTACTGTATATCAGCACTTTGTTTAAAACAGACTAAGCAACAACAGCTTTAATAAGCCATTTTCAAAGCTTCACAATAGAAATATTTTGCAATAAATAGAAAAAAGGAATATATTGCACTGTATGAGTAATATTTCCTTATTATCTCAAGTACCGTTCCTTTTTTTTTTTTTCCGTACAGTGACAGAGATGTTGCCTACTTTTTCCAGGAAGCATTCAGCTGTTTTTTCCCACCACATTTTTTTTCTGTGCCTGAATATAAGATGGTGTGGACTTCATAGGGTGTACAGTATTATATATTATGTTATACCCTAGTTACAGGACAAGAAACTACATTTCAATGTAATGATACATTATCTCTCTTTTAGCGGTTTTTAATTATTATTATTATTTTTAGTTAATTGTGACCTCTTCGGTGTAGAGATGAATGCAGTTGGAGTTTCTTGAGTATTTTAATTAAGGTACAATTCCACAAGGTGACTCAGCACCATATCTATGACATCTAAAAAAAACTTGATGATACTTATGCACTCTCATAAACGTAGCTCCGATACTATTTTTTAAGAAGAAGCCTATATTTGTTATATATACACATTGCAGCACAGTGAAATTCTTTCTTTGCATATCACAACTTTGGAAATTGGGGTCAGACATGATGCAGTGTCTCTGGAGTATTGAAGGTTGGGGGCCTTGCTTAGGGGCCCAGCAGTAGCAATGTGACAGTGCTGGAGCTTGAACCACAATCAACAACCCAGAGCCTTATCTGCTTTAGCTAACACTGCCATTTCCATTCATTCCCATTCACGTTAGTCATTTCCGTTTGCTACTGTAACGAACGCAAACCTTAACCCTAACCCTAAACCCTAACCCATAGCGGATACTCATATATTCATCATCTATCTTAAGCAAGCAGATTATCCCGGTAACAGTTGTGGTAGATACTCATTCACTCCTTGTGGTAAATAAGTAGAAGATCCACCCAGGTACATGAGCTCAGGATGGAATCCAGAACCTTGGTGTTGCGAGGATGGCATGCCATTTATATAATATACAATAATATCTTAATTTTAAACAACATTCTCTGTGGGGGGCACGGTGGCTTAGTGGTTAGCACGTTCGCCTCACACCTCCAGGGTTGGGGGTTCGATTCCTGCCTCCGCCTTGTGTGTGTGGAGTTTGCATGTTCTCCCCGTGCCTCGGGGTTTCCTCCGGGTACTCTGGTTTCCTCCCCCGGTCCAAAGACATGCATGGTAGGTTGATTGGCATCTCTGGAAAATTGTCCGTAGTGTGTGATTGCGTGAGTGAATGAGAGTGTGTGTGTGGCACTCCGTCCAGGGTGTATCCTGCCTTGATGCCCGTTGACGCCTGAGATAGGCACAGGCTCCCCATGACCTGAGGTAGTTCGGATAAGCGTTAGAAGATGAATGAATGATTGAATGAACATTCTCTGTACAAGCTAGATATTTAGGGAAAATGTAATTATTTATTTATTTAATGGAATTCTGATCCAGAAACTGATATGAATTTAAGAGATGATTGAAAACACTTTTGTGCCAAGGACATGATATACTCTGAAGCTACTTCATGTGTTATTATGGTAACATTAGCTCTCCTGGCTTGCATCTACATTTGGATAGGATGACCTGGAACGTATATTCAAATAAAGATTAAATGGGACAAATATGAACAGTTTGTTTTGAATATGCAGCGGAAAATTATTCATTCAAACACACAACAAGAAGAAGAGCAAATAATAAAGAAATCACTGCTTGATATTTGCTAAGTATTAACTGGGATTAAGGGGTTAAGTTAAGAACGATCCACTCTTCCAGTGGCACTGTTTGTGCTATAAAACAGATCTGTGCTCGAAGAAGTTCTACACTCTCCATTAAAATCCAACCCTGAAACATAAAACCCGCATAGGTGCCATAAATCTATGTTCTCACCGACACTTTTATGAGTGCACAGATGGCTGAATAGTGTGTGTTTTTAATTATGAAAAAGTAGCAACATCCAAGAAACTCTTCCCGCATTAATGTGTTTTTTTCTCACTCTACTGAAATACAATACTCTTGTTAAACTCCCATCGCGGGCTAATTTGAGCGAGCGGGTTTTTCTCTCAGCAGGTTCATCCACCTCCCTGCGACTTCACAGCAAGATGTGCTGTAATGCTTCACGAATTTACGACTAAAATTGCATATTAATGGCACGTGTGGGGTTTTAACGGCGGGTTTTTCAGGGTTCCAGCACTAGTGTCAGTTGCGGTTAGTCATTAATCTGTGCATGCCTCCCTGATGAGAGCTGCAGCTGTAATTCTGACTCATCCAGGCTTGAACAAAGCTCCTCACTAACACACAAAAAATACGTACACACAGACACGTTGTACAATCAGTGGGGCAGACAGCTAATGAGTTTAAAGTGATCAGAAATTAATTTTCACCAGAGCTAGCAATTACACAGTCTAACATAGTTGGCTTATAAACAGTTCAGTCATGATTTTGCTCGAGGCAGTATCGTAGCAATGTGTTTATGACGATATTAAAAAGCCTTTAATAATGAATGTAGGCTGGAGGAATGGTTGAGCATCATTGATTTTAAACAACAATTCTTTTTGCAGCACTGCATGCATTTCTTTCTATAGGTTTACTAGAGCAAAAAAAAAAAACAATTAGCATTTTTTAATATAAGACCATGGTTAGTCCTATAGCAGATACTATATGTGATCATCCAGTGCATGGCAGTATTGTGGGAGGAAAAGCCTTCTTAATGAGAGAGGTCAGAGGAGAAAGGCCAAACTGACAGGAAGTCTACAGTAACTGAAATAACACTTTTTTTCTATCTGTGGTGAGCGGAAACACAACTAAGCATGCATAACTTCAGATTTGGACATAGATTTGGACAAGTTACAACAGCAGAAGAACAGATCATGGGTCAACATGAAGCTAAAGATACAAAGGGTTACAGGCTCATCAACCCTTGGCAGTTGAACGTTTTCCAATATAATTCTGTTAGAAGCTATTTAAAAAAAATATCTAACTGAATTATTAAGTCAGATTAGTAAAGAAACTAAATTTTCACATTTTCTTGTGTTCAACCTTAGCTTAATTCAAACCTTAATTAAAACTGACCAAATTCGAATTTTATGTCAAGAATTGAAAATTCCATGTGGATAAAAACAAGGCCATTTTTAAGAATGGTGAAGAGTGTGCACACTGGTGTGACACATATTTTGGTATTTTGAGATATCTGGGTAACAATATATTACTTACAAACTACACATACACAATCATGCTAACAAAATAAGATACAATTTTGACCAAGAATTCACAAACACCAAAGTTAAAAATGTTCATGTTTCACGTTAACACATCAGAGAGAGTTTCTTTAAACAGTCAGATATTCCACAGATTGATATAAGGACTTTTAGAAGATTAAACTAAGCTAGGGGGCACGGTGGCTTAGTGATTAGCACGTTCGCCTCACACCTCCAGGGTTGGGGGTTCGATTCCCGCCTCCGCCTTGTGTGTGTGGAGTTTGCATGTTCTCCCCGTGCCTCGGGGGTTTCCTCCGGGTACTCCGGTTTCTTCCCCCGGTGCAAAGACATGCATGGTAGGTTGATTGGCATCTCTGGAAAATTGTCCGTAGTGTGTGATTGCGTGAATGAATGAGAGTGTGTGTGTGCCCTGCAATGGGTTGGCCCTCCGTCCAGGGTGTATCCTGCCTTGATGCCCAATGACGCCTGAGACCCAGGCACAGGCTCCCCGTGACCTGAGGTAGTTCGGATAAGCGGTAGAAAATGAGTGAGTGAGTGAGTGAGTGAGTGAGTAAACTAAGCTGCCTACATTTAGAGTCAGTGCCTTTTTGCTCTTGATAGCATTTGGCAAATTCCAGCAACTCAGCCACGACCCAACTGAAGCTAACAGTTATATGCAAATATACAAAATTTAGGTTTGCACCTCATCACAAGCATTTTGAAGGTATGTTCTCTGATGAGACAAAAAAAACCCCTACCTTTGTGGTCATAACGATCAGCGCTATGTATGGATCGAAGGTGATATTTACTCTAAAGAACGCCATACCAGCCGTGAAGCATGGGGATGGTGGCATCATGTCAGAAAATTGTAGGCATCATGAGGAAAATACTTAAGATATAAGTCAGAAAATTAAAACTTGGTCATAACTGATTCTTTCACGCTAGATAGTGATCCTAAGTGAAAGTGACGTGACATACCGCTAAGTATGGTGACCCATACTCAGAATTTGTTCTCTGCGTTTAACCCATCCAAAGTGCACACACACAGCAGTGAACACACACACACCGTGAACACACACCCGGAGCAGTGGGCAGCCATTTACTGTATGCTGCGGCGCCCGGGGAGCCGTTGGGGGGTTCGGTGCCTTGTTCAAGGGCACCTCAGTCGTGGCCAGCCCGAGACTCGAACCCACAACCACAGGGTTAGGAGTCAGACTCTCTAACCATTAGAAAACATCTAAAGTAAAAACAAAATGGTTTAAAGACAAAAAGAAGTGAAAGTTTTTCAAACAGTTATCACAAGCACTTAATAGGCAATGCCACTAAAAACGAAGAAAATTAATGTCAATTTTGATCCCACTGGTAAATCTGATTTAGTAAAAAAAATTCACATAGCTGTAAACTGAAATGTTATCTTATGGGAATAAAGTAGATCTGACTTTACACAGGAAATGTGAGGAATTATATAAAAAAAAATAATTGGAATGTCTTCAGCCTAGGTGTTTAAAACTTTCGGTCTCAGCTGTGTCATCTCAGCTCTAACTGCTATTTATACTTGTATTGATTACATGATTACATTCCAGTGTACAAGAAAAAAAATGGAATACACTTGGCAGTTGATGAGCAACAAGAATTTCAGTCAGTATATAAAAGAAAAATAATACCCAGATCCTCCTACATTCAGTGTCTGGAAAAGCAAAGCACTAAATATTAAATATATATTGTCATTTTAGCATAAACAGATTACATTGTCTTTTTTATGACATCATTAACATATACCTACAGGTTCAGATTTAATACTGTATATTGTGACACTTTAGAATGCTTTTGATGGAAATTATGGAGTCTGAAATTAAAACTTTAAGTGCTCCGATGTTTCAATACTAAGTGGATAAGTAGATGGAGTGTTAATGACACTCGAGAGCGATCCAACAACCTTCTCTTCACAATATCCAAAAATAGTCAGCTGTCGAAATCATGTCACCATGCAATTCTGATTAAGCAATAACCTTTATAAGCTGCTGTCTGTTGCGGCATCTTTGCACTTCCGGACTTGTAATTAAACATCAACTCCTGCGTCAGAGGTTTAAAAAGAATTTAGAAAGCCAATCTAGCACAGGAAATGACTCAAATCTAATGAAAAACATTACAGATTGGCCAGGATGATCAGAACGGTAGACGGAAGTCTCTGCTGCTTCTTTTGCTTCCTTCACTTTCCTCTTATCACAAGAGAGTTGTAATTAAAGCAGAATGCAGACGGTGCTGCTGTGTTTTAGTAGTATTCAAGCATGTGTTCAAGCATACAAACAGAAAAACATATATAAACTTTTGCACTTGTACCTAAAATTGCAAAAATTCCACTTTATTAGGAACACCTACAAATTCATACAGTTATCCATTTAGCCAATCACGTGGCAGCAGAGCTGTGTATCAAATCTGTAGGTCAAGAGCTTCGGTTAATACTCACATCATATTGAGTATTTCGGAAATCTAAAGCAGTCCATAGTGTTTATACAAGAGATGTCCAATCTTATGCACAAAAGTCCAGGAAGGTGTTTGTTCCAATCAAGCAGCAACCATATGTGTCACTTCTGTCTAATCAGTTGATCTTGGTTTTCAGTCGACTCACATATGGCTTCTGCTGGGTTGGATCGGTAACCTGCATCCACATTTGACCTTTTTGGAAAAAAATCAGACAGGTAGACAAATAAATAAATAAATAAATAAATAAATAAATAAACAAACATCCACTGACTGACAGCATGCGAGTGGAAATCGTCAAATAGCCAAACCAGTATCCAGTTTTTACAGCTGTGGTGAGCAGCAGCAGATCACATCCAGGTCCATTTTTGTGTGCACAGACTCAACAAAACCCAATATTTAGTACATTTAGTATGTTCTTTATGGAAATGTCTATGTGGAGGAGAGTCAAATATATTCACAAATCCAGAAATTAACCTGCAAATCTTACTGATGTTTTACTGATTTTAATGATTTTACCAGTCTGTAACCAGTGGAAAAGAAAGACTTCATTAATGCAGCAATACCATCTCTAGGATATTGTCAGTGGAAAAGTGGGGAAACAGTTTCCCAATGCAAAAGGAGATAGAACACAAAATGTACTGTATTTATAGAACCAAATCATCAGAAATTGAGGCTATGAGTCAAACGCAGGTCAAATACGATACATCACAATAGAGAGGAAGAAGCTTGTGAGCTTGAAGCTGCTGTGTCTGCCGTGACAGGCTGTCTACATGCCTTGCAATCAGATAACATGGCAGAGTTGTGGAATGGCTTGTCAGAAGATCTTGGCCTGAGGGTGAATAGAGTGAACATGGTTGCAACAAGGACCTAAGGGAACGGTTCATGAGCAGGTAGCATGAAGCATCCAGGAAAGACAAAGCAAAACAGACAGAAACAGGACCAACAAGATTGCAATGGAGAAGAGCTGAACAATTAATGACCTTCTCTTATCTGCTATGGGAATTAAAAAAAAAAAAACACTATTTAGTGTCTTTAATCACTATGTAGTTATTGCTTAAGTATTATATATGTACATAATTTAATTTGTCTCATACGACCATACCGTGCTTGCATTGTGCATGATCTGGGTTGTCATTTTAGACACATAATACATTATCTTAACACAAATGGATCTTCAATTCAATTTATTTTTTTAATATACTGCTTTGAAGAACAGTTATTATCCGAATGCAGCTTTAGAAAAATATATATATTCAGGATACATTTTCTATTTCCTAAATTATTTTAATTTTGCTTCCTAATTGGGAACGTGTTATGTGAAAACCACTAATAGATGCATTATTTATTGCATCATGACATACAATAAATACTCTGTTAAGCACTTGTTAGTCAAATTATTGTGCATGAATGAATTATCTAAATTGATCATTCTAGTGTAGAATGGGAATCAAAAGCTTTATGGGTGTTTTTTTTGTGTATAAAATCTGACACAAACGATTATTGAGACAAACAATCAACTTTCAGGAGAGTGTTTTGAACACAATGCTGAACATTTATGTATTTTCAAAACCAGAATACCCGCTGAGGGGGGGCACGGTGGCTTAGTGGTTAGCACGTTCGCCTCACACCTCCAGGGTTGCGGGTTCGATTCCCGCCTCCACCTTGTGTGTGTGGAGTTTGCATGTTCTCCCCGTGCCTCGGGGGTTTCCTCCGGGTACTCCGGTTTCCTCCCCCGGTCCAAAGGCATGCATGGTAGGTTGATTGGCATCTCTGGAAAATTGTCCGTAGTGTGTGATTGCGTGAGTGAATGAGAGTGTGTGTGTGTGCCCTGTGATGGGTTGGCACTCTGTCCAGGGTGTATCCTGCCTTGATGCCCGATGACTCCTGAGATAGGCACAGGCTCCCCGTGACCCGAGGTAGTCGGATAAGCGGTAGAAAATGAGTGAGTAAGTGAGAGAGAATACTCGCTGATTCTTTAACACAAGAAAGACGTCACTACGTATGGAATAGCTTGGTCTTTCTATTACAGCTTATTTCTGGCAAACAAAATGGCTATAAATGGTGTTTATAAAACTGGTTAAAAGGGTTAACAAAAACTGTTCCTGTTTTTTTTAATTTTTTTTTTATGTAGCTTCAAGACAAATTCAGGACATGTATATTCTAATTTTGTTATTCTAATTTTGTCTAATTTCGCTAATTTGTTATTAGCGTTAATTCTTATTAAGGCTAATAAGAAATACGATGATACACTTACATAAGTAATCTTAAGATAGTCGGTTTAATTTTACACAATACATTCGTATCATATACTGTAGGATTCAGTAGGCAGACTAAGGATTTGTGTGCAAATAATGTTAATTAGCATTGTGTAGCAGACAAAGAGAAATCATAATACAGAGATTATATTGTTAGGTAGGAAGTGTTTAGTAGCACAATTTATATCAGTAGATAAGGACAATGGGTTCCATTCAATTCAATTTATTTGTATAGTACTTTTAACAATTCACATTCTCTCAAAGCAGCTTTATAGAAGTATAGAAAGAGAATAAAAATGTTAAAGTTTAGTGTTTAAGTTACTATTTTTCTCTAACATCTATCTATAATAAGCAAGCCGGAGGTGACAGAGGCAAGGAAAAACTCCCTGAGATGATATAAGGAAGAAACCCTGCGAGGAACCAGGCTCAGAAGGGAAACTCATCCTCATTGGTGGGTGATACTGAATAGTAAATAATGTAAATGTACAGTAAATAATGTCCTTTCTACAACAGTTTGTAGTTGAGTGGAATTAAGGAACTAAGGGCTCCTGAAGAACTGACAGGTTTCTAAGTTCACCACAGACCCAACACTAATTCCTTCCTGCCGAAGTCTTTAAATGATCACTGATGAAGACCCGAGCACAAAGCTGACTGACGCAACAGTGGTTCAATGAAGGCGTGACTGTCTCCGGGCAGCCTCATCCACAGCAATCCCATGAGGCACCTTCAGTCCGTGGGTTAATCTACAGGGATTCAGCAATAACAAAAATGAGTTAGCACATACTAGACATGGCACAGCTTTTCAAAGTACAAACAAATAGTAAACCAGAACTGAATCAGGAAGTGGTATTAGGAAATTTGGCTAATAGTCAGTTGACCACAACCTCTGCTGGCAGGTTGGAGAAGAATCCTAAGTGTCCCTGAGTGCAGTGAGCAGAATGACAATGGAGTAAATGAGACTTTATGGAATCCTAAGGGATCTGTAAGGGTCCTGAGTTTCTACTTATTACAGCGTTAAACACAGGCACTAAAACACCCAACATTAGCTATTACACACCAGAGAAGCATACTTTTACACAGTTACATTACCTTACCACTTAAAGAAGTATACAGTGCATTGAAATGAGAACCAAGCCAATCCTACCCAGACCAAGACTGTGCATATAACAGAATAAACAGAACTAATCAGAAATAAGAAAAGGTGCTAGAATATGATAAACAATACGTTACATGTCCTTGGGATCACCACAGCGTATCATCTGATCCACATATTTGATTTGGCACAGGTTTTACACCGGATGCACCTCCAGACACAACCATTCAGTTTTATCTGGGTTTCGGACCAACACTGAGAGTTAACCCCTCAGTGCCTTGATTGGTTTCCTGCCTGAGAATCAAACCCAGGCCACAGCGGTGGCAGCCTCTTGACCTCCAGGGACAAATATGTTACATGGAGTAACAGTATAGAATGTGCAAACATTACAGAATGGAAATTATTACATGTAGTAACAGTAAGGGTGCAGTGCACAGAATGATAATGGGGTAAACAAGTCTTTATGGAATCCTAAGGGTCCTGAGTATCTTCTTGTTACAGCATTAAGCACAGTCACCATAACACCCAACATTAACCATTACACACCACTGAAGCAGAAAAAATTCTGGGCATATGAAAATGTTGGACATTTGTATTATACAGCGTGGAGTTGCTATGCTACCAGTATCATCCATCTGTTTTGTTTTCTTCTCAGTTATGAATATCACACTAGCTTTGTTGTTTTAAATAGCATGTTCCCAACAGAACATCCATATTATCCACTTCTATCCTGTATGTAGGACGCTTTAGCTACGGAAAAAGCTCTGTTCAATCTGGGCTACATTTCTTCCTTTTTGGTTTGTGAGAATTAAACCATTTTTCCTTTTAGGTCTATTTTTCATGCTGGTTCTTGTGCAATACTTGTAGCTATTCTAAGAAGCATGAGTGAATTAGTTGTCTTTGAGATTAACGAAGTTAATGAATTAAAAAAAATGACCTCTGTGTGACAATCCATCTCTTTGTTTTTCTTTTTTTGTTTTCTGAATTTGTTCCAATTTGAAACAGTGGGACAATGTTGGAATATCCATCCTGAGTTGAATGTCAATGTATATTAGTCTTCATATCACTCCAATCCCTATAGACATGCTTGTTTTTCCTCCTCGCACACGCACACCAGTGATAAACCTGACAAAACCTTCACTTATTTGAATAGTGTATTCCCAAATGAATATCCGTATTGCCATACAAGCGTGTATGCACATCCTCAAATCTCATGTGAACATCTTATCGATGTAAATACTGTGCACCATGCATACATTTGCCAGTGCTTCATTTTTCATGGAGAGAGAAAACTGCTGGCGAGAAATGTTGTTGGAGGAAGAAAACTCTATTGAGGATGAACTGTCTGGATGTTGTTGTTTTTTTAATTTGGAAAAAAACAGTATTATTTGGCAGAACATCGTTGTCATGGGGCAGATTTTCTGACAAGTAAAAAAACAAATCAGATTTAATACATATTGTAATTATTTCTAGAAAATGTGAGAGCACCTGCATTCATTTTCACCTTAAAGGCTCGGCTCAGACTTTTCTCAGAAAACTTCTGAGAAATTGTTTGTAGAATATAATCATTTCAGGTTGGCCAACATTACTGGTGAATTATTAATAACTACAAAGTTATTATGTAGAATTTACGTCGGATTTGAGCATCTGCTGCACGGGACATGTAAAAATAAATAAATAAATATCTTGTCTTAGTTAGTCTTAGATATAATAATTGACCCAACATGTTGACATACAAAAAAAATGTTGGTAGATGTAAAAGTTTAACTATATCTGTTCTATAAATAAGGATGAATATAGAGAATATAGATATTAATAGATATAATAATAGAATATTGCACAGTAGAATTTAGATCTCGGGTGTAATTATTTGCCGTTAATTAGTACTATTTAGCTATTTTGTTTGTTTTTGCATATGCATTTATCTTAATTCATCAGAAAAATGCATGAAGAACACAATGGGATTCAACAATTATTGGGTTGTAGTAACTAATGATGTCATCATTCCTGAACAAATCCATCCCCAAGTATGAGTTGCAATCACATTCGTGGGATTTGTGCCAAAGCAACCAAACTCTCAACACCTCCTACAGGTTCGGTACTATAGTGCACTTCCTGGGCCACCTACTTTTATGCAAACCTGTGCTCTGATTTCTTTAAAAAAAAAAAAAATCCCATTATGCAAATGGATTGAATTACAGCTACAGGGTCAATACCTCCACCGCTGTTTCTGAACCAAACCAAGGATAACAAATTTAAAAGTGTATAAATTTGATAAATTAGCAATGTTTACGTTTTTACTCCTTGGCTCTTACATGCATCTTAATTAGTGTTGCATTAAAGACTGTATTAGTTCTTTTAAATCAAAAGTTGTTAGTCTTGCAAAAAAGGTCAGACATGTGGATAAAAAGGCAGAAGGAATGCCAAAATTAAACACATCACTGCTAAAGTCATTTTTGCCTGCAGCATTATAATAATCCTTAAGGAGTGCTTTAGGCATGTTTAAAGGCAGAAATACACGAGGAAAACAAAAATCATCTGTGGGTGTTGTGCATCTACACTCACATCACTCTGTGTGAGATTGATATTTACTCCGAGTTTTGCTTGTTAATGCCAGTTCCTCCGGTGCACCCATCATGCCACAGGGCAAACTTGTGAACTCACACAGTTCGGACTGATATAAAACGTAATATTAGACTATCTTTCTAACACTCTTGTAGTCTTGGATACATTTCATGTACAGGATTGCGCATGCTTAATAAATCAGCTGTTGAATCCTAATAAGTAAAGATCAGGAATAGCCAGGGGCAATGTAATAACAGTGAGGTTGTGCAGGTCAGTCCAGACCTCAGTGCATCTGTGTGCACTAATGAAATACTGCTTCGTGCATTAATACACACCATGGAGAATTTATGACCTGGAGCGTTACTCTTATTCTCGCTATGTGATCTGTAAATGAGTTAATAAAGTTTGATTTTTTTAGCCATGTCAGAGCACATTGATTCATGTCACAACTTTTGGCATTTCACTTAATTGGGATTGGTGGGATAAATTATTTCAGGTTACCTTTTGAATCCTTGCTCGACTCGAATTAGATAAGTTGCTATTTAGCAGCAAGGCTTTCGAAAGTAGCACAAAATGCACAATTTTAACGTTGCTATGCATAATGACTTTACTTAACTTCAAAAGTCAACTGTTTTGAAATAATTTCACTGGGAATTTTTTCCCCTTTATTTACACACACGCCATGTTTTCATTCTGTGCTTAACCCGGGTTATCGTCATTCTAAACCATGCTTTTATCTGGTGTAGAAGAGCCGAACGTGTACAGTGTGAATGATTCTGGGCTAAATGTTACAGCTAGATAGAAATGGAACACAAGTGTAAACAAAAGTAAACCAACAAAGATGTTAAATGGTGACAATGCATCAATTAAAGTGAAGAGGAGTTTTATTTTCACAGTAACAACCAGAAAAACGATTTCAGGTCAAACCTGGCTGGCTGGTCAACTACATAACCTATTTTAAAAGGTCAAAAAAGCTTACAAAGTTGTGAAGGATAACAACGCCTGCTCGGGTGAAGAACAGCAACCTTGTTCTTTTTCTTCTTCCTTTTTAATTTTAGACTTAATTCTTAAAGTTTGAGCCTTAAAGTGGCAAACCTATTATTCTCAATGATGCAAAAAGGAGAGAAAAGCCATTATTTAAAGCAGTCACATGCAGTATTTACCCAGTCATGGTTGTTGACCTCACAAATGTGCAAATAAGAAGGTTAACCCAGGGTTTAGGAATGTACAGTGTAAAACATCAGATTATGAATAGCCAGGGTTAAATTTTAACCTCGATAAAGTATGAGCAGTATGAAATGTGAAAGAAGATTATCCAGGATTCTCTTTACCAGGAGTTTGCAATGACCAAGGGGTCATTAGTTTAAGGGTAAAAAGACCTCCTGATTCCATTGATTACATATATAATGTTCTGCTATTAATTGGATTATTAAAAAAATAAATAAATAAAAACAAACAACCTTGACTGATCTGACATTAATTTAATTCTGATTGGTCTCCTTCGGTTTACTCTCTTCCTACCGAGAACAGTTTTCTTATTGAGCTATGAGTAGGAATAGAAACAAATACTGTACCGAAGTAGCAATAGTGTGGTTCAATAATTTAGAATCATGTACACTTAAACACTTAAGTATTTTGTTAGCGAACTACATTAGCACAGCTTCCGGTTTCACTCACTAGGTCCTATTACTTCATTCCTCAATGTGTGTTAGGATTAGTGAGTAAATTAAAAAAAAAAGTATATTTTTTCAACCATGCAATATTCTGTAAAACAAACTAACAAACTAAAGAGTGAGTAATAAGTTTTAATTTAGAAGTGAGAAAAAAAAAAAGCAGCCAACAAGTGCACAGCATGTGAGCGTTTTTCAGACTGAAACACATCCCAGGTGGATTCTTCATATACCTGCTGAGAGGCACCAAGAGTGTGCAATGCTGCCATCACGACTCTGACTGAAACGCCAAAATTACACAGTAGTTACATTGTGATTTACTGCTTTCCTATTGTTTTATGTGATGTTTACCGATTATTTGTAAGAATAAATGAAAATGAATAAAATAAAACTATGATAAGTAGAACATAATGTATCACAGTATAATATTTATTAAACTATTCATCAATCTTCAATAGCTATTTTATCTTGGTTTTGGTGGATCCAGAGTCTATCCTGGAATCTCTCAGAGTGCAGTTCATATGTTTTTGGGGAAGTGGAAGGAAACAAGAGGTCTTCTCAGGTCTAAAAATTTTTACCCGAACCTGACGTGCATATTTTTATTTTTTTTAAGAAAGACTCGACCCGAGACAAACCCAAAAAAATTAGACCCGAGTCCGACCCGACCCGTTGGCATTTTTTTTTTAACCCGACTGGACCCGAATGTTGCATAACTCTACACTAAATTAACCGCTACAGCATGGATTCAAAATTGATTGACAGGTCTGTTTCAACGAAAATTAGCTTACCGCCAGCTACACGTCACCAGCCACATGTCGCAAGCGGTCTTGGCAAACAGAGGAGAGGTTGGAAAAGGAGTCGATGCACACACGCGAGATAAAGTAGTTCGGGTCTTCTCGGGTCTGTTCGGTAAAAACACATTCATTTTAAATTACCCGAGACCCGATGCCGCTATTATTAGACCCGACCCGTGTCCGAGGCACACGTGAAACTTTTAGACCCAAACCCGCTCGGGTCTCGGGTCGGACCTCAGGTTTTCGGATCTAAGTGGACCCATGAAGACCTCTAAAGGAAACTAAGGAACCCAGATGAACAAATGTGGGCATGGAAAGGACAGAAACTCCACAGAGACATGACCCTTGACCTATGATGCCACATTCACACATACAGCAACTCAGTGTAATAACGCAACCGAAATCTGTTCACTTTTAATAAAACCCATTTCATCACGTGTGACGGCAACTATTGTTGCCTAAATGTAGGTGTGTCCAGTAATGCGATAAGTTTGAGAAATATGCAAATATGGAGCAGTGTTGTGTAATAACTCCCAATGGGAGTGAAAACAGTAGAGCACATATGACCAATCGGCCAAAAGCAAACACCGTTTCTCCTTTATCTTGTGTGATATGATGCATATATACAAACAGCAAATCTCCATCGAGAATGTTACATTTTAGTGGTAGGTAAGTGATTTGGAGTGTTGGTTGCAGAAAGTGCCTGTAAATCCACTGCATGTGTGAATGTAGCTTGAGGCAACAATTTTAGCTTAGTAGCTTGAGTAGTAGCTTGAGGCTAGATGAATTAAACCATATGAACACAATTAACATGTAAACAATAGCTCCACCCAATCAAAGTATTTATAAACGTTCCAATGAATGAATTAGTTTGTACACAGTGTTACAGATAATACCATTTAAATAAACATATACATTTAAATTTGGAAAATTTATGTTTTACTCGATCACATTTTTTGTAGTGTTAAAAAATTTGTAATTACTTCGTCTTGTCCCACTTGTGTTGTATACAGTATGTACACCTAAGTTTTAATGTTCCTGTGTTTGCAAAGTTTTTGTCAAGGCCATTCTTAGCCCTGTACATGGCCATTTTTCTACAGGGTCAATCTTAGCCATGTTATCGTCACCTTGCTTTTCTGTTCCTCCAGTTTTTAATCTGGTTTCTGTGGATTTGACCTTTGCCCTACAGTTTTTGGACTCTGATCATCAAATTGCTTTTGTTAACCTTGGTTACCTGAGCCATGACCTCTTGGATGCTTTTTACTGACAACACTAATAAAGGAGTTTGCTCTCAATGCTTGCATTTCTGCAGGTCTCCCGCAGGACCCAGTGCAACAGCTTGCGGTGTGGGACTAATTTGGATGGCTGCAGGTGAAAGTGGGCGGTCAAACAGTCAGTGCAGTTGGGAACTAAAATATAAAGCACAGTGAAGAAAGTCATCACAAATATTGTAACAATAATAAATAATTGAAGCAGAAATACTACATTCTAGCTTTCACTAAAATGATTATAAGTGGGGTTGCAGAGAATAATATTAAATTATTGAACACAGAACAATACACAAACAATAATAATGAAACTGCTGCTAAAGTCGATGCCTGCCTGTGTGCTGAAAGTATTTGTGGTTCATTACAATTCAATTCAATTTAGTTCAATTCAATTTTTTTTATTTGTATAGCACATTTAACAGTGGACATTGTCTCAAAAAGGCTTTACAGAACATAAGAAATGTAGTGCAAAAAGTTTATTGTTATATAAAGATTTATATTATACAAAGTTAAAGATTAAAATTAGACTTATATTGACTTATGTGTTTGTGTTTATCCCCAATGAAAAACCTGAGATGACTGTGGTGGAAAAACTCCCTTAGATGGAAGAGGAAGAAACCTTGAGAGGAACCAAACTCAAAAGGGAACCTCATCCTCATTTGGGTGACACTGGAGGGTGTGATTATAAATTGTATAATTTAATAAATTGTATGATTTTTTTATTGTATAAAAAACAGTATAAACCATAAATAATGATATCAGTAAACACA
This sequence comes from Tachysurus vachellii, assembly GCF_030014155.1. NCBI lineage: Eukaryota > Metazoa > Chordata > Actinopteri > Siluriformes > Bagridae > Tachysurus > Tachysurus vachellii. The sequence goes on along the minus strand of NC_083484.1, from coordinate 5,899,691 downwards.
CACAATCATTTGTTAGTTTCAATTATATATATATATATATATATATATATATATATATATATATATATATATATATATATATATATACTGTTTTACTATTATTATATTATACTATTTTTTTTTTTTTTTTTTTTTTACCTTGACAATGATGACATGATAAGATTTCAACTCACACATCAATTTAGCCACAGAATGTGACACCAAACATAAGGCTCATTAACAGTGAGTTTAAAGTCTAAAAAGTGTTTGTGCATGGCTGGAAGGTGGAGTGTTGCAGCTTTTATTTTCAGTCATTTTTACTGTTAATTTCATTGGAGGTTAACCTGCCAGTCAACCTTTGTGGGTAGAATTAGAGACAGAATTGATTCTGTCAGAGTCATGGTTAATTAGTAACTGTTAAACATAAGTTGTGTTCAATGTCTGGAATTCTGAAGTTCACATCAATCACTTTTTTTTACATACCTTTTTAACAAATGCTGGTTTGTAAACTTTAGTCCACATGAATGAACAAAGCATTCTGTTTGTTGTGCCACCTACAACAGGTAGAGGAACATGGAGAGAGATTGGGAAATGTCAGGGATTGGGAAAATAGAGCTCTTTTATTTAACTTTGCGTGCAAAAATGAATGAATAAGGTAATTTTAAAAGGGATGAGGATGGCAGTGGTGATCTTTGTGGCAGAGCAAGGACTGAAGCAGGAGGCAGTGAGGTGGACCCCAGAAGCGTGGCTCAGGCTCAGTAGGTTGGGGAGCATCGTCTTCTTTCACATGGCAAACTCTGCGTAGACACTACAAAGGGAAATGGCAGACCGTTAATGAGCTACCCGGAACTCAAAAGCTAACCTCTCCTACTGCTAAGCCAGACTTTCTTTGGTTACCTTCTCCAGGAGGGTGACTGGCCACTGACGTGCCTTGTAGCCACATTCAGCGGCGATGTCCGTGGTGCTGAAGCACTGCTGTCTCTTCAGCACTGACGGTATAAAGGTGGAGAAGAGCAGATTTGTAGGAAATATAGGAAAAAGAAATATAATGTGAATGCAATGATTGCTATGTTGAACTGAGTACAATAGGTGTGACGTTATAAGTTATAGCAAGTTATATATTCATTGCCACGGGCATTTTTTTTTCCTTGCCACCGTTGCCTCAAGCGTGCTCATTAAGGATAAATATATAAATTTTATTTGAAACATTGTCATTTCTTTTTAAAATTTTTATATTTATGTAAGGCTACATTAAGATAATGCCTATTGTTAAAAGCACTATTTAAATAAAATCAAATTTATTTGAATATTTTGTGAAATGAGTTGAGGAAAAGTCCGGTTGAGGTAGTGTGTGTTATCTGATGAGTCCAGAAGCTCTCCAGGTGTTCTCCTGGATCAGTCCCTGGATGGCCTGAGGGAGTATACTTATACTGTGTGTGTGTGAGTGTGTGTGTGAGTGTGTGTGTGTTACATATCCCTCATAAGTGTTTCATTTTGTCTTTATCTACATCAGATAACCATCCAATCTAAAAAAAAAAAGAAAAACACTATGCAGTATATTTCTATAATATTTTGTAGATTGGGGGCACGGTGGCTTAGTGGTTAGCACGTTCGCCTCACACCTCCAGGGTCGGGGTTCGATTCCCGCCTCCACCTTGTGTGTGTGGAGTTTGCATGTTCTCCCCGTGCCTCGGGGGTTTCCTCCGGGTACTCCGGTTTCCTCCCCCGGTCCAAAGACATGCATGGTAGGTTGATTGGCATCTCTGGAAAAATTGTCCGTAGTGTGTGATTGCGTGAGTGAATGAGTCTGTGTGTGTGCCCTGTGATGGGTTGGCACTCCGTCCAGGGTGTATCCTGCCTTGATGCCCAATGACGCCTGAGATAGGCACAGGCTCCCCGTGACCCGAGGTAGTTCGGATAAGCGGTAGAAGATGAATGAATGAATGAATTTTGTAGATTATAAAAGATAAGCATCACTTCACATCATTTAGTAACAATTCTCTTTGTCAGAGAAAGGCTAACATTAAAGTCCCCTTTTGAAGTCGTACTGCTTGCTATGAAAAAACTGTTTTGTTATGAAGTAGTTGTGTTGTGTCATACACCACTGATTTTCTCATTTAAAGCACAGCCAGGAGTTGCTAATGGTAATGTTAAATAAATAAATAAACAAATAAATAAATAAATAGGAAACACTTTTGAGACTTTGGTTGCCAAAATATCTTTATCTCTTTTAAAAACTAATCTCAGACTAAAGTGACATATTGTCAATCTAATTTAAAATAAAGATGACCTACAATTATAAACTACAAACGGTGGATCTTAGAAGTTCCATTTTTATTTATTCAGTACTTGTGACTGTATTTGCTTAATCAAAGTCTTTGCCCAACTTGCCCCTGATTTATTTTATTTTATTTATTAAATTTTTTTGAAGGAGCTCCCCATCTGTTTTGACAATCTGTTTTGATGGAATTCTTTCTTTCTTTCTCTCTCTCTCTCTCTCTCTCTCTCTCTCTCTCTTTTGCACTTGACTCATATCTCAGCTGCTTTATGTTTCACCGTTCCCACTCCATGTGGTGCAATGAAAATGATAAGTTAGGAGCGATCACAGTGCTGAATATCAACACATCCGAAGCACCTCCAGAGGCATGGAGCTGCACAAAATCCCTGAATTTTTTTATTTATTTATTTTTTATTTTTTGCCAAAGATAAAAAGAGAGAAATCTGATTATGTGACACTACCTCTGAAATGCATGAAAATAGAAAATCTGAAATAGATTCTGAATATCTCATCTCAGGGTATCTATATCTATTTACATTAAGAGTAGAATTTCAGTGCACTAGCCATACACTCTATACACCTTTATTTAGAATAATCTGAGATAATATGCTAATTATTTATTAAAGCTTTTGGCCTTTCAGTCACGTCAAATCTTTCATAATGCTTATACTGTAACATCAAAACATTTCAACTATATAGAACTAAATACAACTATATAGAAATAAACAAAATTAAAAGCAGAACAGCCAGAACAAAAGACTCACTTGGAGAAAGCAGGAGTGAGACTTCACTTTGAGCTGAGAAGAATATCTGGGGTATTTAAAGGGATTAGAGCGATTGGGAAAGGATGCTCATGATTAAGGGTCTGTGTACAGGGATATGAGTCATGATGACTCAGATGAAGTGGTCAGTTGTGCATTGGATAAATATATCGGGAAAACAGAGTTTGAAGGTCATCATGTGAGTGAGGTGATCATTTGGTTAATGTCAGGTAAAAAACGGCAGCTCAAGCAGTTTTATTGAAGAAAGATATAAAGACAGATCCAAATTATGAGGCAAAATCGAGGTCAAAGGCTGGCAATGCTAGTGAAAGGATGCCTACTGGAGTAAAAATCCAGACCTAAATGCAGAGATAACAAAATAGGTTTATTACCAAAATAACATAAATAACATTAACATGGAACACTAGGGAAAACTAGGCAGGCATGTGACATGCCTAGAAACTAAATATTAAACTCAAAGACACCAACTCGATGACAAGGACTCTGCTAAGCAACAGATAACGCATATGGAATAGACAGACACATAAAGGACAAGTGTGCAGCGGCAGGACGGAAATAAGCGTAAGGCAGGGCAAACACATGTCATAAACACTGAATATAAACAAAGACACATGACACAAAACTCATGACCCCTAATGTTTCAGCAGGGGATGTCCAGGCATGACCCCGGCAGGCAAAAAGGTTAGACGAGGGTTAGACAAAAAGCAGAAATCGAGGAATACAGACATTAGGTCACAGCAAGCAATCAAACATGGTAACAAGGCTTGGTATTGACTGGTTTTAGACAACACAGAGAGTAAAGGTGGAGTTTTGTGTGATGTGACAGATACCTAACATAACATAACATATACACTGAATGGCAATTATTAAAGAGGACCATAAACACACAGAGAAAGGATCAACCAAAGGAAAACTGTTATACTGATGCTACCCCAGTGGAAACTCCATGTACACATGCATTAGCAATGGTTTCTTGTAATGCAAGGGTTTGGGCAAATATTCTTAAGTGGATGATCAGCTGCTGGGAAGAGAGTTCCAACAGTGGGTGATGGGGGAAAGACAAGTGTCCTGATCTGATATTTGTAAGAATTACAACTAAAAGTAAATCACAAAAAGAGTCGGAATGAAAGTTTGAGTGGCTACATTCAGATACTATTATTTTCATCTCCGTTAATTAATTCTGGATGTTCAGTAATACATGAGATTAAAGTAAAGACAAAAACGTGAGTGACTTCAGCTGATCAACAACCTCAAAATGACAGGCATAGAATGATTCTGGAAATGGAAAAATGTACACCATAGTGATGGCCAGTTCGTGAACGAATCGTTCTTTTGAACCAGTTCTTTTTAGTGAACTGGGTGAACCAGTTCACCAAATCGGACTGATTCGTCCTAAACAGTTCTCGTCTTGGGTCAGCGCTGATCCACAAGTTACTCACTTTCGGTCATGCCTGACAGCCCCTCCGACTCTAAATAAACTAATATCCCGGAGTATATTTGTGTTTTTATTTATAAAATATATTCAGGTGAAGGTAACATTCCAGAGCAATTTATGAAGTATTTTAAAGTAAACTCACAGGTTCACAGTTAATTAACTCGTCAATGTTCAAATTTCCATATTCCTAAAATTCTTACTTGTAGAGGTCATTACTCTATACGATTTAGGGGTATTAAATTATGGAATGATTTATCATTTAGCAGAAAGATGTTCTTCTTTAAAAAAGATATAAAAGATGTATAATAATTTTATTGCTGCTTTGTAATTGTGCTTTTGTTCATTGAGGTTTTATGTATTTTATATAGTTTTGAAGTATATTATTATTATTATTATTATTATGATGATTATAATAATAATAATAATAATAATTATTATTATTATTATTATTATTATTATTATTATTATTATTATTATTCATATCTTCTTTCTTCTTTCTTTTTTTTTTTTTTTTAAATTTTATGTTTAGTTTGGTTGTTGTTGTTTAGGTGGAGACTTTAAATAAGCCCTTCAGGCTTTTTGTCTCTCCCTGCACAATATATGGATTGTATTTTTTTTTTTCTTATTGTACATATTTTTTCTGTATTTCTGCAAACAATAAAAAAAAAAAAAAAAGTATGTAACTCCTGTACAATGAACTGAGACATGTTGTGCTGAGAGAACTGTGAGCTCGAGCTGTTGATACTGCGCATGCTTGAATCACTGAACTGATACAGCGAATCATCAGTACACTGAACTGAGAACTGTTTCTTTCGGACGCGTCCGACATACTGAGAACCGATGAGCTGTTGTTACTGCGCATGCGTAAATCACTGAACTGATACAGCAACAGATGTAAATGGTTATGATTTAATGTCTTATCAACGTAGCTTAATACACAAATATCAGGCTTGCACAGAGACTGTAAGGTACTTGAAGAGAAAATATGCAAAAGGTCAATGAGGAAAAACATGACAAAGTATATTTTTAGCTTTGACATCACTTTCTTTTAACAGCATAAAAATCTAAGATAGATCCAAATATATGATAGATATTTAGCTGTATCATCAAAACAATTAATTGCAGTAATTAGCCGTGAATGGATTAAAAGCAAACGTGTTTAAACATTTTTAAGCAAATCATGATGTATACTGTATATAGCAGAAGCATTAAAGCCACATGCTGTAGGCTTTATCTACATAATCACCTTCACACCAGCTCTAACAGCAAAAAAATAATGAAATAAATAAATCACACTTATTTACATATTATGTATGTAGGAGTAGAATTATTAGATCTTTCAGTGATTTGGAGCTCATCCTTTGAGAGCAGGCCTAAATGTAAAGCATCAAGAGAGAAAGTGCAGCATCCATAAAGTGCAACGCTGACTCACAATGCCTTTGATATCTCACCAACACTCATCCTGCTATCCCGTCTGTTCTATAAAGAGAGTAAAGCTTCATGGAATTATGTGGCGTTTATGCTGTATGTGCGTGTTACAAATAGGTGTATGAGTATGTTTAGGGTGTTCACATACTTTTGATAATATTGTGCTCCAAATAATTCTGCAGTTAACAGAGCAAACTGTATTCACCTTAATTACTTTATTTATTAATTAATTCATTTATTTATTTTTACAAATAATTACAGATGGGGGCACGGTGGCTTAGTTGCCTCACACCTCCAGGGTTGGGGGTTCGATTCCCGCCTCCGCCTTGTGTGTGTGGAGTTTGCATGTTCTCCCCGTGTCTCGGGGGTTTCCTCCGGGTACTCAGGTTTCCTCCCCCGGTCCAAAGACATGCATGGTAGGTTGATTGGCATCTCTGGAAAATTGTCCGTAGTGTGTGATTGCGTGAGTGAATGAGAGTGTGTGTGTGCCCTGCGATGGTTGGCACTCCATCCAGGGTGTATCCTGCCTTGATGCCCAATGACGCCTGAGATAGGCACAGGCTCCCCGTGACCCGAGGTAGTTCGGATAGGCGGTAGAAAATGAATGAATGAATGAATGAATGAATAATTACAGATGTATAAAACATTTTTGAAAACATTTTTTCTCGTTAATAGCTAGAATCTCTGGGACATTTCAGTTATACAATAATTAATCAATTTTATACACATATCTTGTAAAGAATTTCGGTAAAATTCTATTACAAATATTTTTTCTACTAATGATCCTCTCACTCAAAGTAATTACCTAGTATTTCAGAATTTGTACATTTATAATTACAGAGCCTTGCTGATAACTCCTATGTAAAGTCCAACCCCATTTCTCTTGGAGAAACAAGTGAGGCTGCTTGCATGAGTTCTGTCAAAAGCACGTTTTTCAGATGTTTCAATCTTCACTCTCCACCATGCACCTCTCCCCTATGGAATGAGAAACAGAGAGATAGGAAGCTGTTTTGGCATTTTTTTTGCGCTGGCATTTTTTAAATATTCTTTTGTGTTTACTCTCTCTCTCTCTCTCTCTCTCTCTCTCTCTCTCTCTTTTACCTCCACAAAGTTACAGAGTGTTTTATTAAAATGCAAAGCTGGTGTGGTGTTGTGTGTATCTTTCTGCCCGCTGAGACAATGCAAGCATCCACACACTCTTTGTGCTGCTCCTTTTCTCAATGTGTGTTTTTACTTCCCCATCTTCCCTTTTCTCCTTTTGTCTGCATATATCATTTTTGCCTTCTGACTTTGTTTCAGAGAAGTTTAGGGCAAGTAGGGACACTTTCTTCACATTTCTCTGAACAGGGGAAGTGTGAAAGCTTCTCAAGCTTTTCACGACTAAACTTCAACATGCAGGTTTTTTTTTTTTTTGTCACTGCACTCACTGCTCCACCTGTATTTAACCTCCTCAAATATCCTGTTATTCTTTGCTATGCTTTGTGTTTTTATAGACTGAACGTTGTAGAAATTCTAACATGGAAGAAATAAGGTGTACAGGAGAAAATATGAGGCATGATTCATTGAGATTCAACATTTTTGTGAATTAATAGGGATAAATTGCATGTATAGTGCATGAATGTTCTTAGATAAATGTAAAGAATACATCATTATGTGCAACATGGAATATACAAAAGCATCATTTGCGCAGCAGAAAGATAGGAAAACCATAAAATGAATGTAGGGAAGTTGTGCTTGACTGGAGTACTAATATATAACAAGTACTAATATATTGTTATTAAAAGTAAAATGTGGGTGATTTTTGCTGTATTACCTCCAAACAGAGAATATAGACTAATGGTATTCTTAGTCCATGACTTAGTGAACTGGTATCGATGTATTCATTGATAGACACTTGAAAAGCATGTCTATAAATCATAAATATCAATGAAAACACAGCCTAGAAATTTCACTTAGAGCAATACAAATTCCAGGAGCTGTGGTAGCCCGTTTGGTTGAAACTATATGTAATATGATTAATCAAAAGCAACGTGTCTTGGGAGAATGTACATAGGGAACGTATGCCTACTAACGCTAACCTGTTCAAAAGCTGGCTAGAAGCCTGCACTCTTTCCTGTATATTTGTGAGAAGTCTTGGGTGCTGTAACGTATGTTGTATCTTATTTTTCCAAGATATCTACATTCTTCATATCAAAATACTTCTACTGCTTTTCTAATTATATTTGTGTTATGAATTATATTACAGACCTGTAATACATTGGCACTGATACCAATCTGTCAGTCCAACTAAGGCAAGAACACTGCTTAAACTTTCACCATTTTCCCTTTAAATATTACTGCACAACGAGGATTGGGGATACCTCTGTTTGCTAGTGCATCATTTATAACCCTTTTCAAGGTGTATGAATCTTTATTTTAGTATGTGTGTGTGTGTGTGTGTGTGTGTGTGTGTGTGTGTGTGTGTGTGTGTGAGTGTGTGTGTGTGAGTGTGTGTGTGTGTGTTTAAAGAGAGACAGAGATTCTTGAGGTTTCCCAGGTGTTCCATCACAGTACTAATTAAATAATGTACAAGGCACAAAAACATCAGGCTTCTCTCTGTTCCAATCAGCCTTGGGTTGCTGGAGTTTCACATCCATTACCAGTTGTTTTAATATGAAATGTAATCCTTATCCCCTTCCCTACTGGCCTTTTCTCACTAACACTCTCCCTGGTGTATCAAATCAGTTGACTACAAACATGCAACCAGTCCAAATTGGCTTCCAGGGGTGCTAGAAATCAATCCAAGCTGAAAATTTGTCAGAAGCCAAGCCCTAGGTTATTTGGATCAGAAAAACCAAGGCTGTTTTGAGTAACGCAAGACACAATAAGTCATCGCACTCCAGACTTAATGACTATCTATATTGCAAAATAAAGATAGATGGATAGGACAAAGCAATAAGATAGTAGGTAATTGGTTGCATAGTATGAACCACATTGATTTAGATGTGTAGCTGTGTAACTTCAAGGATGTCTCTGATATATACAATGTCCTATACCTTTTGGATAATCTGCGATTATCTATTCTATTATCTATTCTATTCTATTCAATTCTATTAGTGGGTTTCACTGTTTAAGTCATTAGAAAAAGACTGAATAAGTATAAAACAAAATATAAACAAGCAACAAGTATAAAATAACTAAATGCTGTAACTGCCTTGGACTTTTTTTTTTTCACCAAAACTGGTGTCCAAGTTCTGATTTGTTTTTGATTTTTTTTTTTAATATATAATAATATATTTAATATATAATTTATATATTTTTGTTTTATTTATTTATTTATTTATTGTTTGTTTGTTTATTTATTTTTATTTGTTTTTTTATGGCCTATAAGAAGTTTTAGCTTTTCATAAGTATCATAAGTTTATCACATGTTTCTATCTTCAAAGTAAACAGCAATTTTTGCTCTTGTAGGTGCCCCATTTGCCCCATGTGTTATCTATCCCAAAAGAGGGGAAAAACATGTCATAGTGAAAGCTGGTCCTCCAGTGTAGTGGGAAAAAGGATAAAGGCTAAATTACTTCAGAAAGCTTATGTTCTGATAATATACAGATGATAATATAGTTTGACAATAAATAGAAATATCATTATTATTTTACAGAATTGTTTCTTTCAGACTTCTACTACATTTGTGGGTTCATGAGACAGGATGGAAGCACATGAAAGCATGATTCACTGTCAATCAATAGCTGGGTCAATAAACACAAAGGCTCGTTTTAATATGACAATTTCTTTGACAAATTAAAGAACAGATATAGAGAGAGACTTAAGAAAAGCATGATGAAATTCTACTTTGACAAGACAAAAAAAACAGGAGGATATAAACAGAATAACTAATCAAAGGTTCAACTAAGAACAGGTGCGCCATTAGGTAAGAGATTAATAATAAGGAAAGGAGTCAGGACCATGATGCTTTCATCACATTTACATTTACATTTACATTTACATCATTTGGCAGACGCCCTTATCCAGAGCGACGTAAAAAAGTGCTTAAGTCTCTATCATTGGATACATTAACTCTGGTTCACTAGGTTACATACTTAAGATACCATGAGTCTAAAACAAGAGAGAGCTGGTCCATTTTTGGCTTTGTAGGCAAGCATCAGTGTTTTGAATCTGATGCATGCAGCTACCGGAAGCCAGTGGAGGGATCGCAGCATCTTGAAAACAAGCCGTGCAGCTGCATTTTGGATCGTTTGCAAAGGACGGATCACAATGAATAGATTAGCAATTTCAAATGTAAAAAAAATGTTTAAAGAGTTTGAATGATATATTTCATTTACAGCATTTTGTCCGATGCCTTTATCCGGAATGGATTTTTATACATTTGAGTAATTGAGTGTTAAGGGCCTTGCTCAAGGGCCAGCAGTGGAGGCTTGGTGGAACAGAGATTTGAACTCACAAACTAGTTGTGAACTCACAACCAAGTGGTAGTCCAGCAACTTAACCACTAGGCTACCACACAGTCAGACAGACAGACAGACAGGCAGACAGACAGTCTCCTCAAAGTCTTAGCAAAAAAGAAAAAATTAAAGATGCAAATTTTAGACACCAAAGACTTTATAGATTTTGAAATGAGCATAAGGCTGAAATATAATCATTCACATTTACATTTACAGCATTTGGCAGACGCCATTATCCAGAGCGACGTACATAAGTGCTTAAATCTCTAACATTGAATACATTAATGCTGGCTCACTAGGTTACATACTTAAGATACCATGAGTTTAAAACATTTGTTGAGAGTTACAATGAAAAAGTGACAAAGGTGTTTTTATTTTTTATTTTTTATTTTTTTAAATGCAAAAGATAAGGAAAGAAGTGCTAGTTGAAGTGTTTCCTGAATAAATAGGTCTTCAACCGAATAAGTAGGTCTTAAACTGATTATATTACTGTATATATAATCCTAATATAACCCATAATATAACTGGTAAATAACAACAACTTTACAAATTAGCACTGTGTTAACTGTTTACAAGTGTTACTATTTTAGTGTATTACAACAATAAAAAAAAAACAATGAGGGAATCGAGAATGGGATACTGTCAAATATTTTCCTAGATATCTGATAAAATTGAAACCTTTGGACCATGTGGTGTTTTATTAAAATGTAAGTGGTACCATCTGACTGCCATGGCTGAGGAATCTATAGTGAAATACATGACAAAGGCTTCAAGACTGACACATTGAAGTTACACTCGTGAAAATGTCAAGCAGAGAACACTTATTCTAAAGCAGCAGAAATTCAGTCTCAGCCAGGTGCTCTTCAGAACTGTGTTAAGTGATGGGGCATGGCATAGCGGCGGATCTGTTCAAGAGGTAGCACACATCATTAAGGGAAGTTCTGAAGAAGCCTTTCGCCTCTGGGGAGGGGATGTCAGTCCGTTCCTCCCCACTGAGGTTTCCGTTCTTTTAAAATATGGAAATCAAACAGTGCTCGATAGAATTTGAATTTTTAAAAAGTGAAATGGTTTTTAGCCTTTTTTTGTGATGACACTATGATATCGATGAAGCATCAATTATCAATTTTTTCACCAATTATCAACATTCATTCATTCATTTTCTACCGCTTATCCGAACTACCTCGGGTTACGGGGAGCCTGTGCCTATCTCATCATCGGGCATCAAGGCAGGATACACCCTGGACGGAGTGCCAACCCATCGCAGGGCACACACACACACTCTCATTCACTCACGCAATCACACACTAGGGACAATTTTCCAGAGATGCCAATCAACCTACCATGCATGTCTTTGGACCGGGGGAGGAAACCGGAGTCCAATTATCAACAAAATGTTTTTATTTATTTATTTTTTTTTTTGTTTGTTACAATTATTATTCAAGAATATCTTCATGACATTATTAGTGTAACCTATTACACTTGACATTGCGTGGGCACTATTTGGATAAAGGAAAGATGTTCACTAGCATTAAAGTCATAAAAGTCGTAAGAATATGACATTTTAGGATCAGCATGGTTTCCTATTTGAAAATTCATTGAAAATTAAAGTCACACAGTTTATTGAAAGTGGTGTGAAAATGCTTGATGGTCAACTCAACTGCAGTCAACTTTTTAAATGTAAAATTTGCTGCTTCTACTCTACAGTAGGTATTGTTTCCTTTGTGTTCTATAATTCTGTGCATCACAATATAGCAGCTGCTGTGAAGAAAAAAACCCCAAGAAAACACCAGAACAGAAATCACAACCAAACAAATCACCAGAACAGAAATCACAACCACACAAATTATTCATTCATTCATTCATTCATTCATTTTCTACCGCTTGTCAGAACTACCTCGGGTCACGGGGAGCCTCAGGCTTCATTGGGCATCAAGGCAGGATACACCCTGGATGGAATGCCAACCCATCGCAGGGCACACACAAATCCTCATTCACTCACGAAATCACACACTACGGACAATTTTTCAGAGATGCCAATCAACCTACCGGACTTTGGACCGGAGGAGGAAACCGGAGTACCCGGAGGAAACCCCTGAGGCACAGGGAGAACATGCAAACTCCACACACACAAGGCGGAGGTGGGAATCGAACCCCCAACCCTGGAGGTGTGAGGCAAACGTGCTAACCACTAAGCCACCGTGCCCCCCACCACACAAATTACAACCACAACCACAACCACAGAAATGATAACCACACAAATCACCACCACAGAAATGACAACCACACAAATCACCACCACAGAAATGACAACCACACAAATCACCACAACACAAATGACAAACACACAAATCACCACAACACAAATAATCAGAACCAAAATCACCACAACACAAATCACCACAACCGAAATCACAACAACCGAAATCACCACAACACAAATCACCACAACAGAAATCACCTCAACCAAAATCACCACAACCAAAATCACCACAACACAAATCACAGAAGATTGCGAGAGAAGTTTTCATAAACATGTTTTTGATGTATTTTTTTTATTTCTAGTGACAATTGCACTATATTCACAAAATAATTTGCTCTATTATCTTGTTATCTTGTTACTCCACTGGGTAGCAGTCTAGCAGTCAACTGTCAGTATGTTGTGACAAATGACTCCCTTTGTAGCTATCAATAAGACGCAAAGTAGATGCACTCTTGAGATAAAACAGGCAGGATAACACTGATGTAAATGCTTTTCGTGTTGCAGACACACACTGACTCAATTACTGTGCTCCTCTACTGTATATCTTATGAGCTATCTTTATTCTCAATGCTGTTAATTAATAGTTCATTATTTTGCACTAACATTACTGAAGAGAGATAAATTGGAATATAATATGAATCTGTATTCATTTCTGATTACTGATGGAATAAATGCACTCAGGTGGCTGGATCAGATTGTGTCAACTTTTATAATCCAGATTAAGTTAAATTAATACTATGAATGTTTAGACAAAACTGTGAGTATAACCACACAATATCCTCTGATGTCATTGTGTTTTCTAATGTCCTGCCCAGACATGCTCTTACTACTAGAAAAACAAGACAATTCCGTACGTCTCTCACAGATAGAGGAACTGCTTTAATTCCACACATGTTGCTGTCTGCAAGTAGAACAAACCTTATAGGAGGTCAAATAAAGTCTGGAGATAACTCATTAATTCAAGACATTCTACCTTTGAAGAAGATATAGTAAGCCAGTTACCCATCTGTGCTTGTCTGTTCCATACAATTATCTATATCTGTAGAGTATCAGTGGGGACCAGGGTAGTTGTATATTTTTGGAAATACAAATCAATATATTTCTATTGATTTGTGGTGTGTGTATATATGTGTGTATTGTATAGTGCCCTCCAGAAACATTATCACGTTGACACCCTTGAACAATAGACTAAAAAATAATCGTTTTTTTTTAAGCTTTCGATCTGTTCAAAAATTCACAAAACATTCTTTGCTTTTGTAGATATCAAACAATTGCAAACACAACACAGTTTTACTGAATTAAATATAAGTACAGTATGTTGGCATGAATACAAAAAGTGGAGTATGCCCAAAATTTTACATTTTTAAAAAAATACCTTGAATTTCATATCACTTTCTAATTTAATACAACATTTTTCATCACAAATGATATTATCAGCAACAGTTTAGGTGAAAAGTAGAATATTTGTATGAATTACTTGAATGCATTAAAAGAAATTCATATTCACTTTGTCTTGGCTAGAATTTGGTTTTATTCGTAAGAGACTGGTTGTGTGTCTGTGTATGACAGAAGCTTCTATGTAGACAACACATAAAACCATCCACATGGGACCAGTTGTCACTGCTAACTGGTGTGCAGTGAAGTGGAATGGCACGTTCCACATACAAAACTTGTAAAATGTGTAAAAAATAAAAAAAAAAATGCCTGATAGTGCATATGTTTAAGGCAGAATATGTTTAGAGGATGTTTTAACCTGTAATTCCACCTCAGAAACTGATCAAATTAGGGACATTGAACCTCTGGAAGTACAGCTAATGAAAAGCTAATTCGCTATTACAAGTACTGCAAGTCACTTCAGACTTGCTCATTGGGGTTAAATACAAACTCATTTAAACATCTCTAATATTAATCTTGAACTTTTGTATAATATTAATCTTTGTATAATATATTATATTTCTAATGTTCTGTAAAGCTGCTTTAGGATAATGTCCATTGCTCTATACAAATAAAAATAAATTGAATGAAAACACCTGTTGAATTTCTTATATTTTTGAATGGAAATGCATGATGAGTGTTGATTAATTGTCTACCGTATAACAACACTGATGTAAAGGGTTTTGGAAAACCTTTGCAATTTTGCAGAACAGTAAGGTTCTAATATATTTGCATATGGCTGTCCATCAAACTAAATGAATGGGGAAGTATGTTGTATGGCTATAACACCCATACTGGAAAAAATGAAAACACACAGATATATATGATGTTTTTGTGTACAAAAACACGTGTGCATGCTATATGAAGTCATGGTTTGTCAAGGTTAGAGTAGAACTTTCTGCACAGACCCCTTACCTGAATCCTAAGCCACAAGGAAAATGTATTGTCTTATGATTTAAAAATGGATGATTTAACCATACAATTTGCAAGATACTATAAACTATAAACAATAAGCCTCATAGCTCAAGTGCAAAGTGAAAAGATGCTGCTTTCACACACTTCATACCATATGTAGTTGGTATATTGGTTGATCATCTAGGTTTTCTATATACATTCAGAACATTTTAGGCAAAACTTCATTAAATGATTAAGCTCATATCCCTTGGTTTAACACATTTGAACATTCAACTTCTACAATAAAGAATAAATAAGATAAATTGACCTTTTTACAGAAATCTAATGGGCAAAAATAAGCTCACAGTCTGAAAATATGCAGCACACACACAAACACACAGCCATATTTAATCTATAATTTCTTTTCTGGTGGACTCCGTTAAATTCCCTTTCTTCTCTGTAGCGCTCATTAAGAAATTTGGTGTTGTCCGAAGTCTACCCTTTTATATAATTAGCACCCTAGAGTTTTTTATCCCACTAATTTCTTAGTTTGTTTTATTTGGAATAAGAAAAAGAGCAATTTGTGTAATTTCCCAAGGGTTTAGCCTTGATGACTACAACATGCAAAGCTAAAACAAAACAATCCTACGTGAAAGAGTAATTGAGAAAATGCTCAGTAGTCATTGGCTGCTGTCAGGTTGTCTGAGTCGTGTGATTTAGACTTACTCTAGGGAGGCTGGGTGAAATGGGGAACATTATTAGAAAGCGAGTTTACAACGACTCTCGCCATGCACCGCACATAACCGTGCATTAGTCTCTGCAATATTTTATGAGGTTTTAAAATATTTATTGTGCATGGGTTTGGAATACAAAAGTATTTTTTCTTGAGGACTACAAATAAGAAACGGCCTTACTGTGATATATCTATAATAGTAAAAATGCAATCGCACTCCTTATGCTTGCTATACATACAGGGCAATTTATATAAAAAAAAGAAGACTTTAAAATCAGCTTAAATTCAGGTCCAGATCTTTTCATTTTCCCTGTAGCCTTTTTGGAAATGTTTTACATCGTAGCCAAGTTCTATGATGTCAGATCAAGGGATGAACAACCAGATTGCTGTGATCTTTTCCAATATGGTCTTGTGAAGTTAAATCCATAATGATTATTTATGCTACAAGTGGAGTGTTAAGAACTGGGTGGATAGGGTCAGGGTGAGGGGTAGAATGTTCCCTTACAGCTATAATTTCATCTTTTTAATAGTTACTTTGTAAGATACACACAAAATAAATAAAGATTGTATAAGAACACTATATGAATTTTCTGATTATAGTAATCTGTTTATACACCTGGGCAAGGTTTCGAAAAAACATCCAAATTTCACTTTTATCTAAAGAGAAATACTGTTCATATATATTTCTTCCACAACAAACAAATGTTTGGTGTTTTTTACTTATTAAAAAAAACATATGGTCAAAATGCCTGATGGTCAAAATCTTTCACTAGTCAAAAGGTTTCACTCTCTTCTAAGAAGACAAATAAATAAATTACTAGGGATGAGCGAGTACAGCATTATCTGTATCTGTATCCGTATCTGTTAACCATATGAATTATCTGTATCCTTATCCGTACTCGGAGTGGGTGGGGCCTAACCCGGACGTAGGCGTGGCTTGTCTTGAAATGGGCGGGGCTTTAACCGGTAATAATTAATTTGTAATATTTATAACACTAGCTTACTACCTTTATGTTTTTATGAAATACAGCAAAAACGTGTCAGACACTCAGTGTCTGGTTACTGGTTAGAGACAGCTGAAGGTTTAAAAAAGAAAAAAAATCTCCGACAGGCAGAGAAGCAATGCGAGTCGCATTCTACCAAGCAAGCACCACGTCTGAACGAACCCGCGTTTACCAGAACTCTACTGGTTGGTAAGTACGTATTACTAACGTTCCAACCCGAAGTAAAAAGCTGAAGAAACCCTAAACGTTAACGGAAAAGACCCACAAACCCGAGTGACTGAGGGAGAGACAGAGAGCTGTTGTGTGTGTGACTGTGAGTGAGCAGAGCGAGACACAGCAACACAATACATCTGTATGTGTGTAGGGGAGGGGCACTGTGACTAGCCTATCACAGAACGCTGACACAATCATCTACCCAATGATGATTTTCATTCAATCTGAGCACAGATATTGACTCGTATTACTCGTATAATACTCGTACTCGGCAGAAGTGCTTTATCCGTACCGGATACTCGTTTCAGCCGAGTATCTGGCTCATCTCCATAAATTACATAAACAGACGATATTTTAAATAAAAAAAGATATTAAATTATGTGTATATTTGTATATACAATGTATATACACTCGTTATTATATAGAATGAAACATTCATTTTCATTCATTCATATCAACATCATTTATTTTCTTCTACCTCTTTGAAGGAACCATTAAAAGTGTAATGTTTCTCTGTCAGAAAGTTGACAGGAGTCCACAGGAGTCCACCTACAACTTTCAACCACTTCCAACTTCCCATTGATAGTGAACCAAAAAGTGAAAAAAAAGTTTGTTTCCTGACTGACTGTACTCATGGCCAGATATATGTACATCAGCAGGAGCAGCACAAAAATGTAGCTACAAATTGTGTTCGCAATGTCACAATGACATTAACCTTCAAATCAACGACTCCTGGAGCTCCTCAGATAGACTGGGCTTGGGTTGCACCTACTAAATTGTGCTCTGTGTGAGGCTTCTCTGAAATGATGGAAAAAGTCAGAAATGGCGCTATAAAGCTTTGGACTAAAATGAAAATGAAAGTTCAGAAAAGAAGAAAGCCACAGGATATTAGATATTGGAAGTGCACTCTTTTTTTTCTGTGATTGTATGATACAGTACAGTACAGTAGTGTGTTAGCCCAAATCAGAAGATACAACTATACGTAGTGGGGATTATGCTAAATATGAGAATAAGTTATATCAGAAGAATAGGCTTTCTTGTATAACTTTTTTAAAAAGAGTCTGAATTTTAGCTACAATATAAAGGGCTACCGAGTGCCTCATATGCTTGTTCAGCAAATACAACACAAACTTTATCATAGCAAGCTAACCAGTTAACTATAGATCTCATAAAAGCTGTCTGTGGGGAAATGTGTGTGTGTTGTTTGAGGTATGTTATGACTCCTAATTTCTAATACATAGAGAGTTAAAGGTGGAGCTTCTTTGTTATGTCTGTGGCCCTGTGTTATAGTCATAACTGAAATTCAGTACCAGTTCTTACTATTAATCATCACATCTCAGGAACATCATATAACAAAGTAGTATTCTCTCTATTAGTAATATTTTAACATTCTACACCATTTATAGGCGATTGCACTACAAATGAATATGTATATGAGAGAAGTGTGCTTTCTTTTTTCAATCTATTCAGACAGTAACTGAACTTTTTTTTTTTTTTTTTTTTTTTTACCAGAGGACAAAAAATGGAATTTGTGCCTGTTTTGTTTTGGTGGTGCTCATAGCTAGCATTGAATTTCTTTGCATTTCAAAATGCAAACTGGTGGTTGATATTTTACAGCATTCAACAAAACAACCTACATTTTATTAATTTTATTTTTATATACAGCTAAACGGATGAGGCTTAAACGCTTTGCTCAGGGGTCCAGCAGTGGCAGCTTAACGCATCCCCTTATGGCAAGCAGACACCCAAGGCTTATAGTATTTTTATGTATTTCTGTTGTGTTTCTGTTTGGCCTACTAAGAACTTTCATTTAAATGGTGAAATCAAACACATTTCTGCTCTCTGAAATGAAGTGTTTGTTCATCAGCATATACAATTTTAAAAACCATATCTTCAACCACTAAAATTTCTTATAAGGTTAAAATATTTTACACTAAAAGCCAAGAGTGAATAATTTTAAAATAATTTCATTGTTTATACTGATTGAAAATGTTCAATAAGTCAATTTCAGAGTCATGGCAATAAGGGTTAAGTTAAATCAATAGCTACTTTGGGAAAGTTACTTGTGTTCACAGCTATAGCGACTAATATAAGACTTTTCATCAGTTAACACATTGTGCCACGCATATTGGTTCCATTCAGTAATTGTATACATAAATGGAAACTACTGTATACCCAAACACAAAAGTAAACCCAAAGCTGTGGAGCTCCAAATATTCAAAGAATCCAAATTAATCTGCTGCTCAAATGCTCCCTAAAATATTTCTGGAGATCTTCAGATATATTGACTACACATAGATTCTTTAGGAGCATAAAAATTACTGTAAAGCTCCATGTGCTAGCTATGTACCTCACCATAACCCTAACCATTCAGAACATGTATTCACAAGACCTTGGTTTTGGTTTATGATGGTTTTGGACTGTAATGGCCAGAAGTCTGAGTAAACTACTAAGTCTGGGTAAACTGTTGCTCTGTGTTTGTGTAATCAGTTATGAGAATTTCTCAAACAAAAAATTTCCAATTAAACAAATTGTGCTGACCGATTTCCCTTCTCCAACTTTATATCCCAATCCTGCCATCTTCCATCACATCACATCATGCTGCCAGGGCACTAGCAGGAATTCAAGGCAGAGGAGACACAGTGAACAATAAAGCACAAACGACAGGAGCAGATGGTCTTCTTTATTGTCCCCAGAAATGCAAACAGTGAATGTCTCTACTGGGGGGGCTTCGTCATTCGGCCTCCGCTGGTTATGGCATGATAACTGCAGCCACCTGGCATCGCAAATTAAATCCTGACAAACTGAGGGAGAATGCAAAGATAACGAAAAAGTTGTTGAGGACCACTGTTCCCTGAATACTGTAATGTGTGTTCACATTAATTAACACATAATGTGATGGTTATTGTTTGTGTTAAAATGGTAACAGCAATAGGGATTGTTTTACATGACTTAGAGTCAGTTCGGTTCAACTCAGTACACTCTTAATGGGAAAAAAGAGTTTTTATGATTGTAATTTATTCTTACAATTTGTGGTTGTTGAAAAATTTGTTATGAACTGGTCAAGAAAAAAATATGTGCTTTGGGATTGTGTGTTCAAATACTCTAGCTCACTAGACTGTGATTTCCATGATTTAGTAAGCCAGATTAATTAATTAATTAATTTTTTATTTAATGCACATCTACCGTATACTATACATTTTTTCCGTCCTTGCTTTTAAAACTGACAATCTTGTCGACATCTTTATCCCAAAAATAGCCTGAACTACAGGCTACAGGGGACATTGTGCTAGGCTCAGCACAGCTCTTTTTCATGTCAGAGTTTAACACACTTTAGTATTTGCCAGCATGTTCAAAGGATGTGGGTTTTAAACCCCTAAAGCCAGATCTAAACAAAACGATTGGCAAGTCCTTTGTGACCTATCCACTACTACATCTTTTTTTTTTCAACTTTTTTTCCACCCTTCTTTCGTAAGCAGATATCTGATTGTGAAATTAATTAGGTTCAAAAGCTCACACACCAATTATTCTTCCAATGAAGAGATTAAGCACATTACAGTATCTACAGATAACATAAATATAAATGCAAACTGTGATGGTATTAAAGGAACATGCTGAAATATGATGTTTTAAGAAATTAATCAGGTTTTGAGGTGTTGGGTTGCATCACATCAAATCAACCCATTATTGATTATTTTCTAATAACAGCATGCTTCAAGGTGTTATATTCCTTACATATTTAGTCTCCTTCCTTTTATCATCACAACCAATAATTCAGAATTTATCCTATTTATATATATTAGTGATTTTTTCCCTTCCCTCGAAGAGCAAAGAAATCTTGCTGAGATGCAGGCAATCTCTCAAGTTATCCACTCACCCCACTATTTGTCACAGTCCTCCTTCTCTTTAGCAACCTACAGACTCTTCTCTCGCCCTAACCCCCTCCATTCCATTTTTTCGCCTTTGCTTCTCCACTTTGAGCTAATTCTGTGGTATTAACTGGCTGGAGTTATTACCCTTTATATGAGACGTCTATGTTGAGAGCGCTTTATGAGATTCCGCTCCCGGCGGACGAGATGATGGAGTTGAGGCAGGCTGTCATCCCGAGCTTTATAATAGTATCAGTTGGGAAATACACAATGCCATGGATTATTGATATACCCATATCTGCTCTTCTGCTGACAAATCTGAAGGCTGCACAGAAGGGGCACGTAATCTTGAAAAATATCTCAGCTAATATGCTCCTCCCGTGCACCCTGCACATTATTATGATAAATGATTTCGCATCTAACGACAGCAGTGATGGTATGTTAAAAAAGACAAAATTGTCTAGAAATCTTGTGCATTCTTTAGCATTAGAATGTAAAAAAAAGAGCTTTTTCATTGCATGAATATATGTTGTATTATATCTATATATTATATCAGACAATAAAAAAATCATAATTTTGAAATAATTTTATATATATATATATATATATATATATATATATATATATATATATATATATATATATATATATATATATATATATATATGAAATTTATATTTAGAAGTTTGAACAATATATTTACATAATATTTAGATTAACAATTATAAGACTATACAACAGATTTCAAGTGGTTTCTATTTTTATTGTTAAATGTATTACTGGAATGCAGAAATTTGGAATGATTTGGATTAAATTTTTTTTAACACTGTATCAATGGTTGATGTTTGTAATCCAAATACTATAAATATACTGTAGAAATGATGTGTGTTCTGTATGTAATTAAATACAAACCCATTATTCAGAATGAACAGGCAACCAGAAATCACGTTCTTAACAGATACAAAACAAGATCTGAAAAAAAAGCTTACCAGAAAGGTTAACAGAGCATCTGAATGAGACTAGTGATACTAGTGTGCCCTGTTTTTGCATTAATTGTGTTTTATTTCATGTGAATGTGAGCCAGAACTCAGATATAGAGCTCGCAAGACAAACAAATTCAATGTTCACATTTACTATTAGTTTGTAACTGAGTCTGAATTTCTTTTGCTGTAATACACCGTAGTTTGCCATGACCTACACATGAATACAGACAAAATTTTATCCTCTACTCTGCAGACATCTAACACCTTTCTCTAAAAATGATCAGTTATTAACTTATGAAATATCTTCACACAGCAGGACAGCCAGCAGTCCTCACAACTCACCAAATTACAACTGCAATATTAAGTCAAACTTCACGGATTCCTGAATATATCTACTGACTTGAGATACCTGGTTGTTTGGAAATTTAGTGTTTTGTGTAACCTGGTGCATTTTTTTATCCTCTTAAATATTACAATATTGACATTGAGATTTTTTGGCTGGGGATTTCCACATACTTTTAGATTTGCAGTGTAGATCACTTACGTTCATTTATTCATCCTTTGTAATCGGCTGGTCAGGATCGGAATGGTTTAAACTAGGCTGTAAGTATTTTGGGGGGATCGTATAGAAAAACACAGATGAATGCAAATAAATACTGCTGTAGTTGCAGTTAGCTATATATAAAAAAATTCATACAAATTTAATCACTAGTTATGGTCTAGAATTTAGAATTCAGGTGTAATTCTAAATACAGATGCAGAAACCCATATACAAATACAGATACGCCTCTAGAATTAGCATAATGTCAATCACTGAATGTTATTAATGCATGAGATTTTTCAGGTTATTTTCTAGAAAATGGTCCAAAACGTTCCCACATGTGACCCGACTTCATTTCAGTTCCATCTCTTTCTATTGTATATCAGTTTAAAACGTAGCTTTCCATCGTGTCACCAACAAAGAGTGCTACTATAACTTTAACCAAAAATCCTGATCATGTGACACATTGCTGGAATTTTATTGGTTGATATATTGACCAGGTGACCAATCTTGTCACAATGGCATATTAACATCATCACTGCTACTATTTTTTTCACTACACATTTTACACACTGATGTTCAGTGTTCACTCGAATTCACCGCTTAAACCCTAGCTGGTTTGTGTGTGTGGGTCAAATTAGTTCAATATGCTGCACTTTCCCTCATCTCTGTTCAATAAATACAGGGCTTCCATACTTACAGTATTTACAACATTTATTTATGATAGATTTTTATATTTCCTTTTAAAATATTGTCAACTACAACATTCCAGAGATATAAAAACATATTTGAAAGCCATCTTCAAAGTCAAGTATCTGCTAAAACAATTGCTAGCTGTCACAATTATTGGTGAGTAAAAATCTTCTAAAAAATTCAGTCTGCCTCCGTTTATGGCTGTCAACTAAGCATGCACTTTGGCAAGCCTTCAGCATAAGGGACATAACGTCACCTATAATTTGCCTCCTTTCAACCGAGAATACAAAAATGGCAGCCGAAGCTTTGGTGATTCATCGATCAGGCGCACACATCTCCATCACAAATGCTTATAAATCATGGAGAGTTCCAGTCAAGTTGTTTCCTCATCACATCTCTGAGTAAAAAACACTCAGCATCTGTTAAGCTTCATTTCTTAATCTAGCAATTTATGTGTTCGTATGTGTGTGTGTTTGTGTGTGTGTGTGTGTGTGTGTGTGTGTGTGTGTGTGTGTGTGTGTTGAAGGGGAGGAATCGGGGGGGTCTTAGCTTCCTTGTAATCTGATTTTGCATTATTGCAATACTGTGAATGCTTCACACTCTCTCCTGTGGGCTATGAAAAGTGGAGTGTATAAATGTATGAAGTGTGTATTTTGAAGATTTAAATAGTTGCACTGCAGTACAATAACAGTTTTCTGGTTTTGTATTCACATGTGGTGTGTAAGTGCAGTACGCAGTATAGTCTGAACGTGGGTACAAAATTTTAAATACGAAAAAAGCCTAGATCGGCATGTATGAAGTAATAATTTATTCACAAGCTGAACATTCATGAAGACTCGTAATGTAAAATGAGCATTTAGGCCAAGTATATACATGCAGTTTGAATGTCATTTTGGAAAATCTCTTCACTAATTTGAAAATAATGCTAATACTAATAATAAAAACATGTTTTGATTTCATTTTCCTTTTAAATATCATCATTCCTACATGTTCTCATCACAGACCCGAAAGACATTTGACTGGTGTTTGGTTTGTTCTGTTTTTGTTCTTGATTTTGTTCTGCAGCTTTCAAATGATTAACGATATAGTTTCACTTGCACTCGATTGGTTTTGATGTTGGGATAACGTTATTGCAGTGAGCACTCAATAATTCCTTTCTGATGAATGTGTGCAGTCAGTAGAATGGATTTCAGATTGTCTGAGTGAATGTTAAAAACATGTACTTGAGTTGGTATTGAGACTGAGCACAGTAATGGAATGTATCTGAGAAATATATATATATATAAGCAAAAATCTGAATAGTATTCTAAAATTACTTCTAATATTATTCTACAATTTTCTATTTATAAATTAAATAAATAAATAAACGAACAATGTACCTGCCAAAAATTCACACTGAGGAACATTAGCACAGAATGTAAAATAAATGATGCATTTTCCACTGTTTATTGGGATTAAAGAGCCCTCAGTTCTTAGGATGTAATATCCATCCATTCATCCATCCTGTACTGATTATCTACACAGGGTGGCTGGGAACCTGGAGTCTATCCCAGAGTACTCAGGGCACAAACACATCACAGGGCAAAAGTGCTCATACAAACTCTGTGGGCACTTTAGAGGTGCTATGGTGAGGAAACCTGGAGGAAAACAAACCACAGGAACATGTGAGCTGAACACATGCAAAGCATGGCAGAGGGAATTGAGCCCCAACCCCAGAAGTTCGAGGCACCCCCCCCCCCCCCCCTGCACCCGACCATACCCATAGCGTGTATGTGTAGAATCTAAATGTAGCATTAAGTATAGTGGGTTGTTCATTATGAGATGTTTTTTCTGCTCACTGCAATTGTATAGAGTAATCATTTGAGTTACTGTAACCTTCTTGTGAGTTTGAATTAATCTGGCCAATCTCCTCTGTCTCTCATCAACAGCGTACTTGCAGAACTGGTTGTTCTGCAGCTTCTCACTGGATGTTTTTGTCCCCTGATTTTCACACCATTCTATCTAGTGTGTGAAAATCTCTGGAGATCAGCAGTTTCTAAAATACTCCAGGAAACCAGCCAGTCTGGCACCAGCAACCACGGTCAAATTCACTGAGATTACATTTATTTCATATTCTGAGATATGATGGGAAAATTCACTGAAGTTCTATGTCTGTATGATTGTATGCATTGTGCTGCTTCCACGTTTGTCTGACTGGATAATTGCTTGAATTTTCAAGGGTGAAGGTGTTCTAATGTACAACATGTGGGTAAATCTTAAATAAAGACTAGGCATCATAGTACTACAACTTGCAATACAAATATATTTAAGATTTAATTTGTATTGCAAGTTGTAGTACTATGATGCCTAGTCTCTCACAATGATAGACAATCAGGCATTAGCACCTTACAAGGTCAAACACAAAATATGCACATGGAAGGGATCTGGACAGAGGTCATTGTGGGATTTGAAATAGCCTCAGCTTGCAGCTTGTCAAGAAGACCAGAGGCCTGAAACAAGCTTTGGAGACAGCACAGGAGCCACCCCCAACACTCAACTAACAAAAGGGATGCACTTATTTCCAGGGATTTCAGAACAGCGTAACAGATATTGCGTCATCGGTTTGATAATCTAACCCTAACCCTAACCATAGTTTATGGTTGTTTATTTGTTTTCGAAAATAGCTTAACTGTAAGATAATAAAGCAAAATAGATATAAAATATAAAATCTACCTGTATGACTGTTTTGACCTTCGTTATCCATCGTAGGTATGTCCACTTTTTTTGAAAGAGGGCGTTTTTCCGAGACCTCCAGAAACACGCCCACTTTACGTCGTGGTAACGAAACCCCTGGAATTTAGTGAATGCTACTGACAAAACACATTTTCCAATAGAAATATATATGGATTGAGTAGCTGCTAGGCTAAACCCCAGCACTTATCATGAATTTGGCATGGAAGTCTAATGTGTAAATAAAGAGTGAGGTGTAATGTATGTAAATCCACCCATCCATTTTACTGTAGCACCTATTCCACAAAGGGGAACCTAAAGTCTATCCCAGGGGAATCAGAGCAAAAGTTAAGGACAGTCTGAATCATCAATCATATATACAGTATATGGAACAAATTTTGGTATATATATGTGGAACACATTTTAAACCACATCCTAAAAAAAGGCATGGCATACTCATATCTGGTGATCATGTTTCATTGTTGTTCTTCTTTTACTTTTGAGCTTGGCCATGCTTGGGGATATTGCTACAGCAACACAGTGCACACAGAATGCAATTAACATCGGTAAAGCAGCACCATGGGGGCAATTAAAAACAACAGCTACAGAAGCCTGTCATTGCAAATTGAATAAGGAAGTGAGTGGGAGGAGGTGTTAATTACAGAGAAAATGTGTGCTAAACAAGCATTAAAGCAGTGCTCAGACATTAAGGAATCAGGACTCGAGCAAATCTTGTATAACAAATTCAAGACACAAGACCCGAACAGTCTTAGTGATGATGTCGCTGTAGAGCGGCTTTTCAAAGTAGTAAAATGTTCTCTATAGTAGATACAATATACTGTAGTTAGGTGTAAATAAACTGTAAATGTAGTACGTCAGTATAGAAGACTCAGAGTGTTGTAGTGATTTGACAAATTCTTATATTTGTATATTTTTAACCAGTTGTAAGAAATCATCCAACCAATTCTCAATTGGATCTAATGGAAGAGATTTCCCATGCCCAACAGACTGAATCAGCACCCCCAGAGTGTCCACCGCAAGGCTGTACGTTCCCAGGGTCCTCAGGACTACACAATAATAATTCCCTCAGCTCTAGTCATCCAGGAATTTAGCACACCACTACCCTCGTTCAAAACACCTTCTGGTCGCCCACCCTAGCTCACAAAGTGTGACAATTTGTCAACAAGTGCCGCTTCTTTGTATAAAATGTGCTTTAAATTGATTATTTTTGCAACCGCTAAAAATTCTGCCATTATAATGTCTTATTGAGAAGACATTATATAACATTAATTAAAAAAAAATTAATAATGATTTGAGTGAGTATTTATTGAATATAAAGGCAGTTTATTTATTTGTTTGCATGTTAGTTTATCTGTTGTATTATTACTATTATTATTTTGTTGTATATTATATTGTCGTTATCATTTATTTATTTATTTATTTATTTATTTATTTATTTATTTATTTATTTCTAAGCAGCTTCTATAGGATATTCTTATTAAATGTATAAGTAAGATCATCAGGATATTTTAGCATTCAACAAGAACGGCCCTTTTTTTTTTTATGTATGTGTGAAAGCTCTAGAGTTTTTAAGTTTGGTAGAACTTTGGCAAGAGAAGATGTTCCTGTCATTCGGAACAAAATCAAATCACATTTTAAATACAAATCATTTGTTTACAACTAATATAAAGACCTCACAGTGACCCTTGACACAATTCATGATAAGCAGGTGAAGAGATAACACACACATTTTGCTTTAAGAAGGCAGATTGTATGTGTAGCCAGTGATGTAACTCATTATAACTGTGATAACTTACATTCAAAAAAATGATTTATTGTACATAAAAAAGGAACATCAAGTGTTTCAAGTATGTTGAGTAGTTTCTACAATTAATAATTTAGTTATATGAACAAAACTTCAGGAAAAGTTGACATGTCTTTGAGTGGCTACAAACCATTCAGATATGTCACTATTACATATGTGTTATATGTACCTTTTATATGATAATGTAATGCTACATTTATGAGCATTTGATATGTAAGGAAAATGTTTTTGTTGTTTTTGTTTTTGTTTTGTTGTATTTGCTGTACAAGTGGAAACAAAAGTCATGTATTTTCTTTGCAAGGTCTTCCAATATACAACTCTTTAAAAAACTGTAAAAATTTCAATTTCACAGACCAGAACAAAATCATTCTGGTTAATAGTCTTTTAAAGTGTAACTGCATTCAAGAAATTGTAAGAACTTTACATAGAAAAATAACGCATTAAATGAATGGAATGTCTGTTGAAATTAAGCAGCATGGCACAAAACATTTCTGATATTTTAGATCTTTTCAGCCATCAATAAAAGCAACATTAAAAATGGCCTCTATTTTTGTAAAACAACCACAAACAGCATCTCCAATGACCCCTGGTTTGTCCTGAAGAGAAAATGGATTGAATGTGCCCTTTACATTTAACTGAAAAGGACAGTGCTCAAGCATACAACACACTGTTTTTATTGTTTTAATTAGTTACTGATGTGACTAAAATACTCTTGTTCTGACAATCAGAGTAAATACATGGGAAACGATTACCACGACCATAATGCCCATAATAATAATCTGATCTGCTTCAACAACTGAGTTCTATCTGATATTGTTATTTTGCAGTCCTTACACTGTCAGGATCACAGTGGGACACTGTTGGAACATTAGGTGACTTTTCCAGCAGTTGTCTTTTGTGCCGTGTCTTTTTATTTACTTTTTGTGTTCACGTTTGTCATGATTCAGCCCGGACTTTTGGCCGTGTGCTATTGTTGTTGTCACGTGTCTGCCCCGCCTTCGTCTGCTCCTCCCTGTTTCATCACCTGTTCCTAATGTTGTCATTATCTTTATTGTATTTAAGTAAGCCGCGTTGCTGAATGCAGCGCGGAATCATTAGTTTCATTATACCCGGTGTGGTGTCTAGTCCATGTTAAGTGTCGTCATCTGTTTTATTTCTGTTCTCGTCATGTTTTTGTACCTGTCTTCATCATTTATTAAACCCCCTTTCATTCGAAGCTATCCTGCCTACGGGTCTGTCTCCATCCAGCCCCCGGTTGTTACAACCTGTCTGCCCAGCCTTAGTCTTTATTTATTTCCTTCTATGCTCACCTGTTCTCTAACTGTCTTCCCTTTTAATCCTCGTCATTGTATTGTGTTTGTCATTCACATTTATACCAAATCGTTGTTTTTAATTCCAACAGCTTTACATTTACAGCATTTAGCAGACGCCCTTATCCAGAGCGACTTACATTTTATCTCATTTTTTTTACACAACTGTGGGTTAAGGACCTTGCTCAGGGACCCAGCAGTGGCAGCTTGGTGGTCGTAGGAATCGAACTCACAACCTTCCCAGTGGTAGCCCAACACATTAACCACTAGGCTACCACATGTTAAGTCACTCCATTGTAAAGAAAGCGTTGATGGTTAAAGAATAATCTGACTGAGCACTCATTTGCAGCTCTAAAGCTAAATTAAAATGTATTTAAAAGTTCATTAAGTTTGGATATTTTATCCTTCAGTCATACAAACAATTAACTGAACAAGATATTTATGTCTTAACAGTGTTACATATATGTATTTTACCTCGACCCTTAAATGTCATTCTTTTTTTTTTTTCTCCAGAATATTTAACATTTAAATACCAAAACATAATTTACGTCAAGTCTCTTGTGAACAACTCTCCAAAAAAAAAACAGCAGGCTACGTAGATTAAGCACAGGAGAAATTTTGCAACTTATGAAGTGATAAATCACCCTAAGATCACTAGGCAGAGATTTATATATTACCATATTTCTTTTTTTAATCATGTCTTCCTGTCCTGTTTTTCCTTCATGTTAATTATTGTCACAAGCTTTTTTCTTTAATTCATATTTCTTACTTTGTGTAATCTCTGTTTTCATACAATGCACTGTAATTGTATTCCTATCTCTCTCGGATCACTTTGAGCTGATTTCCTCTGTATTTTCTATAAATCTGGTCTACAAAAAGAAATATCCTGGCATTCTTTTAAATATTTTAGTAGTTTTTAACTACATTCATGTTAATTACTGGTTAACCTTGATTTAGAAGCTTCAGGTTTGTAGCATTTCACATGACCTTGTTTGTAATTTTGAAAAAACCCTGTCACCACTACACATGTTCCTACAAACACACACACACACACACACACACACACACACACACACACACACACACACACACACATATTCAAGCAGAGTCCTGGATCTGTACTGGAGGCAGTGTTCAGACCTTGGGATAGTCACGCTCACCAACATGGGAAATCACACACGTTACACACACGCGTGCTCAATGCTCAGTCTTCCTGAAATAAACCTACAGTATTTCCTGTGTGTTATATATATATATAATTTATTTCCTGTGTCCTGTGTGTTATATATTTATATATATATATATAAATGTGTGTGTGTGGGTGTGTGTGTGAGTAAGTGTGTGTGCATGCGCATGGTACTAAAGGCGTGCCGAAGGCTAAGATCTGTCCATTTCATTTTGTAAGCCTGCTTTCCTTGACCTTTATTTTGAGGAAAACCTCTCGAGAAGGAAAAATTTGACAAAACAAGACATGTAGACAGAACACTAAAAATGCTGCAGGTTGGGAGAGGGGATAAGTGCCTTGCAAAACATTTTCACACACACACACACACACAAACACACACACACACACACACACATAATGAGTGTCATGTATGAAAATACGAGTATGTAATTCATAGTTTTAAAGCAAGAAAGAGATGTGTACAGGTGTAGTGAATGTGTGTGGAGTGTAAGTGTGGCAGCCAGGACATGAGAGGAGGTGGGTTGAACCGGTAGGTGACTGACGTGTGATTATTCTCATCCGTGTTTGATTAATGCTGTGTGAGCCAGGGAGAGTGAAGGAACTGACAAACACAACACTCTCACCTTGAACTTGATGCTATAAAACCGTGAGTGACTTGGTGGTTGTGTAACATACACAAGCGGAATGTGAAGGAAAATAAAAGAAGCATGAAGCACTGTCAAAAGTCACCTGTCACCCAAGTACTCCTTCCCACACACACACATACTGTACACAATCAGGTTGTATAATAAGTAAGCACACAAATATGACACAACATGTTTTTAGAGAAAAATCATCAAAGGAAAGATGGTCTGATCTGATCTGTTCTGAAACAAAATTGTGTTAATCTTAACAGTGGAAGCTGATTATTGTCTAATAACAGCACGTCTCATGGTGTTTTATTCTACTTATATCACAACACGACTTTAGGCCATTTATAGTTACATTTAATCTGCAATCTAGTTCCTGTTGTTTCTTATGCTAACAAATAGTTAGCGTAAAAAACTCAGCTTGTTATATTATCAAGGATCCATAAATGTAAACGTGCTCTTTTATTTGCAAAAAAAAATATCTAATGAAGTTTTTGTTCAATCATATTTTTGCAAGTAGTTTTTAGCATTTTTTTTTCTCTCGATATTTTCTTGTCTGTACCTGAAGTAACACGCTTCATTTTCAATCGAATATAAATATAAAGCCCAAATTGTAAAGGTGTACCATACAGTATGATTGTGAATTCATTACAGCTTTAATTTCCTATTTGAATGATTTGGTTTGATTTCTAAGTCTCAGTTGTTTCTCACATCACAGTGTAGACAAGCGCAAAAACACAAAGCGCAAAGCCGCATCAGAACTGCTCATTTGTATGAGAATGAAAAGAAAATCTGTAACAAAAAGAAGAGCCTAATTAGAAACATGCCATTTTCTCCCCTGTTGTGATGAAGCGTGTGTGAACTCTCACCAAGTTTCCCCGACTGTGAACGAGTCACCGACACCCAAATAGTGTGAACACAGGATTAAACATCTCAGCTAAGACTAAAAAAAGGTAGCGTGTAAAATGAAATTATGAATATTATCTACACTAAATTAATTAGCGAGTCTTAAACTGTGTAGTTCAAATATATGTACAAATAATATCTTATTAATTCAAAATAATTAAAGGGAATTATGGGCAGGTGATAGCTCAGTGGTTAAGGTGTTGGACTACTGTTCGGATGGTCATAAATTCGAATCCCAGAGCCACCAAGCTGCACACCAGGGCCCCTGAGCTTGGCCCTTAACCCTCAGTTGCACAGCTGTATAAATGGGAAAAGTGTAAGTAAAAGAGCATCTGCCAAATGTCTTATATGTAACTAATATTAATTTCATAAATACATTCAATAATTGTATGGATTGTGTTAAAGGGGAATAATTGTAATTTGTAGCATGCAAAATCACTGTCCACTTTAATAGGAACACTGGCATGCCTTTCATCACATTTATGCAGTTAACCTTTCGGCCCGTCATGTTGCAGCAGCATAATGCATAGAATCATGCACAACAGTTTCGGTTAACATTCACATCATAAATCAGAATGAAGAAAAAATCTGATCTGTCTGACATGGTTATTGGTGTCAAATGGGCTGGTTTGAGTATTTTAGAAACTGTTGATCTGTGATTTTACACACAACAGACTATTGAGCTTACAGGGAATGGTGTGAAAAGCAAAAAAACACTGACTGAGTGGCAGTTCTGTAAGTGGAAGCACTGGGTGATGAGAAATATAAGAGAGAAATGACAAGAGTGCTTCAAGCTGCCAGGATGGATATAGATACTCATCACTCTTTACTGTGCTGAGCAGAAAAGCATCTCAAAACCAGAACATGTTAACCTTATACAATAGTGACCTTGTTCACCACAACAAAAGGCTGAGACAAAGAAGAAACATGTGCCTCTCTTTTCCAGTGGCTGAATTTTCTAGGAATTATCCAGATCTTTTGTGAGGTTTTTGCAGTTGGGCTGGAAATTGTGATGAAACCTGACAACCTGGGTTAATGATATTAGCTCTTCTGTGTGTACAGCAGACACGCCAGCTGTTTCAAACACAGTGGAACAAAGGTACGTCTAAAACCTCTCACAGTGAGCTCCTAGTTTGTATGCAGGAAGATTTTATGTTGTTTAATTCTTGAGTGAATTTTACAGAGTTAATAATAAAAATGTTAGTCTTGTGACTATTAAACTCTTGACATAATTTTATTTGAAGCTATGTCATTATTAATATCATCCTGACACACCAGAACCAAGGTCACAAACCGCTCCTGGTAGTGTGTTGGTGTGTACACAGTTCTACATCGACTCACCGTCCACTTTGAACACCTGTACACCTGCTCATGTATGTAATCAGCTAATCATGTGACATTTCATGACCACAGGAGATCAGATATTTCTGAGATTCTCAAACCTACCCATATGGTACCAACAAACATGCCCTGGTAAAATTCACACTTTTTCTCCTTTCTGTTTGATGATATGCTTGGACAACTGTTCCTAATGAATAAATATATGTCCTATTGTTACGATGCGGCAAAGGCGAGTGAGGATCCAAATGCAATTGAAACATTTATTAATCAAAACAAGAAACAGATAAACAGGCAAAACTAGGCAGAATACAGAGCTAACAGGAAACAGAAACACATACGACGACTAGCAACAGGGAGGTGAACAAACAGTGTATATATATCAGACAGGAACCAATAACAAAGCAGAGACAATGAGTAACTATGACAACAAACGAGAGGGAGTGAATGAGTTCAATGAGTGTCCATGGCAACAAACGAGTGGGCGGAGCAAACAATTAACAGCAGGGAAAGACAGCAGACAGAAACAGGGCAAAACACAGACAGACACATTACACCTATATACGTATATTTGGAAATAAAGCCTAATTTATGGTGTAAAGAAAAGTATTGTGTTGGTGAAAATGTAGCACTAAAGTGCTGTGGAAAATATAATTAAATACAAATATGTTAACTGAAGAAATAAAGACAGTTCTTGGTATTAGACCCAGGCTGCAAGTTAAAATAGCTTGGCAGCATGCTCGGAAAATGGCTTTATTTGCCAAGTTCAGGGTGGGTGTAGTCACAGATGCCACTTATTAGTGCCAAGACTTTAGTGCCCACCTGAAACATTTGCTCTCAACACCGCCATGGTTTTTATTCTCATCCTGTAGCGATCGAGTTCATGTCCTATTTAGGTCAACACCACTCATTTTAAACTTTCCCAAAGTGGAACACACCCAAACATGATTTCCATATACTCAGAACACTTTAATTATCACGAGTTTAAGATATTATATACTACATTTTCTTTACAATTATTATGTTCAGGTCAAGGGGGGCACGGTGGCTTAGTGGTTAGCACGTTCGCCTCACACCTCCAGGGTTGGGGTTCGATTCCCGCCTCTGCCTTGTGTGTGTGGAGTTTGCATGTTCTCCCCGTGCCTCGGGGGTTTCCTCCGGGTACTCCGGTTTCCTCCCCCGGTCCAAAGACATGCATGGTAGGTTGATTGGCATTTATGGAAAATTGTCCGTAGTGTGTGATTGTGTGAGTGAATGAGTGTGTGTGTGTGTGTGTGCCCTGCGATGGGTTGGTACTCCGCCCAGGGTGTATCCTGCCTTGATGCCCGATGATGCCTGAGATGGGCACAGGCTCCCTGTGACCCGAGGTAGTTCGGATAAGCGGTAGAAAATGAATGAATGAATGAATGTTCAGGTCATTTTCTCTAACAATTTTTACACACATTTGCTTCACTCAAGTATTTCTATCATAATATGAATGACCTATTAATGAGAAGTATGAGAAGTACTTAGCAAGTGTTTTGTATCTTGTATTGTCATCGTTGCCGTTAAAGACAAACATACATCTTTAAGCATCGTGGAATAGATTGCAATAAAAATGACTGTTATACTGATACATGATGCAAAACTTTTATGTAGCCATTGCTGAATACCGAACACAACAATACAGTTCATGCACTGAGATCTCACATAACATACAGTGATTTTACGACAGCTGATCATGATAATCTGAGATAATGTGATATAAAAATAGTCACCCTGGTCTCAATTTTCAACGGTTGAGTTCATGTTGCTAGACTTGGCTTTGTTCGTGTTTTTATGATGGCTGTCAATTCCCAGCACATAATGGTTAGAAAATGAGAAAAAAGGTCATATTTTAAGCACAAAAATATTACTCTTAACCCAGATTTTGATGATAAATATTTGATGCTGTTGTAGTTTTTGCACTGGAGCTGCATCACCGATGCAAAGAAGTTTATTGCCACTAGTTATTTGGCACTGTTGAACCTGCGTGTCTAAATCATTAAAAACACAGCTCAAAAGGTACTGTTGAGTTGTTCAGTGTCTCAAACAGGCTCGCGTATGTGGTTTCTGACATCGAATAGACACACCACTATGTATAACAATGAAATATTGTTCTTCCATTAGAGCTAAAAAACAATGTAAATGCACCCTCAGAGATACAACAGTGGTTCTTATGGACCAACTATATACCTTAATATGTTCCTCTAGATCCCCAGTTTAATTCTTATATTTTTTTCTAACTAAAGGGTGGAGGGGAAAAGACATTATTAACAGTATATATAGTATGGCATATTTACACTAAAAGAAATGTCTTTATGATAAGATACAGCCATTACATCCAGTCTATACAGTAAATACCTCACCATGAACAGGTCATGGTCATATTTGACATACATACTTGTATCTAATTGACTTTCATGTTAATTAGATTTCTCATTTGCACATGGGAAAGGCAAAGAGGTTTTGTTCATTTAAATTCAGGGTAAGGAATTGAGCCATGAACTGTTCAAGAAGCATTTAATGACATCTGACCTCATTGAGGGTTTAAAAAAAGAAAAAAGAAGTAATAGAAATGTGGGCACTTTTACAGAACAGGCATATTTAGTATCTGGCAGATGCTGCTATACGGAGAGACTTGGAAATATGTACAGTACAAACAGCCAAAGGCGCAATGAAGTACCTGGAAAATCTGTAAGGCTTCACAACCTGGAAAAAAATGATGGCAGAATGACATAGAGTTCATAAGCCATGCTGTGACAATACTTAGAGAGGTTTTTTCCACACTCGGCATAGTTTCAACTAATAAACTCTATGAAATAAATATAGAATAATTCATGCCACATTTAAATAGGATCAAGAAAGATTGATAGCGTTACTAAAATGCAGACTTTATCAATATTCTTACAGAATGCTTAAGGAATATATGAACCATATGGTAGCTTACATCTTCCACCACTATCAATTAGAAGCACAAAATGGCCTTCCTGAAGTTTTTTGCCTGTAATTTGTGACACAATTGGTGTCTCTTCTGAAATTTACTATCAGCTGATGATTTCATTGGTCTTTAAAAGGCAATACCACATTCACCTTAGCAAACTGAGACCAATTAAATCCATTGCTGCATGTCAAGTAGTAGAAATGGTTTGAAAATATTTTCAGCAATCAGCTAATGAGATTTAAAAAGTAAACACAAACAAATATTTTGCAAACAGAAACGGTAAATCGTCTTGATGTTCTTCTCTGGAGAGTTGAAGTCTAGAAGCATTTTTACACTGAATTGCTAAGTTATTAGGTACTCGGTAGGTATATCTAATAAATCCAGTGTAGACTAGTATTTAATACGTCTGGGAAAAGATTAATGTCATACTGTATCCTCAATATTTTAGGATGAACAGCCACCTTATAAAATTATAGAACAGTATATTATAAAAGTCTAACCTGAAACTATATATAACAACCAGCACACCTTTACTATGATGTTTATTATACACTTTCTCTTATAAAATATAGTCTGGATGTCATGTCTTCCTTTTTCTTTGTTGAAAAAGTTGCTGAGATGCTTTATAATTACATGAAGAGATGTTCTTTCAAATAATGACCCCATGCCTCCCCCTGAAGCCTGTATCATTATATAGCAATTTAATTTAAATCACATCTGATAGCTAAATAATTACAGTTCCATTATGGTTTTAATAATCCAGCCATTAACATGGATCTCTGATCATAATAAAGGGCAACAGAAATTTACCTTCATATTATATCTATTTGTCATCAGCGACATAGCTGACGTCTGTTGTTTACACAGTATATTGAACATCCTTATAGCTCTCTTTAAAAAAGAGTCATCTCGGATGCGGCTCTCTGAATATTTTTATTGCCGTTGTTGAGGATATGAAAGCCACCACTTTTTTAATAGCCCGTCTGCTGCAGTCGCATCAATCACACACAAAGTCGTCTGGTTTCAGCTCGAGCCTCAAAGCTAACCGAGTTACGGCACTCGGAAGAGTAAGTCGAAGTTTGAAAATGTGATAGAAAGTAATTGAATTCTCCGAGTCAGAACCCGCATGGATATGAATCGATGGCATTAATTACTGAGTTTTTATTTATAGTTGGGTCAGACTGAACAGAATGATTGGCATGTGCTGCATTATTTTTACTTCAAAACTGAAATAACGAAATATTATGCATGCTATTTACTTTTACTGGGAATTTTTACCTTGAAAATTGAATTTGGAATATGCGTATATGTGTGAGATTAGAATGTGTTCTGAGCATTGTGAATTGTGAATATATAATCCTGCCCTAAAGGAAATACCACAATAAATTGCAGTATTACAGCTACAAAGCTACAGTGTTAAAGATGTGGAGAGAGAGAGAGAGAGAGAGAGAGAGAGAGAGAGAGAGAGAGAGAGTCAGAAAGAACAAAAATCTGAAATCTTCAAATAATGAAAATATGTTGCAGCTTCTAACGCCACTTCAACCAATTGCAGTTATGAATCAAAGAAGGTTCGTGCATGCTTTGCTGTGGTGAACCAACAATCAAGCGACTGTGATACGTCCTCAGTTGAAGTGCTCAGTTTAGCTAGCTGTGTAAGGAAAAAGTAACCTTTGAAGACACTGTTCAAGACACAGGGGATGTGCTAGCTAATGCAGGAAATGAAGGAAATGCCTGACCTTCTCAGTGAAAGCCTCTCTGAAAGCAAACGTTCTGGATCGAACACATACGTATGCATGACATGCATGACGTACACTTCAAAATGTCTTCTACTGTATAAGTGACACAATCCTTACATATAATCCATTAATATGTTTAGCTTCAGTAAATGCTTTATCCTGGTCAGGTTGGATGTGGATCCAGAGGAACACTAGTAGTGAGCTGAGAATACATCTTGGATGGGATCTCAATCTATTGTAGCGCAGCATGCACACACACACACACACACACACACACACACACACACACACACACACACACACACACCTAGAAGCAATTCAGTACAGCCAATCCACCCACCTGTATTTTTAGGGGGTTGGAGCACTTGGAGGAAGCCCATGCAGGCACAGGAAGAACACCATACAGACAGGAACCCAAGCTAAGGACTAAACCGGAGACCCTTAAGCTGTGAGTTGGCAACATTACCTGCTGCAACAATATAACACTGCCTTAAGTATAATGCCTTCTTTATGCAAATTCATCAGTATTCTAAGACACCACACCATCTGTGATTATTTATTATATATCTACTCTCCCTACACCCACACACACACACACACACAATTGACATAATTCAGCACAATGTTACGCTGCACAAATCAGCAAAAAGAAAGAAAAATGTTCTTATGTTCTTATGTCTTTCCCATTAGCAAACAAGCTGCATGTGAAATTGTAAGACATAATGTGTGTAAGTTGTGGTGAATAAATGATTTTAAATGTGCTATCTGGGTAACTACTGGGCTAGCTAGTATTTATTTATATTTAGCTAATCTGATGTAGCAGTCAGATATATAACTAAATATGCATGTATTTCAGAAACTGTTTTCTAAAACTAGCTTGCAGTTAAGTAATGTAGAGCCAAGGGCTTGTCTCTAGAGCTGTTTTACCTAACATGAATATCTAGTAAGCTAACTTTATTACTAGCTAATCAGCTAGCTGTTTATTATTTTTTATTTTATTTTAGCTAATATGCTCCAGTGACTCCACATTGATGTTTTAAACAATTTCACAATTTAACAAGTTCAGTCTTAAAACTAGAAACATGTGGCTGTCACTGGAGCACATTAGCTAATAATAAATAAATATACATAGATTGTTATAGATATTGAATAGAATAATTATATTTCATTATATTATGGTGTTGTTAGCTGGCTAGTTATTTGTGTTTTATTAATGTATTCCATGGACCGTCCCTTGTTGCTAGCTTATTTAATAACAAGCTAGATTTAGAAAATGATTTAAAGTATATAAATATTTTTCATTCTGACATTTAAATGTGAAAAACAACAGATTATCTACAGCAATTTGACTGCTACTTAATTATTAAGCGCTTCTCCATTTCCTTTTTCCTCCTCCTTTCTCTCCTTTTGTAGTATATCAAAACAATGTAAATACAAATTCTCAGACTTTAAAGAAGGTCGTTGGCCCTAATACATTAACGCATTATCATATACAAATCATCTTCTCTTAATGAAGCCTTTCCATATGGAGCGGAAATGTGTAATGAAATATAGAAATTTTGCCTCAGAGTTCTCCTCATTAGGGAATTAAAAAGGAGATGAGGTTGCAGTATGCATGGTAATTCAAAAGAAGCGCCACAAAAGTCTTTATTCAAAACTGTTGGTTGTAATAAAATTTCAGTACACGTTATACTCCATCTCTCCATCCATCATTCTGTTTTAACTCAGGCTTGACAAATTGAAACATTCACAAGCCATTTGTGTGGCTCATCTCCCCGTTTCCAAAATTTACAAACACCCGTCACTTTGCATGCTCATCATTTTTAGACAGACTCAGGATACAAAATATCCTTAATCAGCTCATTGCATCACATCCAGAGGCCATATTATATTCCAATCTGCAGATTTCTGTTCCTCAGTACACATTATTAATGTCAGAATTTTTGTTACACATAGTGTGAGGCTCTTAGAAGTTTTGCCTTGAGGGGAAACAGTGTTTTAGTATTCGATTAGCCTGGCAAGGGCATTAAAGATTCAAGATTTCTTTCAAAGATTCAAGGTCAAGTCCACAGGATTATTTGCATATAAGGGGCAGCATGTAAAACACACAGGATTTGCAAACAATATGCTGTCTTTAAAATAAGATTTTTCAGACCCACCTTTAGAATTCAACGGCCTTAAAATATAAACATATGTCTAACACCGTAATTAAAATGAAAATGCCATTTTCTTTTAGACTAGACAAAAAATCACACAAGGATATTTAAACAAAAGAAATGATCGCGAAAAACCTATAAACCGATAGAAAAAAGACTGAAAGAAAAACAAATCCTCATTTGCACATTCTTTTTGGGGGGTAGTTTACTGTTTTTGTGATTGTCTTATTTCTCTGTATGTTGCTACTGGATGCTTGAATTTTCCCCCCGGGATCAATAAAATATCTATCTATCTATCTATCTATCTATCTATCTATCTATCTATCTATCTATCTATCTATCTATCTATCTATCTATCTATCTATCATTTGGCCACCAATTTTGCTTTGGTTTGTTGTTTCATTTTCTTTGGAGTTGAATCTACTTTAGCTAACTAGTAATGGAAGTATGTCTCAAAAAAAAAAACGCTTCATATTTTCATAAATAGAGTAAATACATGTTCTACTTTTCTACAGACATTCAAACAATATCATTAAGCAATCTTAATTTTAAGTAAAATGTGCTTTTCAAATGTGAGCAGCATCTAAATGAACAAATTTAATCTTATTTCAGGAAAGTTAATGACAGTTCCTCGTGCTTATGCTTGGGTGGTTAGTATACACATAGAACATAAATGATTGTATACTGTGTGTGTCAATTAAGATGCTTTATTCAGTAATTGCACAATAATGATGTTCATTAAAGGTTAATACCATCATCATTACGATTGCTCTGTAGATGTTAAACAAACGTGACCGTTAGCTACTGTCTGAGAATATGACTCTCGAGGTGAAGGCTTATGAAGTATTGGATGTTAAAGAAATAGAGATAAATGTATGGTAGGTCAGAAATTATATGTTTACTATTACTTTTATTTTTTTAGTCAGAAGGTTAGATGGTTAGATGGTATTTTGTGCCTTATATAAGAAAATTGATGCCATTGCCAATCCACTTGCTTTCTCGGGTCCTACATGATCCCTGTACCTATGCGTAATCTATCCTGTTTGTGGATTGTGGATTTTATTTTCTGATGATGGTTTTCTGAGTATTTCCAAGCCCTCTTGTTTTGTTTGACTTGCTTCTGTTAGGCTGCTGGTCATGAAAGCTGAACAAACACATTAGGTAAGGGACAGTGTTAGTATTCATAGCTCTATTTACATTTTTTTATTTATATCTAATCCAAGTCATGATTTGACAGGAATTGCTATAAATTGTACATCAGTTTAGGTCAACTATCTTCACAGCAATCAATAATTAAAGATTTTATTAGTGCAAACGTTTTCTATGCAGAATCTGATAGTGCTTGAAGAGAATTCCTTGCTGGGAAAAAATAGTGATGGGATTCTGAAGAACAGTGTTAATCCAAAGTGCTGAGATGAGCTTTGGGAAACAGGTGACTCACAATGTGCTGAACGGGGCCATCCAAATTAAATTAATGGCAGAGGGAAATCAAGTGAGCGAGTCCCCCAAATCAAATTGGCAATCCAGCACAAATGAGTTAGTTTAAAGTCAAAGTTGTAATTGATAGCGAAACACAGGACGAGACGGCGGATCTGACAATATGATCTAGCATGCATGCTCGCTAATTTCATTTGAGACTCTGTTGTCTTGATTAAATATTAAAGGAGTGCGAATAGGAAATTTCCCATTGGTGGTCATGTATTTATGGGGGCATGGAGGGGTGATGGGCAGCAAAGATATGAACTGAATTTAAATGGCCTCAGGATAGATGAAATAAATTGTGTTCGAGGCCACGGTCTTACGTTGAAAATGCAATGTTGGGAATGAACTGATGCTCAGAAACAATATTTTAAACCTCACTTCCAGAAGGAAATCTCTGAAGTGTTTCACATTGATGCAACATCGATGCAAAAATAAATGCAATACAAGCTATGGTAACTCCCAATAGAGAGTTGAATATCAAATATTCAAATTCAATTACATAACCTACTTTAGCTATACAAAGCCCTTGGCATGGCTTTTAGGGTTAAAGTCAATCTGAATGGCTTTATAGAATATTCTACAGATTACAATAAAATGTTATGATGTTATATAGGTGGAAATAGGTGAAATAGCAGGAATTAAATTTCTCAAGGTTTCCTTTCTGACTGCATAAGAGATTTGTTGACCATCAAATTCTCAGAGCTCAAAGCTCAAGGGTTTGTATGTTTTTTTTTTTTTGTATACAGTTTATAAATACATAACATATTCAGATATTGATTATAATTCAATTCCATAGAAAACAAGCTAGTCATGGAATTTGTATAATATATTTAAGCAATAATACACAAGCAAGAAAATTCAGTATGATATATAATCAGTATGGTAATCAAAATAGTGGACTGAAATTAAATGCATAATTCCACACTATACAACGCATTCCGCATCCAGTATGATATTCAGTATGACCTCGTGATAGCGAATACGATATTGCTTTTATACAAAAGACAAGAAATTATTATGACTTGACATTGCGGATACAACATGGCAACATGTTAAACGCTACAGTAGTGACAGTTTTAAACTAGGATATATGTGTAGCTGGAACTGCAACATACTCAGTGAAGTTTCTCACTTTGTCATTGAGGTGTCTGTAAGACTTACGTTAACAACATTTAGAAATGCCTTTTCCAGAGCGACTTACATTTATCTCCTTTATACATAGAGCAGTTGAGGGATAAAGGCCTTGCTCAAGAGTCCAGCAGTGGCAGCTTGCTGATCCTTGGGATTTGAACTAGCACCCTTTAGATCACAAGTACGACATCTTAACCACTGAATTACCACTTCAATGTTAGACAATACTGAGCAATGACTTCTGGGTAAGGTTGGATTTCAAGCCAGATATTTTTTGATGTAGTTTATGTTTTCAAATTGTTTGCTGCATGATTCTCACCTGTGTGACTTTGAAAAACATTTTCATTTAATGGATTTTTCCCTTTTTCTTTTTGCCTTCTCTTCATTTTTTGTGAAGAACATAAAACATTTTTCAAAGAGAGGATGACTCCACAAATAATCCTCTGTGGAAAGCTACGACTAAGGTACGACTGTGTGATATATTCTAACTGCTTATGAGCTTCTTCATTGTGTCAGGTGCAGGATGTTTAGTCATTCTTCTTCTGTCATTAGTAGTGGCTTGATGAGTGATAGGTTTATATTACTGTATATCAGGACTGCTGCTCAGAATATTCTGCAGCACTGAACTACAGCAACAGATACTGTGAACATTGTAAACAATGACATTGTTAATGCAGTGAGGCATCTGATATTACAAGTGACTTATTGTAGTTAGAATGCAGTTAGATTTTTATAAATAGCTGAACATATATGTGTATAATA
This sequence comes from Tachysurus vachellii, assembly GCF_030014155.1. NCBI lineage: Eukaryota > Metazoa > Chordata > Actinopteri > Siluriformes > Bagridae > Tachysurus > Tachysurus vachellii. The sequence goes on along the minus strand of NC_083484.1, from coordinate 5,856,594 downwards.
ATAATAATAATAATAATAATAATAATAATAATAATAATAATAATCATCATCATCATAATCATCATCATCATCATTATCATCACCATCATCATCATCATCACCACCATTATCATCATTATCATTAACATTTTGGTCATGAAATATTTCTGTGTGTTCCTTGGATAGACTGAAGTTCCCAAAGCTAAATAAAAGAACAAACACAGGTATTATTATTATTATTATTATTATTATTATTATTATTATTATTATTATTATTATTTTGTTATTTTGTTGTTGCTGTGTAAATTATTCTTTAGTGTATATTTTTCAGACTATCTGAATTGTTATAAGACTAACAGAGAGAGAGAGAGAGAGAGAGAGAGAGAGAGAGAGAGAACGATGACATTGTTCTTTTTTTTGAAGGTGGTAATTTCCCCAGCGTTGTCCAGCTGTGCACAGTGTGCGAGTGTGTGCGCTCAGTGTGAGTGTGTGCACTACACACACTTCAACTGCCTCTTTGAAGTCTGTTTACCGCAGAGGAAGCGTGCAGCGCACACATAAGAATGCCAACCACAGACACCTGGCATGTAAGGATCTATAATAATTCCGTCTGCAAATGTCAACGAGATTTGTCCTTTCTTGTCTTTGTGAGCTGTGACAGTTCATTTTTAATAAAATAGCCCACTAGAGTCACCACACTCTGATGTGTTGTGAATTTGTTTAGACAAGGCAAAAAAAGTTGCACAAACTAGAACCAATTTCTTGGTAGTTTATAAAATGCTCAAATTGATGTCACTTGTTAGTGTTCGAACATTTGTTTATACTGTCAACATTCTGGATACTGCATCCATTCAAACAAAACTTAGTCATTGTTGTATTTAAAAGTTTTCATACAACGCTATTCTCTGTGGTCAAGGAACTCCCTTGATGCATTTTGAGTGTGAGAAATGGCTTGTTTATGCAATAGTGGCATTCAAACAACTGAGTAATAAAAATGTACATCATCCATAACAGATAGCTGGAGTTCATATTTGGTTAGCATCACTGTGAGTTCTCAGGCTTTACCTGAGGCTGGTAATTTACATAAAGCATCACGCCATATGCTAAACGCTAACTAGCCGATTAGGTAACACCTCTGTTGAATTTTTTAAACAAATCATTCATTAAGTTTATTTTCTATTACAACAGCACTGATGGTTTGAGCTACAACAGAAAGATTACAAACTTGTTTAAATTAAGTTTATCAAGTTGTTTTTTATGAGAATTCTAATATTTTCTATGTGAAAACTGAGTATCTAGGGTTAAGGTTAGTTTTATGGTTTGCATTATTTTTTATATTTTATGATTCATTATTATATACATTTTTCTGTCGTATTTATATTTACATCCTTGCATAAAATGAGTGACTTGTACACTTGCTGTTATTTAGCAAATAATTTTTTATTATTGTTATTATTATTATTATGTAAGAAGTCTACAATGTCAGTAAGATTTCTACCACAGGAATGTCTTTGGGATTTAGAACCTGTACAATCTATATTTTTTGTCTTATTAACTACAGGAGAACGGGAAAATAGTCATTTTTTTCCCCCAAATTGCATACATTTTAATAAATTGTTAACACCTGGTGTTAATTGTCCTCACATCTTTATAACATCTGATATTCACTCATAAAGTGAATGAACAATAATAGTCTATTTTGCGTTTGTGACACATGTGAAGAATACCAGTGAAGTAATACAATCCAGGATTTGCAAACTCTTGAGATGTGTATCAAGTGTTCTTGGTATTTCACTCAGGTTTATTTTCATTTTCAACGATCATTTCTAAAAACCAACTGTTTTCGGAAGAGACTCCACATGCCAGGTGTAAATCTTTAGGGATTTGCTGCAAAATTTCTGAAAATGATGACCAGGCAAAGCTGAACAAAACATCAGCGCATCATTATCCAGCTGGATGCAGGTTTAGCATCCTATCTTCCTCCATACGAGATGTATCTCCCCCAAACTTTCTCCGATTAATCTCTGATTTGTAGTTAGTCGGCTGTGCCTCATTAACATATTATTTAGCTAACATTCTGCTTGCTTTGAAATATCACTTTCATAAGTCACTGACAAAACAGTGTACACAGACATTTTGAGGTTTACAGTCACCAAGCATCCATCTGTTCTGTTCGGCGCTGGGTTTATGTTCCACCATCACTCCGCTCCTTCGGGTAATAAAGGCTTTCGTCATCTGGCAAATGAGCTTTATTCTCATGATTCTAACATCATGCAGCGTCTGCTCGGTTAAACATCATATCTGCAGGCAGACAGGCAGGCAGGTGTTGTCTCTAATTCGGGGTCTTCCAAAAATCACAGCCACGGGTCATAGCTGAGGTTAATACAATGTAAGTAGATTATTATTTATTGATTTATATACATACACAATACTTACTACATAGACTGAACCACACATAAATTACTATACGATGCGTATCATATACACAGAACTATACTATATAAGACAGACCAAAGGCTCATCAAAATGCACTTGTTATTACTGTATTATCATTTCTATAGATATTAATACACAAATTAATTAATTAAATTAAAATTAATACAATAATTAATACACAAAAGCCTTTGTAGGCTTATTAGGATTCTATAAAAAATCTGCCTCAGCTGAGGTCTGTAGAGGATAAATTATTACTTAACCAAACAGTTGTGGGTTAAAACTGCCAATTAGCAACATATACTGTACAGGACTAAGAACTAGAACAATAGTAAAAAAAAATGGAGGTAGAGAAACGAGAGTCTGACTTTGTATCTTTATTCATTCACCGTTTACTATATAGACTGTACTTTACATGTATATTATAGAGACTATACACAGTTTACACTATTTATCTAAATGTGCTTGTTATATCATTACTGTATAGGTAACAATTCACAGATTCTTGTATGTAGATTATCTTCAGTTCACTAGAAAGATAACTGAATTAACTTTCAATGCAATACACTAACAATACAATAGAACGACAACGGAGATTGTTCCGTTTTGACATTGTTCCCTTTAGAGTCTGTTTCCTCTGAAGGTTTCTTCCTCTTCCATCTAAGGGAGTTTTTCCTTGCCACAGTCACCTTAGTCACCTCAGGCTTACTCATTGTGTTAAGTACAAACACATTTAAATATGTACAATTCGTCATGTTTTGTAAAGCTGCTTTGAGACAACATCCATTGTTAAAAGAGCTCTACAAATACAATTGAATTGAATTGTCTCAAAGCGGTTTTACAGGAGAAAAAAGAAATTCTGAATATAAATGATAAAGTTTAATGTATAAATTTAGATTTATCCCAAATGATTAAGCCAGAGGCAACAGTGGTAAGGAAAAACTTCCTGAAAGTATACAAGGGAAAAACCTTGAGAGAAAGCAGACTGTAAAGGACACTCTATACACTATAGACTCTTTACTATTTAGACTGAACAACACCTACTGTATATAATATAAAGTGATAAATATATAAGTATAATATAGCACATGTTTTTTTGTTTCAAAGATACACTTACAATAGTCAGTCACACTGTCATTAGACAAGCATTAAATTACACACTACATCCACTGCCTCAATCCACACAATTGCCATTTCCCTGCATTTCAAAGAACATACAGTAACCCATTTTTCTTCCATTTCTAAGAGTTAGCACTGTTGAACTCATTTCTACTTTTATCAATCATCTGACTTTAATTTGCCTGTGCGCATTCACTGACCGATTTTGATAACCTGCCATTACTTACTTTTGAAACCGACCCGCTCAGGCCTGTCTGCCGAACACGGCGGGAAAATGAATCACACTTACAGGCTGTATTTTCAAGTAATACATCAGTCACTTGCCAAAAAATGTAGCACTCATGCTAACTCGGAGTGAAAATAAGCCCTTGTCCTACATCAAAAGACCTTTTCAACAAAAAAATCCTGATCAGCTATATAATTTTTTTTTAGATTGATATTAGCCTTGTACTAGTACTGTCTATGATTATAGCGAATCAGTGTTCTGAAGCCAATTCAGAGGAGCTCTTTAAAGCTTGTCTATGTTATTTCTGTCGTACAACTAAATGCTATGTACTTGTCTTAAAAAAAAAAAAAAAAAAAAACTGAAAGTGTCGTTCTTTGTCGTAAAACTTCCCTGGCTTTATAGAGGTATGGTCAAACTAACACAGTTTAAAACTCAGAAAAAGAAAAAGCAAGAAAGGGTTAATTTACGATTGGAGCTTATCTATTAATGATTATTTAACATCAGATACTGAAATCTGTTTTTTGTTACTGCTGCGTAATGTTAGTTTACAAAAACTAAATCATATACTGTAAAAAGAGAGCACATGTTATACCTGTTTTTAAACAGCTGCACTGGATACTAGTATCTGCAAGAATTTAAAATGATTTCTTATATGAAATCCTTACTGCAAAATACAGACAAAGTATTGAGTTTGAAAAGACTCTTATTTTGTTAATGCTAACTACTTTACAATAAGCAATCGAGCTTAGTAAACTGTTTTTAAAACACTTATCTTCTGTTTTATTCAGTTGTTTATTATTATTTTAGATTTCATTTAATTAATTGCTGCAACATTTTATTTCATTTATTTTATTCAGAAAGTCTTTAGAAATCATCCACTGAGCGCAATGGTTCGTGAATAAACAAACAGTTGATGAGATTAGCCAAAATAGTTTGACTCAAATAATCATTCTGTACAACCATGCTGAGCAGAACATCCATCCATCCATCCATCCATCAAAAAAAAAAAAAAAAATATATATATATATATATAATGTTCCTGTCTGCCAGGAGCAGGAATATTAGATGATTTTTCAGCTATTAGCTATTTCTGTCCATATGTTACAAACCTTTTGGTTTATGTTCTTTGGTGATTTATGGAAACACTGCAATACGTGTCCATTGATCTGCAAATATATTTGATCATCTAGCCTTTCAAATGTACTTCATTAACCTGGTTATGTTTCTTACATATACCCAAACATCATCTACTCAAAACACAGCTAATGTCTCTAGTCTTTAACCTACGAAACTAGAACTGCTAGCTTTGCTAATAACTCATGCTATTTTTCCTCAGCAAATATAACAGCAATATAGTCTGCTGTTTTTTGTTGTCTACAGTATTTTTTTTCTCCATTGCTAACATGGACCCAGTACACACATTACCCGGAGCAGCTGTTTCTTTCTGCTGCTGACTCGGCTAATTATTGTAATTAGCTAAATATGCCTTGGTTCAAATTTACCCTGCGATGGGATTTGGCATCTTATGAAAACCACGCCACTGCCCTGGATATTAGTCTATGAAGTTATAAGCTAAGGAAAGCAAGTGTTTCAAGGTATGTGTGTGAGATGGAAACTTGCAATCAACTTGGCATAATATGTAATTAATTTACAAGAAAACACGTCTTAATGTGTCTACCCAATTAGCTAATGGCGAGTACACTTTAAAGCGTATTAGAGATGCCCTGAGGAAACAATGACACTCTTTGGTGTCTTTTAGTGCCCTTACCTTCAGACACTTTGCTCTAAAACCTATACAAATGTGAAGAAAATATATTTATTGCCTAATTTCCCATGTGAGGAGACAGGTGTTAGCTACTCATTGAGCAGCTGCAAGACATGAAACTGCTGAAAGGTCACACCATCATAAGCAAGAACAAATTCATCTCTCAGAAGTCTAGACTGAAGTCTGAAAACTCCTTATGAAGAAAAACACATCAGATTAGCAATTCAAACTGAACTCCGAGCTAACCCTCTTCAATAAATCACTTTGTTTTTAATAGCTGATGATGTTCCAGATGCTGTATAAATCACTTTATTTCAATGAAAACCGACATCTGATTGAATTATTAAAACTTATGTCTGCTATGTAAGATGTTATGGAATGCAGAGCAATAAAAAGTCAAATCTCCAAGCTTTCATCAGTGCTTACAGAGATTATTGGTTTACCAATCACAGCGTATAAAGAGATTCTGCAGAATGTGCATCTATATAAATGCAATGAAGAGCAAACCGGCCTTGTTTCATTTCCAAACTTTAACAAACTTCAAAACTTTGCCGCGTGGGAAAAGCGTCGGGCGGAGATTTATTCATCCTGCTGCTTTTCACTGTTGATAACTTTTGATGTAGACAAACAGTTAATGAATACCAATTACAAGGTCACATACCGATGCTGTGTTTAAATTTTCTGGATTTATCAGACATCTTTAATGAGGGTGAAATACAGAAATGCTTTTGAATTTGAATTTGAAAAACATATCCTCTAATTTCCTCCATACAAATAAGCTGTGTTATTGTGTTTATTGTTATTATTATTATTATTATTATTATTATTATTATTATTATTATTATTATTATTATTAATTATTTTTTCTTATGGACACATTATAATGACAAAGTCTCCTTATGATCATCACCTGCACAACTAACACTGTACTAAAGGTGTTTTGTGAGTTTGAAGTAATTTGATGATTACTTTCGTGTGTAATATTTATCCCGCACAGGCAGGTGAACCAACCCATCCACTAAGGGGTTAACTCTCATTACTGGTCCTAAACTGAGATAAAATGGAAGAGTTGCTTCAGGAAAGTTATCTGGTGTAAAACATGTACCAAATCACAATATGTGGATCGGATGATCGACGGTGGTGACCCCTGAACTCCAGGTTGAAAACACATTCCCAAAGTTTGGTGGAAGTTTGTTTTCTTAGTTGTGAGATTTAGGTTCAACATAAATCTCACAAATCTCAACATGAAACTACTAAAATAATATAGAGTTTTATTATTATTATTATTATTATTATTATTATTATTATTATTATTATTATTATTATTCAAATTAAATTTTTTTTGCATAGCACTTTTAACAATGGACATTCAAAGTAGATTTACAGAACATAAACATAAAACATAAAGTTTATATAAATATTAATATAATACAAAAATTCAAGATTAATATTATATATATATATATTTAAATGTATTATTATTATTATTATTATTATTATTATTATTATTATTATTATTATTATTATTTGCCCCTAAATCTTCCAAAACACTTGTTTAAGTGTTTATTGTACAAGTTAATACATATTAAGACATGAATTACAAAGTGAATCATTTGGTTGTCAGCCATTTTGTCTTGTTGTGCAAATTCTCATATTTACTGCATAGTGCTCTAAGCAGCCATTGTACATGCAATGCAGAGTAATTGTACACACACTAACATGCATGGTGAGTTTTTTAAGCAGAAATATATGTCAGGATGCACACAAACATATTTAAAAACATGTTCTGATTAAAGAAGCGAACAGTTAGTAGTGTAGGTTTGCAGTGCTTTATGGGTCTGTTTAACTCATGCAGTGCTGTAGTATTTACGAAATACACCTTTGTTACTAGAATTAAAAGTTACCATTCAAATACAAAAAAGTCCTACAATGCAATGCAGTGGGTCAAATGCAAATGAGAGACCGTGGTATGTATAAAAGCTGATTCCACTTCCTCTTTTACAGTGTGTGATAATATATGCTGATATATTTAGTGTTATCAGGCTAATAGTAGCACAGTTCTGTGTGTGAAGACTTTTTATGTTCTTCTCCTGTCTCTTCTCCATACTACGGAAGTCCAAAGAGGTCATGCATTATTATATTTTTTAGTATAATATGAAAGGTTAAACGTTTTTATAACCCTTTTCATAAAAAAAGTATGAAGAAAGTAAGATTTAAGAGATACAACATTGTATTAAGCCAGAAAAAAAGTAAAATTCATTTTACTGTAGAAATATGAAGATATTCCTCTTGAAAGTCATTATGTCTATAGTAACATTTTTCCAACAAATTACGTTGTGATCACGACAAAACAACCTAGAAAAAATGTATTCATGATCAAGAGAAAACAAGAAAAAATATATAATAATGGACATCTTTGGACATTCGTACCATCATCTCGGGTTGATTACCCTAATATGTTCACCAGTACTATGTCATCTCTCCTAGATGAGCTTTGTTCTCTTTATTATCTCTCTAAAATGGATTACAAATCCATATTAAATACCAAATCAGAAGGTCGACCTGACGTATAACAGCAGGATGTAATGTAAGGTTGTTTTTTTTTTCCCTTAAGCGCTCATTTAAACCCCGGCAACTAACAAGCTCAGTGACATTTTTTACAAAGAAGCTTGATCAAGTTCCCTTCTACTGTTTATGTTTTCATAATCAGTCGTGTTAAGTCTCCCAATTAACAGTGTTAAAAGCCTTGCTTGAGATTTAATGAGGCTGTGCTTTTATCCTTGCCTTCAAGTGAGAATTTTAAACACCTGCCAAAGTGCTAACATGCCTCGCGGCAGATCAACATGCCAGGTGATTTCACATTCCCACGTATATACTCACTTTTTAACATTCTGTGTAAATTCAATTTTTGACATGTTTACATAAAACAAATGTAGATTTTAAAGATTTACAATAAAAAAAAAAAGATTTTGGTGTTCATGTTTAAATATACAATATAGACTATGGGCCAATAGTGACACAGATTCCCAGTTTCAACTGATGTCATCAAAATAATGATAAGAACAATTATTGAGTAATCACCTTTGACTTCAGCCATGTATGCTACTGTACACTATTAGTCATGTCATGCAGCCTTCACATTCTCACTAATTAGCTGTAATGTGGCACAAATTGGCCCCTATAACCAACCAATAATGTCTATAATCCAATCTAATGTGGATTATTTCCTCTACTTTGGCTTTCATTAGCCGAATTTTTTCCTTCATCATTCCTTCATCAAAAGCCAGGTGTCTTAAAAGATCCTCTGCATTTGTCCGGCTAACCCGTCTTAAGTAAGAAGTGAAGAAATAATGATGAGGAGGAGGTTTTATTCTTAGTCTACATGAATAGCAGATGGTCCTGCTGTCGTGTCCTTCCACGATGTCCTCTGCTACAGGATAGTCTGTGTGTATGTGTGTGTGTGTTAGTGCCAGTCGTGATGTTTGTGAAGAGACAATATGCATCTCACTAAATGAGGTGCATTATTAACCCCCTTGTAGTATTAACCACTTGGCACTGCTTAGTCCCAGTAAACCTCATTTGGTTTCACAGCAACGATGCGGAAACCTTCATTTTAAAATCCCTGAACAAACCTATTGAGATTAAACATTAACATTTCTGATGTTATTTTAACCTGAAGGTCTGTTCCCTGCTCTGGGATCCTCCTGATAGAGGATGTGTGTATACATGTTGAAATAAGAGATGAAGGATGGCATGTGATTACAAGGATACAAAAACGAGCTGCTCCTGCAGAAGTAAATTGATCTAATTTATCAAAGTAGTAAAATTGATGTAATGCATCAAATGATATTCACTCTCAAATGCTCCTCATGTTCTTAGTAAATAGCTCAAAATCACACAAAGGTGATCACTCTTCCTTGTCCTGAAATAAATGCATTCAAGATCTTTTTTTTTCTTCGCTTTACTTGAGCATTTTTTATTTTTTTTTTTCACACCTCACAAATAGATCAGGATTGACAGACAACCCAAGCTGCAGTATCTCAATCCAAGGAGACACTGGGTGTAATACATTGCAGAGATGTTCCAATTAGGACACATCAGTACATCACAAGCGAAATGCTTATAGCAGGTTACATAAGTGATGATCAGAGCAGATGATATGCAATATAAACAGGAACGTTTAATATGTTGGAAACCTTTGTCTAGTTACTGTACAGATATGCAGATCTTACATTAGAGATACAAATGATACACTACCAATACATAAAGCTTCTGGTTTTAACTAATCCACAGATTCATAGACAAGGTTTAAAAACAAACAATGTTCACGTTCATTAACATTAATCTACAGCATTCATTCATCCTTAGTATCTGCCTGGTTTGGGTCACAGTGGTTTAAAACAGGCTATTAGTTTGTTTAGAAATTTTTGAAATAGAAACAAATACATACAATAGTTAGAAAAGTTTAGTTATGAAATATCAAGGACAAGAACAAACAAAAAGTTGCACAAGTAGAAAAAAGATTCATTGTCAAACAGGGAGACTGCAATAGATAAACAGGATAAATTCAGCTTTGTTAGAACAAATTGGAAAGGTCTTCATAATAAACCAGTGGCTCAAATAGTTAATACTTACTGGGTTGTTAAATGGATGGTTGAGGGTTCGAACTGCCTCTTTTTGTCCCTTGAGTAAGGTCCTTAGCTCTCTGCTGTATCATGGCTTACCCTGAGCTCTGAACCCAACTTTAACTAACTGGGAAAGATATGAAGAAAAGAATTTCATAGTGCAGTGTGTATATATATATATATATATATATATATATATATATATATATATATATATATATATATATGTGTGTGTGTGTGTGTGTGTGTGTGTGTGTGTGTGTGTGTGTGTGTGTGTGTTTACTCCGGGTACTCCGGTTTCCTACCCCGGTCCAAAGACATGCATGGTATTTTGATTGGCATCTCTGGAAAATTGTCCGTAGTGTGTGATTGCGTGAGTGAATGACTGTGTGTGTGTGTGCCCTGCGATGGGTTGGCACTCCGTCCTGGGTGTATCCTGCCTTGATGCCCGAGATAGGCACAGGCTCCCCGTGACCCGAGGTAGTTCGGATAAGCGGTAGAAAGTGAGTGAGGCTGAGAAACTGTTAGAGAAACTTATTATTATTATTATTATTATTATTATTATTATTATTATTATTATTATTATTATATGCATTAAAATGAATGTGTTAAAAACTTTTAAAAAACAATTAGTAAATTAAAGATGTTTAGTAATTTTTTAAAGACAAGGTAATTTTTTTTGTCCGTTAGAATATAAGATCACATATGGACCTGTTGTGATATTTGAATAATTGTGTTATAATCCATTCATTCATTCATTCATTTTCTACCGCTTATCCGAACTACCTCGGGTCACGGGATCTCAGGCGTCATTGGGCATTAAGGCAGGATACACCCTGGACGGAGTGCCAACCCATCACAGGGCACACACACTCTCATTCACTCACGCAATCACACACTATGGACAATTTTCCAGAGATGCCAATCAACCTACCATGCATGTCTTTGGACCGGGGGAGGAAACCGGAGTACCCGGAGGAAACCCCCGAGGCACAGGGAGAACATGCAAACTCCACACGCACAAGGCGGAGGCGGGAATCGAACCCCCAACCCTGGAGGTGTGAGACGAACATGCTAACGACTAAGCCACCGTGCCCCTCTGTTATAATCCAGTAAGGATTAAATTTAATGTTACTATTATATTAGTAAAAGCAATTAGGTGGATCTGTTTCTTTTTCCTTATTGTCATGCAAATCTTTATATATTACAACATTGTCCCTGTGTGAATAAGTATGAGACGACCCGTGTGCCACAGGAGGAACTCTGAGGCAACGACTAATATTATAGTGTGGTTTTAAATTGAAAAAGGGATTTTTCAACAGCATTTTGTAAAACAGTATAACAGTTTGAGCGATGTGCTGTAAACTGTTAGAATGTATCAACACAGAGTCTACAAAATGTAAACGAAAAACAGCCAGGGGCTAGGGCTAAATTACAGACACTTGAGAAGCAGCAGTTGAATAGTGGTGAGTCATGGGTGGCTGGGTGAGTAGCTGCTAAAACAAAAGGAGATGAACAAAAAACACAAAACGAAATGAAACTGCAATGCTGTGGAGAGCTCTGGATTCGTTAAAAATAGCAAACATCGTGCCTGGAAAATTAGGGCGCTTGCAAAACACTGTTTATAGTAAATTCTTTGCTAAATCCCTAATTGCTAATTGCTAAGTTGTCACCAGCATTTTGGCTTGAGAGATGATCCACATAGGACACAGAGACATATGAGAGACATGTTGAGGACGAGAGACGATGAATAAGACATCGGTCTTAGTTTGTACCACAATAAGAATTAAATGTAAGAGCCAGATAAAGGAGCTGATTTGGACTGAATAGCCTAATTACATAATTTTGAACTCAGTGATGGTTGGATGTGATGTCAGACGAGGGGCTTAAAATGTAATATCTATTAATAATTTGACAATTAAGTGATATGTGTTGAGCAATATATTATATTATATGAGGTCTTTGATGACATAATAAGAGGGATGTAGAGCAAATTATTAGTTATAAGTTTCCGCTTGGCCCTGTGATGTGTTGGCACCATGTCCAGGGTGCCCCACACCTTGTGCCCTGGGTCGTTTGGGAAACGTTCTAGGCTGTTGGGAAAAGTTTTATGCTCTCTGTGGCTGTGTAAGATAATGGCTGAATGTGTTACATTCTAATTTCATAGTCTCCAAAATATTAATGCACTATAATTATATGTCTATACTGTAAGTTAATTTTCGACAGATAAAAAAAACATTATTGCTAGTGATTTGTTCAAGTACCCAATGATTCAAGACACATAAATTATACATAGTTATAATAATTTGTGATAACAGACTATAAAAGAACAACAAACCATTAGTAGTCCTAAATATCAATGCCGTAAATAACATGCAATGTATAGATCTTGTAATCGGGAACTATAGCATAGGCTTTATTTCCTTCTGTAATAGTAATGGAGATGTCTAGCCGTCTAGCACCATATTAAAAAAAAAAAAAAAGAGAAAAATAAATTGAGATTTTTGCCATCCAGTCATCGTCAAAGTCTACCCACTGGCATCTACATCACAATTCATTATCAGAGAGTAAATTTAATATATATTTTTTTATTATTATTAAATAAGCCCCAAGGTTTGGGGAAAAAAAGCCTTGATGTGGTGAGAGTTGTTTAATAAACAAATAAACAGAGCTCTTAACACTGACATGAATCATTCTTTGGTCAGCGCACTTGAAGCGTTTCATTTTATGTGTCGAGTTTTGTAAGTGAATATGATTACTTGAATCAGTTTGTACTCGACTGTAATAAGTGCACTTGAGGGAAGTGCATGAAATATTCAGAGCTTTTCTTCAGTGAGATATTCTTGAATCATTGCATTAAATAGTCGGCATTTGATCTCTTTGCCTTTGGGACATATAGTGTAAGGCATAGGACATAAAGGAAGGTTTTTAGCATTTGCTTTTGAAAAAACGTAACCTTGAAATGCAAATCAAGCTGTTCAGCTGTTTTACAAAATAGCAAGGTGTATACCAATAACTGGAATAGTGGAATACTGTATACATGGATATATTTATCATATAAAACCATAGCATATAGGTCATCGTGTAGTTGCCTCTGTTACACCTGAGTGCCTCTGTTTGTTTGAGTCCTTCTAGGTCTTATGCCCCTGATTTGTAAAAAAAAAAAAAAAAAAAAAAGTCTGGGAAAATCATTCACAAATACACAAAAATAAAAAACAAAAATGACATGGCACAAATATATAAATAATCAATCAATAAATAAAGCAATAACTCAATCAAAACATAAATTAATTAATTAATAAATCAATCAATAATGAATCCTAAATAAAAGTCAATCAATAAGCAAGCCAATAAATAAACAGGTACATAAATAAATAAATGAATAAATAAATAAATAAATAAATAAATGCATCTAATTTCATTCATAATTAGGGTTTTCCTGCTAGAAAATTTAACACCTAAAATCTAGAAAAAATATTTTTTTATTCTTGCCTAGGATTACTTTTTACAAATGTTAATTTACCATGTTGCATGTTAGGTATAGATCTGGTTCAACAAACAAGGTACTAAAAACAGTCAACTGCTTAATTACAGCCTCTTATTGATAATATAGAGTACTGCATGTGTATTAGGTCCCACATTTTGACTGCATACGTGGTCTACATGTATGTTTACGATTATATTTACCTGCTTATAGTACTATTAATAACCGTCCATGTTGTTTTGTCTGTGGTCGGTTTTTACAGCTTGCTACATTTTGTACCACAGAAGAGTCAACTTGTCACTTATCAGAAATACAGACAGTTCTATACCAGATACAGAGTCCAGACCAGAGATATTAACTAGATTTGCAGGAAAAATTGTGACTTGACGGTTAGCTTTGGTGGTTATCTTATGTCCCAACTCTCCCTATGCCTCAGGTCCCCCGGCTAGTGAAAAGACATGCATTGTAGGCTGATTAGTATCTTTTGTCATCAATTGTCCATAGTGTGTTAATGGATGTGTAATTGTACCCTGTGTTAAGACTGACATCCTGTCGAGGTTTACCCTGACTTGTGCCCTGACTCTCCCAGAAACGACTCTACGTTCCCCATGACCTTGTAGTGGTGTAGATAATGGAAGGAGGGATGGATGGATAGATGGATGGATGGATGGATGGCTATAATTGTAGTGTAGATGCAAAAGAGGAATATTTATTCAATTAAATTCAATTGTTCTTTACTTTTCAACTTAAAAGTACTACTTTTGCCTTGTAGTAACAAAAGTAGTAGTTTGCCTTAAACTACTTTTCAAAAAATTCATATAGTACAGAATTTGAAAAATGTCACCATTGTTTATACATTCACAATGACTCATTTGCATACATCGATCAAGTTCAAATGATTCAGTTTGAGTTGTTTTAGGAATTTAAAAGTTTCTGATTAAATTTGTCCCCAGCATTCATACCAAGTTAATGTCACTGTTAATTCATCAGAAGAAAATAGAGGAAATGTTTGTGATACTTAGTGATGATGCATTTGTGACTTTCAAGCTAAAAAAAGTTCCTGATACAAAGAATCCACTACAAGAAAAACAATCATTCAATATTATATCTTTGTTGTTGAGATGAGGACTTCACCAGCGTCTGATCTGTAGAGCATATGTAGTTGTATAGCACTTTTAACAATGGACATTGTCTCAAAGCAGCTTTACAGAACATAAAAAATATACAACAAAAAAAAGTTTAAAATTAATATTAGACTTATATTTAAATGTGTATTTATCCCCAATTAGCAAGCCTGATGTGACTGAGGTGACTTTGGTGAGAAAAAACTGCCTTTGTCAATAATTGGCCTGGACGTTTTCCTTTTTGAACACTAGAGGGACATTCTTGCTTTGTTTATCTGTGCCATGTGTGTCTGTTTTGTTTTTTTTGTGTTACTTATTCGTTTCCGCCTCTGCACACCTGTTCCTTGTGTTTCAATGATTGTCACCCCTATTTATACCGGTTGTTTTGCGTCTGTTTTTTTGCTGAGTCCTTGTGTTTATGTTGCTGTTTCCGTGTTTCCAGTTTCCTAGTGTTTCTAGTCCTTTGTTATTGTTTTCCCTAATAACCCCCCTTTTATGTTATCCCTGCACTTGTGTCTGTAATTGTATCTGTTAAGGAACCCCCTTCCCTGACAACCTTAGATGAAAAAGGACAAAACCTTGAGAGGAACAAGACTCAAAAGGGAACCTCATCCTTATTTGGGTGACACTAGAGGGTGTGATTATAAATTATTATAAACAAGAGTGTTATTATGAATAATGTCTGTTCTACAGTCATATACAGTCCGACAATTGTGTATTGATTAGGAGGTTGTTGTCCTAATAGACCACATGTATTTGGCATCTTCTCTTTTAATGTCTGAAATCTTTATGAAGTGGAATCCAACTGGAGCTGGTACATCTCTAGATGCCACAGGATCCTCACAGGGTTGGCGTTTTCTCACTGAAGGTCTGAAACCTCCATGAAGAGGAGCACATCTAGAGCGGGCATAATCTGTGGCTGCATTGGGATGGGTAGAAAAAGAGAAGCAAGTGAAGAGGAATTAGTGTAGCTGCTGTTCATAATGTTAAGCACTATATTAACCAGAAAAGAAAAGACTTAGTTTGGGTTAATATATGATTTTTTTTGCTTTGGCCCTAGAGTTTTGAAGTTTGCCTCACAATGTTTTGACAACCTTCAGCTTCTCCAGAATGTACTTTGATGATTGCTTATGTTTAATGCTTATGTCTTGACTAGAAATTTAGAGTACAAATTGCAAAATAGTGTTAATAAAAAGCTTTAATAAGAAAGTTTTAAAAACATTCTGGGTTTAAATCTAGGTCCTGTTCTGACATGAAAAAAATGAAATGCAATTTAAAAGATATGTGGTAAGTATCAAATTTCTAATATAACTAATCACTAAATATATAGTAAACGCTCACACCTCCCGGCTAAAGTTTATTCAAAGGCAGAAAAAGGGCTCTCCATCGGGGCCTTTATTTTTCCCCCCAAAGTGTCTAATGGCTTTGTCCTGTCCGAAAGCCGCAATTGTTTTATGATGCAATCTTTCGTAAGAAGGCATACTGGGCGGAGACACAATTTGAATTCTCATTCAAGGACAATTCTAGATATCCATCTCTCAACTCCTCTCTTTGTGTTGTGTGTCTTAATATCATGTCATCCATTTTACTAGCTTCATGATCCTCAAAGAGAATACAACATGTATCAGTGTGGAGTTGCTTCTCATGTTGGCTTTCTGAATGTACTAGGTTTCTAATCTGTAGATGAAAGATGCTGTTCAGTGGCTGTGGGATTCTTCTAGCAGTTTGTTACATATAAGATCAGGCTCTAATGTCTCAGTGTGGAACAGTCAGAGTCATTTTGAGATCTGGGGCATGAAAGTTTTAACATTCCAGCTGACAAAACTATAAAGTGCATTTAAAGCTTAACTTTAAGCATTTATAGCTTAAAGTGCATTTACAGCTTTTGTCACTACACTTAAAGGTTCTTAAATACTCTTAGATAATTAGAAAGTTCATTTTTGCACAGCTGGTAAATTCAGACAGAACAGCATTATTTCTAGATTTAATGCGTTTTGAGCCTATTGTGGACAAGAAGTTTTGTCCAGGAAGTTTGTTTTTTCTGAAGATATTCTGACATTTCATACAAAAAAAAAAAAAAAAAGACTGCTAGCTGAAGAAGAACGTGACAGCTGACTGGCTGAATTAAAAAAAATTATGCAGAGCATTATACTGTACTTGATATTTGTTTGCATATACAGTCAATATTTACATAAATCTAATTCATAGCTGGAGGGCACGGTGGCTTAGTGGTTAGCACATTTGCCTCACACCTCCAGGGTTGGGGGTTCGATTCCCACCTCCGCCTTGTGTGTGCGGAGTTTGCATGTTCTCCTCGTGCCTCGGGGGTTTCCTCCGGGTACTCCGGTTTCCTCCCCCGGTCCAAAGACATGCATGGTAGGTTGATTGGCATCTCTGGAAAATTGTCTGTAGTGTGTGATTGCGTGAGTGAATGAGAGTGTGTGTGTGGATTGGCACGCCGTCCAGGGTGTATCCTGCCTTGATGCCTGATGATGCCTGAGATAGGCACAGGCTCCCCGGGACCCGAGGTAGTTCAGATAAGCGGTAGAAAATGAGTGAGAGTGAGTGAGTAATTTATAGCTATGTATTTAGATATAATAATGTGTAAAACTGATCTGGATTATGAACTGATACTACTGTACAAGTCCCCAGTAATTCAAGGATCAAGAATCAAGGAAGGTTTATTGTCTTTATAGAACATGTTGTTTGTTAAGTGATAGCAAAAGTAAAATGTCATAAAATCCCACTAATGCTGGTATGTTTGAGATTACAGTTATATTACTGACAATTTAATTGTAAAGTTGGTCACAAAGTCTTACTGAGCACAAGGTGGAAGAATTCACCTGGACCAGACATGGATATTACAGGGTACCGTGCACACAGACAAGTGAACAATTATTTGCCCAGGAGATAAATGTATACATTTGTGGGGGCAATGGTGGCCCAAGTGGTTGATTGGAAGATCAGGGTTCAAGCTGCCACTGTTGGGTCCTTCAGCAAGGCCCTTAACCTTCATTGCTCCAGGGGTGCTGTATCATGGCTGACCTTGTGCTCTGACCCCAACCTCCAAAGTTGGAATATGCGAAGAAATAATTTCACTGTGCTCTAATATATATGAAACAAAACACAGGCTTCTAATCAATTCTATTTCAAATGTATGTCCTGAATTTATAGATTTGAATTGAATTAAAACACTAAATGTTCATAAAACTTCATAATTAGCTGTTTATGAATTATTATTATTATTATTATTATTATTATTATTATTATTATTATTGTTGTTGTTGTTGTTGTTGTTGTTGTTGTTATTGTTGTTGTTATTGTTGTTGTTGTTGTTGTTGTTTTTGTTATTATTATTATTATTATTATTATTATTATTATTATTGTTGTTGTTGTTGTTGTTGTTGTTGTTGTTATTGTTATTGTTATTATTATTATTATTAATGTTATTATTATTATTATTATTATTATTATTATTATTATTATTAAACATAATTCTGTCAATTTGATTCAGATACAGGATACAGCAAACTGAAACACAACAGAAGTTTGAACTAATATTAGCAAATAATTATTTAGTCTTCTTTAAGAAACAACCTTTAACAGAATATAGTTACTGATTAAATAAAAAACAGCTCTTACTTGTCAGATTGTTGAGCCAGACTTCAGCATTATAATATTTATTTTAAAAAAAAGTTTAATTAACAGTAGCACTGCTTTAAAAAGTCAGGTTTAGTGTCATATAAATATCTAGATGTGAAGTGATTAACTTTTTTAACATTAAAGCAAAAGAGACAGTCTAGACACTAATTAAAAATTAATGATCTATGTACAGTCAATTACAGAGTTTTTGGTTGAAGACTTGAAGCGTTTGAGGAAAAATGTCCTTTAAATGCATATTATGCTCACTAATCATTGTATTTATCGTTTTATTTCATGCAACCTTTATTAATCTTGGTATGCTGATGAGAACCTTAATTTAATCAGATGAATACAGGCTAAGTGAAGCATTGCACTCTGGCTATGTGGTGCTTTACTGCTTTGTAATTACAATGTGAGCTGCTTTGTGTAAATTGGGGACAATTAGGCTGCAAGAAAGCTCACGTTGTTCCTTCATTCTCGATAAATCAGGAGCAAATGCCTCATGAAAGAGTACAGAGGGCCCGAGAGACATGGATTTGGATCAGGACCAAATCACAAGCACTAACAGATGTCGATGGCAAGAGCAGCCAATGTCTCAGTGGCTCAGTGAAACACAAACGCAGAAACGAGTGACAGGAAAACGAAAATGGAAATCACGACTCTTGTAGGTGGAGAGGTGGAGAATATGGGAATACCTCATTATTCCCAGGCAAAAGGGAGAGCTGCTAAGAAAGGGTACTCTCACTATGTTGAAATTTTTACCATTTTGAGGTCATTAAATACATTTACAATGGTAAACAACAAGCCTAAATAAGGGAAAACAAAAAGGTCATTCTTAATTTATATAAAATTTAAATTAACATAATTCTCCTGTTTCATAATTTCTTCCTGCACTGATAATCTGTCATGTTGTCAATGCTACAGTATGTCTTTTGGGATTTAGCGAATTGACATGAAATTAAGTTAACAAAAAATAATGATGATGACATATTTGAGTAACTCATATATGCTGTTATCTTCTAAACTCTAAGATTCCAAGGTGCACTATGCTATTTTCAGTAACTGCCTTGTCCTGGTCTGGAACTAAGCAGTTCTGGACTCTATCCAAGAACAAAGGGTGTGAGGTGGAAATACTCCCTGAACACTCACATTCACACCTACAGACAAATTAGCATACCCATTTTGCTGACAAGCATATGTTGAAGTATGAAGGAATCCAAATGAAACCCACATTGTCACAGGGAGAACACGGGAAACTCCACAAAGACAATAACTCAAGTTTATGATCAATTCAAGGACTCTGGAGCCTTGAGGTAGCAACATTATCTCCAGTGTTATCATTGGTTACAATTTCTTCATTATTTTTAATACATAGGTTTACTAAGTATAGGTTTACTTCTGTAGTTAATATAATTCCAATTGTTAATGATGATACACATTGATTTTGATAAATTTTTGGAAGTGCAAAATCAGTTATAGATTTTAAATCACTCTTGTGCAAATCTAAAGAAATAAACATCACACATCAAAAAATATTGGAGATTATCAACTATACATTTGGACTAAGGCAAGTATTGTGTACGTGTTGTCTTTAAGGCTCTAAGTTAGTGTCATACTCTGGTTGTCCAGTCATACAGAATATTATGCACTCATGTATATTGAAAATAAATCAAGTTTGAAGACTAATACGGAGTTAAAAACCTACAATATCAGGGATTCGTGTAACATGAAACATCTACACATTAAATGTGGTGAAACAAAAAAAAGCCAGACATTTATAGCTTAATTAGTTATTAGCACCAGAACACTTGCCAAGATGTTTGCAATGAATAATAGACAACGTTTTGAAGGTCATTAAAAGGAAAGTAGGGGGAAACGCTGTGTGTATCGGGTGCCAAACGCTCGCAGATTAACAATGCCACACACTACAGGCAAGCTGAGGCTAATTTGTCAAATACTCTAACAGGGCCATCTGTGGCACACACTGACAAATGTCCCCCTCTTTTGTCATAAGGACATGTGTCTTACCCACATTGTATTAATGCCTTTTTTGTATTTTGCAGCACATTTATTTGTCACCCAGGTATTAGTCTCAAATCACTCATACTGTATTATGGAGGCTTGACAGGACAAAAGATGCTTTCAGGAAATGATGAGGGCAAGGAAAATTGGGTGGGGGAAAAAGCAAGACATGCCAGGGTTTGAATATGCTTCATGAATATGTCACAATTTGTCTTAAATTCCTGTAAAAATGCAGCCTCTTGTTTTAGTCTGTTCTCAGAACTAATGATAATATGCTCAGTAATGTTAAAAAAATATTTCATCCAAACATCTTGCAAAGGACACCTAATGTCAGATATTGAAAACAAAATACTGGGGTGAAGTATATGCAGAGGTAAAATAATTAATACAAACAATACCTACAGTATAGACGTACAGTAATACTGAGGCCAAGAAAGACAGGTGAGAGTAATACAGACAGTCAGAATAATAAAATCAAAAATTAAGACCAAGCAATACATACAAACAAAATAATAAGACCAAACAATACCTACAGACAAAATAATAAGACCAAACAATACCTACAGACAAAATAATAAGACCAAGCAATACCTACAGACAAAATAATAAGACCAAACAATACCTACAGACAAAATAATAAGACCAAACAATACCTACAGACAAAATAATAAGACCAAACAATACCTACAGACAAAATAATAAGACCAAACAATACCTACAGACAAAATAATAAGACCAAACAATACCTACAGACAAAATAATAAGACCAAACAATACCTGCAGACAAAATAATAAGACCAAGCAATACCTGCAGACAAAAAATTAAGACCAAACAATATCTACAGACAAAATAATAAGACCAAGCACCAAACAATACCCACAGACAAAACAAAAAGGCTGAAAAATACCTACAGACAAAATTATAAGCACAAACAATAACTACAGGCAAAATTATGAAGCCAAATACAGACAAAGACAAAAATAATGGGGATAAAACTCAATGACAAAAATTGAGGATAGGAAATATAAAGAAAGAAACACATATAGAGAAAAAAAACAATACACCAGTAAGAATGTATTAAAGACATTTTAAAACAACTCTTCCGATCAGTCTTATTCCAGTCAACTTGGAATGTTGTAGCACTGGAGCAGGTCAGTGATGCCAATCTCTCAATTTTATCTAAGTCAAAATGACACCTTTACTGTATGCTCAATTTACACTCTGATCTCTTTTACAGATAAAAGAAAAAATCATTCATTTATTTGAAGAGGCCACTTCAAGAAACATGTACTGTATGTATTCATCATAATCACTGAGCACCAAGCCTTATTACTGTTTTTCATGACAAGGATGCCTTTAAGTGCACTTGAAATTGTGCTTGGAAATATTTAACCCTAAGTGTTTGTGCATGTATGGTTCACCCTGACACGTGTTATCACTGTCTTACCTGTAGCACAAAATTCTTACTGATTATAATTTATGAGTGAAAATAGACAAAATAGACATATTGTGTGCATGAGAGTGAAATCAATTATAAACATCCTGGAAGAGGAGAAAGAGTGGAGAGCAATCTTTATACAAAGAATGGGAATCTAATCAGAAATGAAATATAGATGTTGCGTTCCTGTGTCATACAGAGGTTGTTTACAGGTTTGGGCCATCGTCCAATAGCTCTTCATTTTATTAGCATTTTTTCAATTTCAGATTAATTTATGACTGCCTCATAATAAGTGAAACAAATTGCTTTATCACTTGAGTCCACATTTGGGACTGTTCACATTCCATTCCATTATAAACAAGATGCAAGTTTCTAAAAAACTTTCGATATTTGATTTGAGTGGCAGTATGAAATGTAAGTTTAAAATGCCTGCAGATTAATTAATGGTATTTTTTTTTAAATGACAGGAAATAATAATAATAATAATTAAAGAAGTATATACATAATTACAATATATATACATATATAATAAAAGCTCTCTGAGAACGGGACACAAAATAAAAGCACAGAAGTCGGAGATTAAAAGCAGGCAGCACGTTGCAGTGCGTTTATTTTAAATTCCCACAACAAAAAGGAAAAAGTTATTCATATAAAAAAAGAATGCTGAGTGAGAGAAAACACAAACAAAAGAAGGCAAAGCATCCACAGTTAGCAGTCAGAGGTGTATACTCAGTATGGAGGAGATCAGTGGAGGTAGTGGTTGCCAGCCCAGCCAGCCGCAGTGAGGATGGGGAGGTTAACCTAGGAGCGTGGCATCCCTTGGCAGCAGCAATGTTTGTTAATCCTCTGGATCTGAGGGAGATAAGAGCAGAAGAGGGATACGCACATGAGTACCATCTGTAGTTTGCTCATCTTACTTCTCTGTCACTGCCGCTCCTGGCTCTCTATGGTAGCTTTCTGTCGGAGTCTCTGTGTCGCCACAGCACTCCTGAAGGCCTGTCATTCTTCAACCTCAAAACCCTGAGAGAGTATGGCCCCCAGCCCAATTTCTGACATGTCAGTCTAGAGGGTAAACGGGAGATCAAAGTTAGGGTTTCACATTATCGTTATGCCCGCTCTGTCTCATCCGTCCAGCGCACCAAGTCTGGTTGGCCCTTCCTTATTAGGTCTGAAAGGGGGGAAGCTATAGAGGGGAAGTTAGAGAAAAATTGTCTCATCATTTTTATCTCATGTTGGACCAGCTGTGTGAGCCTCGGGATGGATGAAAAGACATCTGCGAATTGAGCTCCCGAAAGTCTTGTTGCTGAGATGGGGTGAGATTTTCCCCTCTTTTCACCAGGGCACCCACTTGAGGACATGTCACAAAACAAGTGAATCCAGGAGCTGTTGCAATCCACTTTTTTAAGATTTTAAAATGGTATATCTGTGTGTCTGCACGCTTACCTGGCTGTTGTAGTCGGTAGTTTCAAGATCCCCCTCGCTATATTCTGGGAGGTGGCCTTCCAAAGTGGGGCTGCCTCAGGATTTCAGGTGGCATATTCGATGATCACCAGGATGTACCCGTGGCTCAGGGGCTGACTTCGGAAGTGGCCCGACAAGGTCCATGCCAATCCTCTCAAACAGCGCACCGATTATGTGGAGGGGAATAAGTGGCACTGTTGACAGGCCCGGCAGAAGGTTAATACCTCTAGTACCTGCTTTCATGCCGGGCCAGGAGAATTGAGCCCGCTCTTCTCTCCGTATATTCTTTATTGAGGAAGTGATATCTGAAGCTCTGTGTGCACACATGCCAATTTAATGGCTCAAGAAGGACACGTGATGAAGTGATTACATGCGAGCGAGTCACTATAAGCGCATCTATGTTACATTACTCCAGCTTCTTTGTCATCAGGAAGTGCTCTGTGTATCTTGGTGTCTATTGTCTGTCTTGTTGTCTAGCTCGACTAGGTCCTGGAGGTGATCACACATGCTGTTGCTAAGATTAGCTTTGACTGGTCCTATGAAAGGTTCGCGTTGTCCGCTCTGAGCTTGACAATTGCTACCGCCTTCCACCTACAGTACATGCAGGTGTCTCTCATTTTCACAGACCTCCACACTGTGGTGTTGAGGCTGTTGAAAGACACACATTCTGCCTGCTTATTCTCCTCATCATTTTAAGGAAGGTCTACAATCCTGTAGGTTAAGCTGGTGCAGTGCAGCACACAATCACAGTTTTGCAGGCATAACAAGCTGACCTGCTAAAGGAGCTCATTTGTGGTCAGAAGAAATCCTATCGACTGAGGGCTAGGGATTTCAAGGATGCCCTGTTAGGATGCACCCATGCTCCTTATGTGGAGTGTCCTTTCAGGAAGGCTTGCCCTACTTACTGCCCTGCCGCCTCATTCACTTCGGGGAGCAATGGGGTCCATGGGGTCTTCCTTGTGCAGATCTGTTGGCATTTGCCAGAGTACTGTTTCAGGGCACCACGGAGATCAACGTGAGATCAACACCCCTTTCAGACAGCCGGGCAGCATGGAAACTTCTGCCAGGCATGTCTCCCGCATAGGATGGGAGGCATGGATACTGTAGTGCATGCTCTGAACTGTACTCTGAATACTTACAAGTTCAGCATGCTCACACTCAAGGTAATTGAATATGGTTCTGCTTCTAGCCTTTGTCTGTTTTGGGAGCTGGAACAGGGGTAATCTGGTTTATGAGGCGTATCCATTACTCATTCCTATGAGTTGCATGGTCTTGACTTTCCTCTTGGCATCAGTGCTCACTCCACTAGGGGTAGCCAGGGGTGTTCGCCTTAAAGATATTTGTGCTGCGGCGGGCAGATCCTCCCTGCACACATTTATCAGGTTCTATAACCTGGACCTGGACCCGGACCCCACTTTAGGGTCCCAAGTCCTGTAGGGTTATTGATATTCTGTTCCCAGGCTGCTTGTGCTCTCTCATGGCATGGGTAGAGATCTAGTATCTATCTAGTGCTAGTATCTGATATTCTGCTACTGTAATATGAATCACTACCTGCTTCAGACATTCACTAGTTCCCAATTTTATCACATCTTTTATGAAAACAGAATATAATTCTAGAGTGCACACATTTTACCCAGAGAATACTCTGTAGAATAGACTGCTATGTGAACTCTGTTCATGCTAAAATGTGCTGCCATTGGCTTATTTTTATTTGATTTCATGACGCGTGGTGAAACATGCATAAAATGAGTCAATTTCTATTTGATAAAATTGACCTTATGGAAGAAAGGAGGAATCCTTTCTAACAGCAGCAACAAAATAAATATAAATAATGATTTTTTTTTAATATAATGTTCTTTAAAAATAATATATATTTTTTATTTTTAATATTGTATTATTATTATAAAATAAATAAATAAATAAATAAATAAAATGATACAGAGTGGTTAGCACCCTCATACACCTCACACCTCTGGGCTGAGGAATTCAGGTCATGCCTCTACCCTGTGTGGGCAGATTTTGCATTTTTACCCCATGCATCAGGGGTTTCTCCGGTTTCCTTCCCCAGACCAAAGACATGTATTGCTTGTTGACTGGCATCTCTAAATTGTCTTTAGTGTGAGGGTTTGAGTTTTGTGTGATTTAACCCTGTGATGGACTCTGCACACTCTGTCCAGAGTGCTCTCCAGCTTGCATAGGCTCAAGTCTGCCCTGTGTTGGATAAGCAATACAGAAATAAAAAATAAAATAAAAAGAAGCTTCCTTGATGTTTCACTTTTATCTTACAAACACGTCCCAGCGAACACAACTTTCTTGAACCTAACAGTTCTTCATTATCATAATGCTGTCTCTGATTTTTTTTAATCCTTGTTTACACACTTCATTCATTATATTTGGGTTATTGAAGGATACTGAAGATACTCCTACTCCTATTGGGATCTCAGTCTCAGGTCTTTTTTGTTCCATTTAATTGAACTATTATCCAAAAAGATCCCACACTGCTACACCAATCAGACACAGCGTGAGCTGTTTAGAGCCGCGTCATTGTAAAACTGATAGTTTTCTGCATATCAAACATTATGAAACCCCTGAACACACTTCTGTTTTGCAGTTTCTTTACTCAGCTCTTTTACCGCCTCTCTGCCCAACATACCCAGACAAAAGCGGGGGAAAAATTGAAAAGGTAATTTGATATCATAAGATAACACTTCATCTAAATGATTTGGAGGAGCAGCTCTGGAGACATCGTATTTTTCCTTAGCAATTTTCTTGCAATGTACATTACTCATCAAAATGGCTGATATGACAAAGAAGCTAAGTTTAATCCAAGCACTTTTTACTCACTGGACAGATCTTGTCATGTGTATGTGAAGATTATTTGTAAGTGTTGAAGGAAAAACTAATGCACTTTTTTATAGTGCAGTAAGAGGACTTTTGTGCATGTATCAGTAATACTAATTGATAACAGTAGTATTCATTTTAGATTTCTTTATTAGTTTAAATTAACACCCTTCTTATTTCACCAGATAGAAATTTCATGCAGATTTCCTCCATTTGTCTTACTCTATTGTGATTAAGGTGTGTATATAAGATATCAGTCAGATTATTCATGGATTATTAGCCTGTTGTGTTTCCAAATGGTGATTAAGAGTTAAGAGAAAAGAAATTCATAATTACTAAAACTCCAATATGAGTTTATCTACATTGCCTACATTACTCTATATTATAAAAGTTGAGGACTTCTCTAGCAATTTCTTTTTCAGAATGGTATAATCCTTTTTTTCCACATCCATCCAAAGGGTTTATGACTACACTTCTGGCATCCTGCTGGGAATATTTCCTTCATTAGATGTATATACACTATGTGTATTTATTAGGGCCCGAGCACCGAATGGTGCGAAGCCCTATTGTTTTTGCTCGGGAGTATTATTTTTTATTTATTTTTATTTTTTCCCACACATTGGCCAATTGGGGTCCCTTACCATGCTCGAAAACTCTTGAAATTTGGAACACATGTCAGAGTCGTGCGACACTAGGTTTGGGCAAAAGCTGGAATACAGGCATGGCAGGGGGGCTCTGTAGCACCCCCTGTAATGCAAAAACAAACATTGGTGCACAGATCGGGCAATTATGTACGCACATGTACGAGAGTTGGTACGCATATAGATCTCATCGACCCGAACAACTTTCGCGCTCTAAACTATGAGCTCCGCCCAACAGGAAGTCGGCCATTTTGGATTGTTTTATAAGTGCATGCGGTGAACTTTTAAATACTCCTCCTAGGGAATTCATGCGATTGACATCAAACGCTGTGAACATGATGCCGAGACATTGCACTTGCTAAATTGCGATGGGATTTTCGATATCTCGAACGGTGCTGCCATGGCGAGGCGACAAAGTTATGGCGAATTCAGAGAAACAGGAAGTGTCTAATATCTAAAGCAAATGTCTTATTGGGATGACACGCGGTGTGTATGTTCGGCCAAGGATTCCGATCGCATCGATTTGCCTATTGTGAATCTCGGACATAGCGCCACCAACAGGCGCCAGGAAGTGTGTCAGTCACAAAGGTGGATTTTTTGACAGCTGCATGAGGTAAACTTTTAAATACTCCTCCTAGGGGATTCATGCAATTGAGACCAGACTTGGCCACCATGACGCAGAGATATTGGAGATGCAAAATTGCGAACGGATTTTTGATATCTCAAACACTGTTGCCATGGCATCGTGTCAAAGTTTACTTTTATTTCAGGCATATTTAAGGCTTTTGGCGTGCTTAGATTAACTTGAAATTTGACACATGCATCACATTTGTCGGCTGTTAAGTGTGGACGAAAAGGTCAGATAAAGTTGTGTCTCTTAAGTGGCTCACTAGCGCCCCGTTTGTCTAAAATGTTGGGTTTCATTTACCTACAGTCCCCAAATGGGTCAGTAACAACATAAAATAGTCGACTGATATTTACCCACTTGATGCACTTGCCCACCGTGCATTGTTTTCTGGGAGCCAGCATATAGCGATAAACAAACGTGCGAGGGCCCGCCATCGCTGCTTGCAGCTATATTTATTATTATTATTATTATTATTATTATTATTATTATTATTATTATTATTATTATTATTATTATTATTATTATTATGTTGAATTTGTTATTATCAATATATGTGCTATTCATAAAAAAACATATACAGTATGTCCAATATAATAGGTCATTTTTAGCATGTGTGTGTATGAGTGAGTGTGTGGGTGCACACGTGTTGAAGATCTAGACTGTGAGTGTGTGTGTGATGAAGATCTTGACTGTGAGTGTGTGTGTGTCATACAGATCTAGACTGACAGAAACAGCATTTTCAGTGACACATCTTGCCACTGGTCTCTGTCTTTCAGATTTGATTTTCTGCAGGACAGCAGTGAGTGTGTGAGGTCACACTTCTGACATTTTCCACTCAGAACCTCCTGTAGAGTCAAAATGAACTGACTGTGCGTGTGTGTGTGTCCTGGGGAGACATAGTGTATAGGAGAGGGGAAGTGTAGGAGAGGTGCTCTTGTATTTGTGTGTTTGAGGTGAAGTTTGTGGCATATTGTGAAGGGGCAGATCATAGGAGTGTGTATATGTTATGTGTGGGTGCATGAAAGCTTTGTGTATGTTTGTGAGTGTCTGTGTGTGTGTCCCAAGCCAGGTCACCAGGTTGCCAGGAGAGGAGGCACAAATACCGAAGGACAACACAGGGTGAGCAATGACTCAATCAGCCCAGAGCACCTGTTCTCTCTCTCTCTCTCTCTCTCTCTCACACACACACACACACACACACACACACACACAAGTAAATCAGCAAGCTTCTGCCACTCGCTGCTGTGCTCATGTACACAGCTAGCTCTATTCAAAACATTGTGTTATGATGTATAAGAACAGTAATAATTGGGTTTGAACTCATCCGACCCTCTTCATTAACTAGGTCAATATGAGCCAATGAATGTTCTATAAATTAACATCCAGCATCGCACATCCTATTATTCCAGTTAGGGAATTTTTGTGTTTGCTACACACAAACTGCCTCACATATTCACCCAGTTAATGAAAAAGACCTGGCTGATGAAATCCAGTGTCACAAAATGAGTAATGGTGGCCAAGGGGCTTGGGAATTGATCAATTAATATTTATATGCTTGTTTAGGTTAGGTTAAATTATTCTTAAATCCATAAATGTTATACACTAAAAATTAATATAGTCTCAGAAAGCTGCATAAAACTGGTAGACTATCATATCAAGCATTGTCATTACTTAATAAATTGGTTTGTTAATGCTCATCTAATTGCCTTATTGTTGGCATTTTAATTTTCTCAGGTTTTTTTTTGTCATCTTGTCAGTTTCTTAATAATAGCTTGTCTCTGATGCAGCATTAGTGGCAGTAATATTCACAATCTGTTTTCTTTTCTGCCAGTTATCAAAAAGTGGTCTACCAGTTTGACCAGCACTCTCTGTGTTTTGGCAGCTGTTCAGACAGCAAAATGCTTCAAAAGTCTGATAACATTTCAATACTACAACATAGTAACTTCCTAGTCACATTGTGCTGTCCCTATAGACGAATCACTGCTTATGTGACTGCACATGTTTATATGACTCAGACGCACAGTCTAAAAAAAGTAATTTCACACCTGCTACTTGTAGAAAAGACGAGTCTCAAAGAGTGAGATTTGCCCATATTTCACTTTCCTTTTTCTCATGACATGAACAGAAGGCCACAGATTTTCTTTTTTTTTCCTAAGCAAAGAACTAGAAAACATTCAGAAATGTGAGACAGACAAATAGTCTGGTCAATGAAAAACTAGAAAGAACTAAATCAGGAAATGTGGTGCAGACTATAATCAAAACACTATCTTTCTATTGAACCCTATTCGCCTTGGTTAATATATTGCTTAGCAACCAAAGATTCCTGATAACCGATTACATTCCATGGAGGAAGAATTGTTTATTGTGAATGTTATAAATAATAAATAAAATACTATTAAGGTTAAGTATTAAGTTCATTTTAAAGCAATTGCTTTAATCAAGGCAGTCAGATATGGAAATGGAATAATCCCAGACACAATGACTTTGAAAAGTAACCCTGAGAGTCCAGATGATTTAAAGGTAGTAGTATGATTGAAAGCAGGAGAGCAATCAGGTGAGAGTGGGAATAGATGCTTGACTGGAGGTCATGAGATGAGGTCATGATCTGAGGACCCTGGGAGTTTGGTAGTTGCTGATATGGACATGACAGTTTTGATGATAAAGGAAAGCTAGCAGTGTGTACATGATTTTAGAGCATACTGAATGAGATTGGGTTTGAATTATTTAGCTCCTGGACATGATAAATGATACACAATATACATACAACTACAATAAGGTAAGTAACTATAGCATATAGTATATCATCACTGTAAAGAACCTTATAATACTGATATTAGTGTAGCATTGTGGTGTAGTCTAAGTATAATTGTAGCTACTATTAAACCATATAACAATCATATAATAGCCAAGTACATTAAATTTCAAATAGCTTGAGATGAAAATGGCCAGACTGCTTTAAACTGACAGATTGAAATCACTCACTCATTTTCTACCGCTTATCCGAACTACCTCGGGTCACAGGGAGCCTGTGCCTATCTCAGGCATCATCGGGCATCAAGGCAGGATACACCCTGGACGGAGTGCCAACCCATCGCAGGGCACACACACGCACACACACACTCTCATTCACTCACGCAATCACACAATACAGACAATTTTCCAGAGATGCCAATCAACCTACCATGCATGTCTTTGGACCGGGGGAGGAAACCGGAGTACCCGGAGGAAACCCCCGAAGCACGGGGAGAACATGCAAACTCCACACACACAAGGCGGAGACGGGAATCGAACCCCCAACCCTGGAGGTGTGAGGCAAACGTGCTAACCACTAAGCCACCGTGCCCCCCCAGATTGAAATCGAATTAAACAAATTAAAATTTCTAGTTTAGCACAAAGATGTTAGGTTCAGTGTTTAGCATCAACAACAGGAATCCTTGGAAATAAACTAAGTTGTGTGAACATTTCAGGCTGGTGGTGATACCACCATAATTCCAGTCAAGCATAGTTTAATTGCCAAAGTTTGAGTGTTGTTACACAGAATAAATTCATCCCATGCTATGGCCATCTCATATACCATCTCATACACCATGATAATGTCAAAAAAAAGTTGTTTCAAACTGATCCAAACAATGAGTTCAATGAACTTCACTGTCTTCCCCAGTCACCCAAATCTAATAGAGCACCTTTGGGATGTGTTGCAAGAGAAAATGGCAGAACAGGTAGTGACAACATGGACCAGAATCTCAAAGGGGTATTCATTATAGAGTTCATAAACTATATATACAATATACTATATAAGAACATAGTGTTAGATAATAGTTTAATAATATAAGGAAAATAAAACAAATAAAAAGTCTAACGTTACATGCATTGTCACATTGTACTCAAACAGATGATATTGCATGTGTTCAAATGCTCATTGTTTTCTAATGTTTCTATAATAATGTGAACCTTGATAAAAGGTTAGACGGTTATTGGTATGGAAGATCAGCACATGTTTAATGTTCCCAAATGTTATTAGCATTTTAAAACGAGCTTCTCAATCAGAATATTGCGTTCAAAGCAGAAGCTTCGCACTCTACTGGCATTTAACGAGATGAAAATGCCAAGGTCGTTCAAATGTTTTTTATCCCTCAAATCCTTTCCATTTCAGTGGCGTGATGATACCATTTGCAGCGTGTCGTTAATAAACAGGAAAATTAATTACTAATTCAAAGCTCACCCAAAAGGGAACACCTCCAAGCTGTATTTATATAATATACACCATTCACTCTCCTTTCAAAGAGAACATATCGAATGAGATTCAGTGAGATTCAAATGAGATTTACATGCTGTAAAATAAATCCATTCATACATTTCCTTTACTGCTTATCCTGGTCACAAAGAACCTGGAGCCTATCCCAGGGGCCTCAAGTCAAGTCAAGTCAAGTTTTGAGGTTGAGGAGTCTGATGGCTTGAGGGAAGAAACTGTTGCACAGTTTGGTTGTGAGAGCCAGAATGCTTCGGTACCTTATTCCAGATGGCAGGAGGGTGAAGAGTGTGTGTTTTCGGGGTGTGTGGGGTCATCCACAATGCTGTTGGCTTTGCGGATGCAGCGTGTGCATATACAATATACAATGTTAACACTAACCACCCCATGTCACAGAGACTACAGACAATTTAGACACAACTAACAGCCTACAATGCATGTCATTGAGCTGGGGGAAAACACTGGAGTACCCAGAGAAATCTCCACACACAGGAGGGGTGGCAGGGGCAGGAATCAGACTCCTAACCGTGGAGGTGCAAGGCATATGTGCTAACCTAAACTACTAAAATAAAATATTTGTTCTCTAATGAATTTCAACCCATGCTTTTTTTCTGTAGATTAAACAATATACTTTGATACCAATACAGAACCAATACAATTTTTCACAATTTAAAATATCAGAAGTGTGTTTTACTTGGGATAAGATAACATTTTAGAACAGCCTTATACTCCCAGGAGTTCTTCAGTCCAACAGCTGTTCTTATTTTGAACAGTGTCTCATGTACTGGTTAATTATTCAAAGAACCTGGACAATTATCTCACCCAGCATCTTACACAACTGCACAACATTTTAAATGTTCCCGTTGCTGACAGTATCGTCTAGGCCTATCAGTTATATAACCTGCTTTAGGCGTTCAATTTGTGATATACTGAAGAGTCCTAATTGGACCATCTTCATAATGAATCAGAGCCAAAGTCTCTTTGGCTCAAGATACTGCAGATCTGCCAATCCATCCAAATTTGTAATCATGAGACCAAGATTGTTAGTGTAGCAGAAAAAGGAAGGATTTTTTTTTCACACTCATTCCCTCAGTCATATTCCAAATTGAGTAAAAGTGTGTAAGAAAATGTTTACATGTAAGGTGAGAATATATTTAAATTTCATCTTATAATGATCAAGAGAGGGAAATTTTTCTGCAAATAAAATTTTTTAGAAAGTCTTAAATTATAAACAATTTTATTGTTCAGTACTACCTTAGAAATAAAAAGTCAAATCTCTGAATTATATCATTTGTGACCTTTCACAATGCAAAGCAAGGAAAAAGATTCCAAGATACTCACAGTAGATGTACTTCTAGGTAATTGAACACTTCTAAGGTAATCTTTTTGTTTGTTACCTTTTATCACGATATAGCAGTTATAGCATGATAAAGAACAACAAGGTGTGTGCATCCGTGCTCCGATATATTAAAAAGGACGACACGCACTCTGTGTTTTGTTGGTTTAGGAGTGGAGCATGCACGGTTGGCTCTCAAGGGAGCCGGCTATGTGCATTGTGAGAGGTTTCCTCTGAGTGAGCTCCAATCCCGCTTGCCTGTATTTTCTAGCTAAGCATCTGTGCCTTGTGGTTCAGGTCCCGCATGGTGGCGCGACGGCTCTGATAATGGGGTTTGCAGGTTGAGTTAGTGAAAGCAGAAAAAGAGTCGGGCCCTTCCCTCTGAGGAGCTTGATGTACACGAGGAGGGGATTGCTTATGCTGATCTTCGTACCCTTTGTACCCTTCTTATTTGGATAAGACCCAATTCCTGACTTTGGGTCCCACTGTAGGTATGTTATTGTCGCAAGACTCTTTTAATGGATGCCCTACCTTCGGGCAGGGGGGCGGCCTTGGGCCGCCTTGCCCAGGGTCTATGAGAGGGCCTTTATCTCTCATAGATTGTCACATAAATTGCCTGGAAATGAGGGCCGTGTTTCTAGCATTGAAACATTTTCACTTAGACCTCAGGGGCTATCATGTGGCTAGTGCGCACAAACAGCCCTGCAGTGGTTTCTTATATCAATCATCAAGGCAGTCTATGTTTGCACCCTCTGTTCAGGTTAGCACAGCAGAGACCAGGTTTCTTTCACTGAGAGTGATTTTCATCCCAGGGCATGTAAATTGGCATGCTGACGTTATGTCACGGCAGGTTCTGAGGCCCGCGGAGTGGCATCTCCACCTCCAGGTGGTGGAGCACATTTGGCAGATTATGCTATATTGATGAGTTCATGGTAGTGTTATAAATGCAGACTTGTATAAAAAAAATTTTCTTTCTTTATTTTGTTTTTTCATTTGAATACACCCTTCAGATTGCTACTGAGACTGAAAGAGAAAAGTGCAGAAGGTTAACAAACAGAATTGTACAAGTTCACTAATCACAATTCAAACACAGAGAGTGCATTTTTTCCCTTGGCATGACTTTTACACTCGAAACAATTTTAGAATTTTATGTTTGTTTGTTTTTTTAATGGATCTGAGAGATCAGAACATAACCTACTAATCAGGTCTGATCACAATACAAGCAAATGTGTTGTTTACTAGATTGAACATTTCTTTCTTTGCAGAAAGTCAACCATAAATAATTGCTAGATATCATGGGAGAATGAAAGCTCAGTGCCCAGGAGCTTTGTCTAGCCAATATCATGTGCAGTCTTACAGTGTTATATATTGAGAGTACTGTAGGTGCTGGTAGAGATCATGGATCATTAAATAATGTTTAACTCATCTTTTGCTAAATACACAACAAAATATGTTAGGACAAAGAGAGTGAAAATGTATCAGGAGAGATCTGACTGCTGTGAATACTATTGGTTGTAGTGATGGCCAGTTCGTGAACGAATCTTTCTTTTGAACCGGTTCTTTTTAGTGAACTGGATGAACCAGTTCACCAAATCGTACTCATTCGTTCCAAACAGTTTGCGTCTTGAATCAGCGCTGATCCACAAGTTACTAAAGTTACTCACTTTCGGTCATGCCTGACAGCCCCTCTGACTCTAAATAAACTAATATCCCGGTGTATATGTAACTCCTGTACACAGAACTGAGACATGTTGTGCTGAGAGAACTGTGAGCTCGAGCTGTTGATACTGCGCATGCGTGAATCACTGAACCGATACAGCGAATCATCAGTACACTGAACTGAGAACTGTTTCTTTCGGACGCGTCCGAGAACCGATGAGCTGTTGATACTGCGCATGCTTGAATTACTGAACTGATACAGCGAATCATCAGTACACTGAACTGAGAGCTGTTTCTTTCGGACGCGTCCGACATACTGAGAACCGATGAGCTGTTGTTACTGAGCATGCGTAAATCACTGAACTGATACAGCAACAGATGTAAATGGTTATGATTTAATGTCTTATCAACGTATGAGTGTTTAACTCAGTTGCATTAGTT
Organism: Tachysurus vachellii; assembly: GCF_030014155.1. NCBI lineage: Eukaryota > Metazoa > Chordata > Actinopteri > Siluriformes > Bagridae > Tachysurus > Tachysurus vachellii. The sequence continues at coordinate 5,821,480 of NC_083484.1, read as the reverse complement.
TTTGAAACAACTGATGGAGCGAAAGAAACATTTCAAAATTATGCTTTTTTTTTGTAAGTTTTTGTAAGTTGATGAAGATTAGTTCATTAGCTTAATATCTTTAAGACACGTAAAACACCCACGTTTGCACATCAATGCCTGTACTGGGTGTTTTAGTTGCAAAACTTAAATGTAAGAAACGTATTCAACTAAAGTTATGATTACAAAGAACTTTTCAAATGTTATGAAGGGATGAAGGAATTCACGTCATTACGTCATTGTGAATTACGTCATTACGTCAGGACGTAAAAGAACTGGTGAACTGGATTATTGAATTGGTTCATTAAAACGAACTGTCCGAAAGAACCGGTTTGCGGAAAAGAACCGAACTTCCCATCACTAACTGGTTGTCTTGGAGTTGTTGATACCGTTAGATTGGATGAAGAATAGTATTTTACACAGTAGTTTTAGCAGTCTCAGATAATTAAAATGTAAGTGCAAAAAGAAAAAAAATCGCATATGTACTAAATATTAAGACCAATCTATCATAGTCAGACAATATTTCTGAAATCTCTGCACATACATTTTTGTTTTTTATTAATCTCTGCACAGAGACTTGTATCTATTGAAAGCACATTATCTGTTAATACTGTTTAATGTTCTTATATTGTTTCATTCAGTTATAAATACTCTATAGATTTTATAACTTCCTGAGTTAAGCTGGGAATTTACCTGTCTGTTCCTGAATTTAAATCTAACTCTACTTATGTACAAGAGTTCTGCATGGACTCATGGGAAGAAAATTTAATTTATTTGCACTCAGACCAGCATGGTGCCCTTTTCACTTTAGAGTTACACTCCTTTGAACTAGGCCAGCTGAGTTTTAATTAGAAAAGTCTTTACAGACTAGAAAAGCAGGATATTTAAGGCATCTAAATCATAGCAAGTGGACCACACAGCCACTTAGTATAAGTTATGCTATATCATTGTGTCCCAGCTATGCATCTTTAGTCCTTTGATTCAGCTCATTTAAAGACCTAGGCAATATAATGTTCTTTGTTTTTTTCCCCCAAAATGTTTGTATGTACTGTATGTTCTGTTATAGCATACATCAAGCAAAGGTAAAAATGCAAAAGAAATGCTAACACTCTAGCTGAACTCTCAGATCAGAATGATCTGTAGTCTGTCTGCATTAAATACAGTATATCAATGTTGCACACTGATAGAGTAGGAAGAAATGACAATAAAATGTGACCTAGGAACTATCTACCTACCTAACTATGCACCTCATTAGAAAGCGCTATGTCAGCATCGATGCACAATGATGAGACAGACTTTAATAAGTAGTTTAATATCAAATAAATTTGTTCTCCTGTCCTGCGGTTTGTGGAGTACACAGCATACTTTAACATTATCTTGCTCTCCAATGTAATAAAACTCAGAAACACTACAATAAGCATGATTGAGAAATGCACATTATTAAACATTTATTTATAATTTTATTTTCTACTTAATAAGCCTAATCAAGTAAAACAGTATATCTGAAGTGGATTTGAATAAGTTGAATATACACAGTAGTCAGTAAGGGGATTAAAGGTACTGTAGTGTCTACATGCTAAGGCCACCTCTGTTTTTTTTTCCCCTCAGCTTATCAAATTTGGAGGAGATTTTGAGTTGCTGTGAGAGTTAAACTGTGCACAGGGACATAAGAGAGTAGGAGGCAATGCCTGGTTCATCTCTATTTTCCTTCGAGAGAGTCCAATCTCAGCTTTGACAGAACATTGGCAATCATTTCAGTACTTCAGACTGATGAACTCTGCAAGCAGAATGTGCGTCACGACGGCAAGAGACTCCATGATTGCTGGTCAGCCAGCTCACCAAGTGCACTCTGGGTAACTCCAATTTGTAAAGGCAATTTATGGCGAAGTTAATAACAAAAGCGCCAACAGTGCAATAACCAGGCATTGATGTTACAGCTTGATAAGAATAAATTGCAGCCCATATGTTTTGAAGGATGTTGCATCCATTCGATCATCATAAACAAGTTTTATTATTTATTTATTTATTTTTTGCAGAAGCACAACAATGACCTGTATTTTAGCAGACTAGCATCTACCTATGTGATCAGGGTAGCATGTAGGTATGAATTGAGTGCAGATCCCTTATACTGTGGTGCTAAAAGCACACAGGACAAATGTCACACCACACAACAAGTTAGCATATAAAATCTGGCATAAAAATGTCCACAAATGGACCAGTTGGATGAGTTTAACAGCAAAGATCACAATGATAAAGGTTGTAAAATGCTTAGGGATTACAAAAAAAATATTTTTACCGATTAAAATTGTTTCAGAGTTGTATTATATATTTTTTATAAACTTTTCAGGTTGCTCTAGAGCCTTTATGTCATGGTGACATGATTAGATCAGTAGCCTGGATATAAGTGGTCATATTTCAAATCACGTCAATTCGGTTAAATATAGTGATTTATAGTCATAACACTGGCATTAGAGTGCAGTAGATTTCATAAACATGTAATGAAAAATAAAATAAAACATATAAACCAGGCTGTTAAAGTATGTCAATAAATAAATCAGTGAGCAGATGTGCAAAGTACACTGGGACTCTATTTGAGGAAAATGTAAGTGTACAGATGAGGCAGATTGCTCTTTTTTATCTTCGACTGCCTAGAGTTGATAAGCCTATGCTCAATGTAGCCTCAGACTCCTGTGTTTCTGCCGTTGTACCTCATACACCTCAAACTTTGATGAGTTGTGCATTCTAATGCTGTTCTTTCTTTTGCCACAGTAAAGTTCTGCTAACACAACTGCTGCTCATTCTAGGTTTTTCTACCCATCCTACAGTATGTAAACTCCACCTATGATGTGAATGGAAATTCCAGGACCTCAGCAGTTTCTGAAATACTCAAGCTTGTATCACAGTAGCAACACTGTCACAGCCAGTCGCTGAGTTTTCCCTGTTGTGATGTGAACATGGACTGAATCCTCTGACCTGTACAATGTGTATGATTTTATATATATGTTCTGCAAGTACATAATGATGTTCCTAATAATTTGACAGGTGAATAACTATGCTGTGCTGTGTATATATACACAGACAACAGTAGATTCCGCGCTGCACAAGGCAACGCTGCACAGTTAAATACAAAAGACAATGAGACACGATTAGGAACAGGTGTGGAGACAGGGAAGAGCAGACGAAGGCACATGGCCAAAAGTCCGGGCTGAGTCCTGACAGAGCTTGTTAGTCCCGACGGGGTCCGGGTGGGGGGAGCAAGGCACACGGCGAGGCAGGTGGGGGGAGCAAGGCACACGGCAAGGCAGGTGGGGGGAGCAAGGCACATGGCAAGGCAGGCTGAAGCTGAAGCTGAAGCCACAGCCGAGCTGAAGGGCCGAGCACAACCCCCCTACCCGAGTCCAGAAATACCAGAAGGGGGGGAGGGGGGGGATCCTCCACAGTACAGAAAAATCAACAAAAAAAACAGGGCAAAACGCGGGCCTGCAACACCCCCCGCGAACAGGAAGTGGGGCGGCGTCCTCCACGGAAACCAGATGTGAAGCGACGCCCCCCACCGGACAGGTGCTGGGCGATGTCACAGGACACCGGAAAAACCAAACAAAACTCGGGCTGGTGACAACCAGGAAGTGAGGCGGCGCCCCCCACGGAGAAACCGGAAGCGGAGCGGCGTCCCTCACCGGAAAAATGCGGACCGATGTCACCAAACCCGCGAGGTCCAGGGGAAGAGAAAAAATCCAATGAGAGAAAAAAAATGCTCCCAATATCGGCCGGTCCAAGCTGCAGCTATCCTGCTCGGTCCTGGTGCAGCGGAATCTTCTGTCATGAATTCGGGATAAAACGGAATAAAACGGACCCAGATGCAGGATAGACAAATAAACAGGGTTTAATAACAGAAAAACACAAAACATGACACGGACTAGAGACAGGACCAGACAACAGTAGATTCCGCGCTGCACAAGGCAACGCTGCACAGTTAAATACAAAAGACAATGAGTCTTTTACCGTTTGATATATTCCACCACATCATATTTTAAATCTCAATCTTGATTGACTGCAGATATACGCCTCAAACCCATCTCTGTAGTCAACTCTTACTGTCGCAGACTCTCTCATCTACAGAGCAGAGGTCACATTTTCAGTAACCTCATCTACCCTCCTCTGTTGCATGAGTCTCAAACAGTGGTGGTAGGTGGGCTCTGGAATTGCAGTCTGCTGTAAGGAAAGCTGGTTTTATCTCTGCTTTAGCTTCCCACTACTCCTTTGATTTTCTTGCACTAACAGAGACATGGATATCCCCACAGAACACTGCTACACCAGCTGCTCTATCCTCTGCCTATGCTTTCTCTTACTCACCACGAGAAATGGGCAGGGGTGGTGGTACAGGTTTACTGTTGTCAAGTAGATGGTGTTTCACACCTATGCTCTTGCCTCACTGGTTTTCACCCATCCTTCCCCAGCTACAGAAATGATTGCTACCCCACTACACATCTCTGATCATCACCTGGTATCCTTCACCATCACTCTCCCTATCCTACCTAAAACTAACTCTCTGTCTCTTCCTGATCCTGAGTCCTTTTCTTCACTACCCTTGGACTCAGCCACAGACACGTTCCTCTTTTCTCTCTCCTCAAGCATGGACTTTCACTTTCCTCTGTCTACTAAACACAAGAAAACTTCTTTTTGTTCTGCTCCTTGGCATTCAGGTTTGTTGCGCAACAAACAAAGAGAGATAAGATCATCCGAGAGAAAGTGGAAGAAATCACAATTGGCACAGATCTTGACTCTTACTGTACACCTCTGGCCAAGTTCTCCTCAGATGTGACTTCTGCCAAGACTTCCTTCTACAAGGAAAAGCTTGAAGCTTCGTCACAAGACCCTCTGAAGCTCCACAACATCATCTCTTCTATACACACCCCCCCAGCTCCACCTACAAGAACTACAAGATTATCTTGTCCACCCTCAGAGGTCTTGGGACCTGCCTAAGTTCTCGCATACCACCCCGCTGCTGCGATCCCACCACTGGCTTCCGGTACCTACATGTATCAGATTAAAACACTGATGCTTGCCTACAAAGCCAAAAACAGACCAGCTCCCTCTTACCTCAAAGCCCTTATCACTCCTCGCACTGCACCTTACACCCTCAGAGCTACCAGCACTGCTCAACTGGTTCCACTATCTCTCAGGGTAAGAGGAAAGTATACTACAAGACTTTTTTCTGTTCTGGCACCAAGGTGGTGGAATGAACGTCCCCTAGGGGTCCAGACAGCTGAGCCACTGGCTATTTTCAAACGACTTACTTATTCACAAAACACTTCATCTAGTAGCCTTTATTGTCACTGGACTGCACCAGCGAAACTAACCATCAACCACTAGCAATAACACTTTCTTCCCTGTTTGTTGTATGTGTGTGTGTGCACTTTTGTACGTCGCTCTGGATTAGGGCGTCTGCCAAATGCTGTAAATGTAAATGTAAATTTAATAACCATATTGCACAGGTGTGCGCAATCCTTAACTTATTCTTTGTAACTTCTAAAGTAACTTTTATACAATATAATTAATAGATACAATGCTTAATCGGGGGCACGGTGGTTTAGTGGTTAGCACGTTCGCCTCACACCTCCAGGGTCGGGGTTCGATTCCCGCCTCCACCTTGTGTGTGTGGAGTTTGCATGTTCTCCCCGTGCCTCGGGGGTTTTCTCCGGTTACTCCGGTTTCCTCCCCCAGTCCAAAGACATGCATGGTAGGTCAATTGGAAAATTGTCCCTAGTGTGTGATTGCGTGAGTGAATGAGAGTCTGTGTGTGAGCCCTGCGATGGGTTGGCACTCCGTCCAGGGTGTATCTTGCCTTGATGCCCAATGACGCCTGAGATAGGCACAGGCTCCCCGTGACCCGAGGTAGTTCGGATAAGCGGTAGAAGATGAATGAATGAACAATGCTTAATCAATCTTTCTGGCAAGAATCTACCAACTTAGCACATCCTTTTTGCAATTTTATTCCACACTTCCTCGCAAATATGCTCCAGATCAATCAAATTGTTGGGGGATCTCCTGTGCACAGCAAACTTCAAATCATTCCACACATTTTTGAAGGGATTTGGAACTCTGATTGGACCTTTCCATAGTTGATCTGTTCTAAAGCTATTCCTTTGTTATCTTTGATTTATGCTTTGGGCCATTATCATGCAGGAATGGGAATTTTTTTATTCACCCTTAGCTGTCTAACAGGTCCCAGTCTCTGCCAAAATATACTGGCATTTAGAAATATTCATGAGTTCATCAATCTTGACTACAGACCCAGTCCAGGCTGAAGAGAAGCAGCACCTAAGCATGTCACATGACATTACGTTACACATGAACTGTCATACCAGTGTATTCCCAAAGTGTGTTCCCAGTACATGTTAACCAGGACGAAGCATTTTTACTGAAGTGAAATAAAAAATTATGAAATGAAATTGACTGCGTCATTAATAACATGGGTAACCATGTATGTCTTGGTTAATTTTTTTAAAGCAAAATCAACTACATATAAACATTTTCAATAGTAAAACAGAAGATGACATGCCATACTGAATGAAAGGACTTTTTTCATTTTTTCTCAGAGCATATTTGTTTAACCCCCTGTTCTGCTCCCTCCTTCAAACAAGACCATGCTTTTAGATCAAATTTCAATACAATTTATGTTACATTTAAGATAAAATGGCCTGATAGTAAACAAAATTGATGGAAATGGAGCTCAAAAGCCCTCCCACCGCTTGTGGATCATCCTGATAGCCAGAGGCATCAAAACTCATGCATGCAAGCTGTCTAGGTTTGAATATCTACAGTAAATGCTAGCAAATGCAGTGAATTTCTAAACTGACAGGCAACATATGTGACAGGTAAATAGTGACACCGTGTTCTCCTGAATGGTTGGATGTTTGTGGGCCAATTCATTTGTCTTTTTTTAGTTTTTTGCATTTATAGGGCCATGGAGATCCACTTTTCTAGACCATGCAGATATTTGATTGACAGCTGCCAGAATGTGAGGACGTTACAAAAATATCACCGTGACCGTAAAACATGACACACAGCTACCATCAACCAGTCACCAGAATTTTAATTATTTGCAACTGGTCAGTTATACAGTATATGTTTGGCTTTCACACTTCATAAGCAATTTGATTTCAGTTCCTCATTGTGAGGTATTAATTCTGTTCCTTAAGTCTGTGGCATGACTAAGCCGTTTGTTTATCTGTGATTTTCCTTGATTTCAGTTTTGCCTAGCTCTGTCATTCCTTTTTATCCCTGTTGACATTTGCCTGTTTTGACACAAGATTGCATGATATTTGTTTTCTGTGCCTGTTTTTGTGACTGTTCCTTCTTATGTTTGCATGATACAAATAAGCACAGCAAACAAGATTGCTAATACTAGCTAATAGTTCTTCATCTTGAATTTCCTCCATAAAGGATCAATAAAGTATCTATCTATCTATCTATCTATCTATCTATCTATCTATCTATCTATCTATCTATCTATCTATCTATCTATCTATCTATCTATCTATCTATCTATCTATCTATCTATCTATCTAATATAATTAAACAGGGGAAAAGAAACAACACACTGAACAGCAGGATAAGGTAATGTCTCTGAGACACAAGAGACACAGAAATCCCTCTCAGAAATACTCAGGACTACTTGTCCTGGTTACTGGAGTGGTACTATCAAAGGTGAGTTCTGTAAAATTGCATCATATCTTTTAACAAAGGGCATGTAATATATTTTTAATTAGCTGTTAAAGTTACGGTTCTTCATTTTAAAAAAGGGGGGCACAGATGAAATACTCCACTGCTTTGAAATGTCCTTGTTTTTCAGGTTAGAATAAGTTTGCATTGTCCTATGAAGGGAGTTGTTCACAGCATAGTAACATAAGTTCTTACCATGAAAAGAAAGAAAGTTATTTCTTTCCGGCCATTGAGCCAGTAAACAAACCTACAACTCCTGATGCTCCAGATACTAAACTAACCTAAAAAAGGCCACGTTTCTTGCTCCCTTAATCACTACAGCATTTAACTTCAGTAAAATGTTTTCTAAAATGATTTGGTAATAATCAATTAGCCTTGTAAATTTATTAACCAGCATAACATGAGACATAAATTAAATTTATTACACATTTATTAAACATAATATGAGATTGAAACAGAGGACTGATGGTCGCTGATAATGGACCACTTTGTGACAATGTAGATCTTTCTTTAAAATTTATCTGATTCATTTTAGTTTTAGAAATGGATAAAAATGGGGTTTTTGTTTAAAAAACAAATATGTCCAAGTGATCCCAAACATTTGAATGGCAGTGTATGTTACCATGCTTTAAACAACTCCCTTCATAGAACAACGCAAAATGATTCTTAGCAGAAAAATAAGGAAATTTCCAAGTGACCCTAAACCTTTAAACGGTAGTGTAAATAAAGGTGCTAAAAATCAGGGAAAAGTGAAAGAAGCATTTGGTATATGTTTTTCTGAGAGTTTTGAGTTTTTTGGATAGATATTTATGTCTCTAGATCCAAAAAATTGTTGGATTTAGGCTCTCAATGTTGAAACTAGTGCTGTTGAAATGCAAAGAAACTCTCCTGGGTAAGGATAGCTCTGGATGCCCCTACAATGCTCTGGGCTAAATCATAAACGTGTTCTCATCCTAAACAGCCCTTCTGCTGGCAAGTGTATTTCCGCATGTGTGTGTCCGCATGTGTGTGTGTAAAAATACTTGAGATGAAAGAAAAATACAGACAATAACACATAATAGAACGTTCCTACTTCAGGCTTACAAATAATGTTTAATGTCACCTCTAATTCCCTCCCCTTTTAGCTTAAAATGACCTGAAAATCATCCGTGTCATAAAAATGTAATTGAATGTAAAAATTGAGGCAAGCCAGTAGAGGTTCCTGTTTGAAATGAGGATTTCATAGCAAGCCATTTCTGTCCCAAATGGGGTGGGAGGGTGTGGGGGTAATTAGATTGCTGTGTCAGAAACAGATGTAGTGCTGGCTGTGTTCTGAGCATCAGTTTAATGTCCTAATGTCGGTGGTTGATCACACGTGTGTTCGATTTCTGTTGTGTTTTCACTAGTCATCCTTTAGCGTTACATCCCACAATCAAACAACGCTCAGTATGATTCTTTTATTACAAGGCAGCTATCAGATAAGTATTGAACACTTCCATAAGAAATTAGCTTGCGAGCAGTTCGTTTGGTGCTACAGGCATAACTCCACCTGACTGAGTGATTTGTGAGTGGTGTAAGGCTTAGCGGCTTGAGCGATATGATGAATGACTGCTTTCTACTGGCTCAGCGTTGCAATATGTTTTAATACAGCACATGCTCGAGCACTCCACTTCTGCCTGTCATAAAGATCTGCTTTTCTTTATTAAACTCTATTGATTGCAGGCGATGCCTGGAACACGTTTGGATACTTAGTGGAAAAGCTACAACACGGTCATCATTAATGATTACCACCAAACGGATAAACCCAGGTGTATCGCAGAAATTTCTAATGTTTTTTTCATTGTTGCTCATTTATAAAAATTGTCTTCCGTTTAAATGTTTGTGAGCATCTGTCAGCTCTTAGTGTCCAACAATCCAACTGAGTTATAGGCATTACGGATATTTAAAAAAGAATGGGATTCAAAATGGACATGGCAACCTGTTGGTTGGGAAAGTAAATCTTTTGTCCATATACTGTAGCTAGTAATGAACCTATTTTATTCCCCAGAATCAGGGCTTCTCATTTGCTTCATCTTGAAGCAAATGCAAGTGGACATTCAGATAAATTTATCAACATGCACCAATGTCATACAGGACTGCGTAATGAGCCGAGATCCATCACAACGAGTCCTAATAATATTAGGGTTTATTTTTGTTTCTTTGAATCTTTTGCTCCTGCTTGTAACAGTGTATTCAGTGGATGTAGTACTTTAGCAAGATTTGAGAGAAAGCCTCACATGTGTCTCTCTTGGCATGTAGACCATACTCACTTAGCCTGGTTAGCACTTTGCCAAGATTCCAAAAATGCACTTTACCAAATAGCTGGATGCCAAAAACAGGACAATTACATTTTATGGATATTGATTAAGGAGAATGTGTTGCTTGACTCTTCAATCTACTTGGATAGGTGACTGTTGGTAAGCTGGTCCTGAAAAGCTTTCCCTGCCAATGAAAGATGCAAAATATTTGCTATTCATTGCACAGGATACTGTACAGATACTGTACAGCACAAATTTAAAATTTTTACAGCTCACTTGAAAATATTCACATATGTGAACTGCCATTGCTCAATTGCTCTATTCCAACTTGGAAAGAATGCCAGACTCTTTAAATTTATTCCATACTGTACATCGCCTTCACTAAAAATAATTGTACATCGGTTTCATGTGATTAAAATGAGTGACATTAACACGATTGTTTTTGTGCATCCAACATGATTTGAGTGTAGGCTGTATAAAATTGAACACCAGGTTCACACCCGAGACTGATATATTACCAGTGTGCAGTTCTGCCATGCAAGTAAAGTCAAGTCAAGTCAAGAGTCAAGAGTCTAGTCAAGTCAAGTCAAGTACTTTTATAGTCATTTCAACCATATACTGTATAGCTGATGCAGTACATATTGAAATTGGACAACGTTTCTCCAGGACCATGATGCTACATAGAACAACACAGAGCTAAGGACTTACAGTAAGGTAAGTTAGTCTTAGCCACATAAAGTGCATCTGTGCACCCAGTGCAAACAGTACAAAACACAAGACAGTGCAAACAAACAATACAAAACATTACAGGAAAAATACACAACTTATCACCAACCAGTGTTCACATTAACCCTTGTATGTTGTTCGGGTCTGTGGGACCCATATTCATAAACATCAATAGTTTTGAAAATCTTGTAAATTTGTTGATTTTTTTCCACTCATAACATGATTAAATTTGATTTTCTTTTTTTATTACATTTTATTAAAAAACAACAAAAAATGAGTAGCACTTTAATTAAAAAATGTGATGTAATAAAGGTAAAGGGCAAATATTAACCATATATGCTGTTTATATTGCTTGTAATTGGGATGAAGTAAACATCTGTAGAGTATTTTAACATAAAATATTTGATTGTGTTGAATTAAAAACCTAAAAATGCAGCAGGTCCACCAGACCCACGAACACTGGCTGAGTAACAAAAATACGAGCAACATACAAGGGTTATACTGTACATTTTGCATAAATATAGAAATCTGAACAAGAGTTTTTGTAAGCATGTACACATGTAATAGCAGAACTTGAATGAGGTATTGAAATGTGGTGCGCAAAACAGCAATTGATGTCATGTGCAAGACAGCATGTGCAAAGATAGCAAAAACAGTGTGCAATAAGTTTAATATGAGTGGTGCTGTAGACATGGATGTATATTGAATGGGTGTTTGAATGTCTTCTTGATTTGTTACAGATCAGTGCAGTTCACACAGTTGAGTGTGTGTGTGAGTGTGTGTGTTTGGTATAGTTCAGTTCTGGTTGTTGAGTAGTCTGATGGCTTGTGGGAAGGAACTGTTGCACAGTCTAGTAGGATGAAGGATCCCAGGAGGATGAAGAGGATGCATCTAGTAAGTGTCTAAATTTAATAATTATAGTTATAGTTCTGGGGGCACGGTGGCTTAGTGGTTAGCACGTTTGCCTCACACCTCCAGGGTTGGGGGTTCGATTCCCGCCTCCGCCTTGTGTGTGTGGAGTTTGCATGTTCTCCCCGTGCCTCAGGGGTTTCCTCTGGGTACTCCTGTTTCCTCCCCCGGTCCAAAGACATGCATGGTAGGTTGATTGGCATCTCTGGAAAATTGTCCGTAGTGTGTGATTGTGTGAGTGAATGAGAGTGTGTGTGTGCCCTGCGATGGGTTGGCACTCCGTCCAGGGTGTATCCTGCCTTGATGACGCCTGAGATAGGCACAGGTTCCCCGTGACCCGAGGTAGTTCGGATAAGCGGTAGAATTACATGAATTGGTCACTACATGAATTGAATAGAACTACATGAATTGATCACGCTCACTGTATATTATTCAATCCAGTCATTAGAAACTTGTTTCAGTTTCGTTTGTTATAAGCACTGAAATTAGGTTCGAATATTTTTTCTTTTATTTGAATCTGACTGACGACACATCACTTTGTTCAGTGTTCTATAGGAAGTAGTGCAGAAGGCAGTAGACGTGATTTATTTGAACTATATTTATCCAAATTCTTCTCAAACACTTTCAGCATATTGCTGCTACAACAGTCTCTGATTGGTGCTACTGTTTGGGCTTATGTTATTTGTTGACACATTGTGAGTTTTGATCGTGTTACCATTCAAGTCCAAGAAATGCCGCCCTTCATCCTTCAACCCCTAATTGCTCTGTTTCGCCACTTTTTGAGACGTCTTTAGTGTCACCGAGCTCTTTTATTATGGTATCTTAGAAAACAGTCAACTGTAGTCCGTCCCTAAAATTACAGACATAGCTGACCCCGTAAGCTGACCTCCATCTTTATTTTCATTTACAATACAAGGCATGGCAGATCACCTTTGTCAGAGTGTTTACTGAGTCAGTTTCATGTCATTTTGTGTAAGTGTTTAGTTTCATGTTCAGTTTTTTGTGTTGTCGGTTTTGGACACTCTGTCTACTGTATGTGGCCTCATCTGTGACATTTTCTGCAGACATTTCATTTGCATCATTGGAGGATTTTCCACATAGATAACAGTTCTAGCTTTTTTGATAATTCAAGGACATTGTGTTTGTTTCACATTGGAAACTCTTTTTCTGTAACTTTGACACATCCGTTTCTGCTGTCCATTAATATTTCAATGGTCAGCACCAGATCCAGGGTTAAGTCTCTGTCTCACAGTAGCCTCTTTTGAGTGATTTTACTATGCCTGCTGCATACAAGCCTATCCCTTTATGCATCAGAAAAATCCATCTCTAGAGTCAGAGTATTGGGAAAAGTCTACAGAGTTCTGCAGTGTTTTAGGATATGCTTTCATTCTTTGATGGCTTCCATTTGTGGAATATAAATATCCTAAATTGTTGTATATTGTCATAAATGAATTATATTGAAATTGAACCGAACTGAATAGAATTGAAATCTTTTCTATTACTAGCAGTTTTGGTGCTTAAGTGATTTTTTAAAATGTCAACAATTTCATCAAAGATCTTGCTTGCTCTTCATTTCAGGTTATTTTACAATAAATGTATAGAAGTTTATAAGTTGTAGTGCCCATAAACTGTGAAGAGTGAAAAACAACATCAGGGTACAGTTCAACCTTCTTAATATAGGATTTTTAACCCTCATTTGTACCAAATTCACCAATTATCTGGTACGGGATACTGTACTGTGCACAACACAAACTTAATGCTCACTTTAAAATCTCCACAAATGTAAACAGCTCTTTAAATTCATAAACATTGGGTCAATGGGAATTGCTCAGTCACTCCATTCACCCTTGACAGAGAAAAACAGATGCTTCCAAGCTCTTACATTCAGCGTTTTTCAATGAAAAGAAAAAGGCTTCTCTTTCTACCTATCCCGAGGCATCCAGAAATTTTACCAGCTCCGATTGTCTTCCATGAGATGAAGATTTTGGACCTCTACTAGCCGAATCCTGAGGCATCTAGAGATCTTCCAGCTCCGGTTAGACTCTGCGATACTAAAGAGGAGATGCCAACTCCATGTGGTCTTTTGCATCAAAACAACATTTCTCAGACTGTATATTTATAATCACACCATCCAGTGTCACCCAAATGAGGATGGGTTTCCCTTTGAGTCTGGTTCCTCTCAAGATTTCTTCCTTACCATCTAAGGGAGTTTTTCCTCACCACAGTCACCTCTGTCACCTCAGACTTGCTCATTGGGGATAAATACAAACACAATATAAATTTAAACATATCTATTATTAATCTTGAATTTTGTATTCTATTAATCTTTATATTATTCTTTATAATAACCATTTGTTCTATGTTTATGTTCTGTAAAGCTGCTTTGAGACAATGTCAGTTGTAAAAATTGACAAATAAATTGAATTAAATTGAATTTATTTAGGGGGCATGGTGGCTTAGTCGTTAGCATGTTCGTCTCACACTTCCAGGGTTGGGGGTTCGATTCCCACCTCCGCCTTGTGTGTGTGGAGTTTGCATGTTCTCCCCTGCCTCAGGGGTTTCCTCCGGGTACTCCGGTTTCCTCCCCCGGTCCAAAGACATGCATGGTAGGTTGATTGGCATCTCTGGAAAATTGTCTGTAGTGTGTGATTGCGTGAGTGAATGAGAGTGTGTGTGTGCCCGGCGATGGGTTGGCACAGGGTGTATCCTGCCTCGATGCCCGATGACGCCTGAGATAGGCACAGGCTCCCCGTGACCTGAGGTAGTTCGGATAAGCGGTAGAAAATGAATGAATGAATTGAATTGAATTTATTTAATTCATATACATATTTCAGTTTCAGTTAACATTAACATTTTTCAGTTTCAGTTAACATAACAATTAGTTTTTATTCTTTGATTTGAGGATGTATTGTTGAAGCCCTGAATATATCAAACATCAAATTGATGATAATGAAACGAACACCACTGGTGTTTTGAAGGTGACACGTTACCACTATTCTATCATGTGTGTGTTTTGAAGTTTCTCAACTTAACACTATAATTATAATTTAAGAAAACATCCTTGATTTCAGGTTTTAGATTTGGGCCCAAGTGATTTCGGAAAATGTCAGCTTCCTGTACAGTCAAAATATAGAAAGCTGTAAGCTGTAAGTTTTAGTTGCCAAGTTTTAGTACACAGATCATCATTCAGTTTTAATATATGATACCTAGCCTTCATTTATATCAAATTCACCAATTTTCCAACTAACACCTTCATAATGTTTACAGGGCTCTCAAGTTTTGAAGCCAGGCAAGCGTGACATCTCCAGTTCCATCATCCGGTTCCATAGAGACAACGGTGCGGACAGATACATTTTGGGCGCTGCGGTTTATTAAATATATGATAAATAGTCAAAAAGTTTTTCTGCATGAGAAATACGATGTGTGGCGGAAGAGCGTGACAAAAAAACCAAAATGCATGACTGTCGCGCTCAATGTTTGACACTTGACAGCCCTGTGTTTATGCTGTACTCTGCATTGTTACTCATACATCCCTTTTGCTAGCATAGGTGACTAGCATTGATGACTGCCTCCAGTGTACGGCGACATTTACTAACATATAACTTTATAATTTTCATTAAAAATCTTTGTATAGAAACAACTATTAACAAAAAACAAAACACACGTAATGGTGGACACTAGCATTTTTATTTAACTTATATAAATATTACTTATTACCTGAGCAAATTGATTATTAACAATAAATCATTGCCAAAGTCACTGGACCAATAAAAATAGATCAATGTGCTTCAGATTTGGCAAAAGTTTGACCCTTAAGTTGAGGAATAATTTGGTATTGACCTGTTTTACTATAAGCAATTTTCAAATATCACTGCATCATAACACAATTTCCAAGACCAAGGTTGCCATAATGGAAGCCTTACAAAAAGAAAAGATCACACTACATAGAAAAAAGCATTCTTTGAATTTTCTAAATGATCTGGACGCATTCTCACTTCTGAATAGATTTTCGCTAAACAATAATAACAGCAAAAATTTACAGGAGTGCTGTGTGAAGAATTGGTCAGGGAGAGAAGTTTGAGAGAAAAGCGAGTAAAGGAATAAAGAGAAGGCTTTGTGCTGAATAGTCAGAGGGGCACAGAGGACATTATAGTGAAAGCACAGTTTTCACAGATAATGGAGCAGCAAAAAGTGCTCTGTCTCTGTGGAAAGCGGACAACGGAATTAAAGGACTGAAACGTATTTCAGAGATGAATGCCAAGGTTTTGCATTTCAAACCGAGAGCTCGGCCGTTTAGGAAGTCAAGCGATGTGCTAGGAAATAAATAATATCCTTCTTGTGTTAATGTCTAACTGGAAAACAAAATATCTCTATATAAGACATAAAAGCCTGAGAAGCAACCCTTCAGGAACAGTCTGGGGGGAAATGTACATACTGATCTCTTTCTCCCAAATGTAATCAATCAGCTAAGACTTTTTTCAGTTTTATAGGATAAGGTTAAAATTTAATGGAAAATATTAACCACTATTTTTGGGTGTGAACAGTCATTGCCATTGGGTGGCACATTGGGCTGCAAGGGTTTTGTATCACGTTCTCACTTGCTTGAAGGTCATCAATAAAAGTTTGTCTCCACTTGATTCGGGGGCGTCCTTGCTTGTGCTTCCCACTTGGTGGCCTCCATAAGATGCTGCAACTCTGTTGGCACTGTCTATCAACTATGAGCAGGTGAAAAAAACCACAAGCAACTCTTCTTAAATCAAGATATAGGAAAAGGTATTCTACGGTTTCATATCTTCAAGCTTGAATTATTGCAGTTCTTTACACACAAGTACCAAGAAAATTAATCACATTGTTCTTGTTTTAGACTCTCTGACCCAGCTCCATGTCTACAACAGGATCCTATTTTATTTATTTTTAAGCTTTCAATGTACTACATTCTTCCTACACTCTTGGACACTCATAAGATTCAGCTCCTACAGTAGGTCTCTGGGGTCATCTGATCAGACACTCTTGGCTGTTCCATCATCTCTGTTCTAAAGCTGACTGTGATTGTGACTGTGCCTTTGCAAAACTAAGAATATTTATGCTTGATTATGAATTTCTTCTTATCTTTCTAATTGTTATTACCACTCTATCCTGGTCAGGGTTGAGGTGAAAACCGAGCTTATTCTCATGTTACTTTCTGATTTTTTTTTATTTAATAAGATTGAAGAACAAAAAGCAGATATATGCAGCGCTGTGCCCAGTGCATGGTCTGTGTGGGCTATATAAAGCAGTGGGTCTTAATTTAAGACCAGTTTGCACAACAATATGGTAGAAAAGTTCTAAGTTTTTTATTCTAAGTTTTAGTTCAGTTATGCATTGTTCAGGTAAAAAAAAATAAATAAAAATAGTATATGTTTAATCAAAATTATTCGTTTACATAGGCAGTGTGGTAATCAGGCAGCATATCACAGCCACAATAAGATAAGTGATATCAAGTTTTTACGTCTCTAGCTAGTATAGCAATGGCACAAATGGCCAAACAAGCTGAACTACCAGTTTATTAGATGTAATGATGTAGTATTACAGTAAAAATAATTGCAGAAACTCAGCTGTACTGATGTAATAACTGAGGAACTGTGTAAACCCAGTGTAAATGGATTTAAGAAGATAAACACAAGGTTTAAACCTTTAAGTGACAGTAGGCCGAAAATGAGAGATGAGCTCTAGGCTCTGGACGGCTTCTGGGCCTAAATGTGGTGAGAGAATAATGGTTTGGAATTGCTTTCACTATCTGGGTTTTCATTCAACTATGTCATCAATTTCAGGTACAATAATGCCAACTGGCATCTACAAATTACAACTTCTTATTTATGAATGAGTCTCTCATGAAAGAGTTGCTTTTTATTGCAGTTTACAAATTGGACATTCTGATGTTTCCCTTGACACGATGTGGATTACATGATTTAAATTTAAAAAAAAAATCAGCTGTTATTGAGACTACAGACTATTGTCGAGTGCAAGAACACACATTGAGAAATTCTCATTTGTTTGGGCTGTGTGTTTTGGGGGCTCGTTGTTTTGTCTATTTTTGTCTAAATTTACAGAGGAAGTCAGAAAGCCATCTGTCTGAATGTGAATCATGTGCTCTGACAGTCTGTTCCACAAAAATGACGTCAACACTCCACAATCAAATTCATTAAGCTCCTGCACTCACTGGGGGGGTTTCACAATATGACATCTTGTTTTCCATGTTTTCTTTCCTGTGGTAAATCTGAAGGTATTGAAGAAAAACAATATATAAAAAAAAGTGTAGAAAACCTTATCAGGATGTCATTTAACCAAATGCCATTCATCGCAGCTAATTCTTGGACAATATAGGCTAATTGGAATTCGTTTATAGTCTATATCAAATAATTGCTTTAGTGCTTAATAACCTGGCAACTTACTGTAGACAAAATATGGTGCAAAATAAAGTGCATATGTGCAAATTTCTTAGCATGTGCTGCCATCCCTGGTCATTTATTTTAAAATAAAAGGCTCTTTCGTGAAGTCCTTGTCTGGCTTATTACAGCATGACAGGCAAAGTAATGTTAGTTGAGCTTCAATTAAAACGAATAGCTGTTTTTTTTGCCATCAATATGAAGAGCATGCGTTGCAGTTGCAAATGCCTCACATCTTGCTATCCCTAAAGAACATAGAAGCACAGGCAATATCATTAAGCAAATAATTAATGTCTACTGCTTCATGAAAATCTAAATAAACCTAATTTTAAAGGCAGTGATCCATAAGTAAACAGATTACACTTTACAAGCAAGCATACAGTTTTATACTAATTATATACTAATTAGCCTGGATGCTGGTTCTTTTGGGATAATATAGTTTTTAAGAAGCAGATTACATTTGCACCAAATATATTTAATACAATATCACATGGGACCAAATATCACAGTTATTTCATCATTTGTTCACAATTCCTGGAATTGTGGACATGTTGTACTTTCATAAACGTTGCCATATTCAAGTAGAAGATATTTGTCATAAAGACAGGAATGAAGTGAGCTCGCATCTTACAGATCTGTAAAAGGCAGAATCAAGAGAAAAAAATAGGTCATATTTCCCCCTGGCTGAAAAATTCAGCATTCAGCTTTCACAACTCATCCTAAAGTTTGAGTCAGTGTTTTTTTTTTTTTTGTATGTTTTTTTTTTCCACAATGATGAGTGTGAAGGTGGAGCCGGAGTTATATTAGTTTGAGGAACTGAATAAAAACACTTGAAAAATGTTTTAATAATTTAAGAAATTATAATTAAATTACTCAAAATGAAGTTTTCAGATTTGAGATTCATAGACAAGATCGAGTAAAGATGAAGTTTACATTGGCAGCAAACACCCTTATTCAGATGCCCTTATTCAACTGAAATATTGAGGGATAAGGGCCTTGCTCAGGGGCCCAGCATTGGCAGCTTGGTGGACCTGGGATTTAAACTCATGACATTCCTATTGGTAGTCTAATGCCTTAACCACTAGGCTACCACATCCTGAAGTAACATGAAAACTGTAGAACCATAGTAACGTTATAACACAAGTCTTTTATGTTAGTTTTTTTTTTTTTTTTGGACGTTATTACATGTTGCATGACACAAACGATTTTTTTTTCTTTTCTTTTTTTAAGCAATACAAAAATCATCAAATTTCCAAGCGAGCGCAGGAATGAGTCTGAAAACAAAAATATCATGTAGAAAATAAACACAAGAAGCATGGTTCATACAGTAGCTTAACAGTACAAGTGCTTCATAAGACCTTTCAATGAAAGACAAAATCAAGAGGACATAAAGAATAAATAAACAACTTATTAAAGTTTTTAACACAGAACAGGTGAACACAGTGGGGTAAACAAAAAGGCCTGGGAGGAATAAACAAAATGACATTTAGTGAATGGAGCTGGGGCATGAAAAGAGGAACTTGTGATATGACTATCAGGGGCAATTCTAGAGGCGGGGCCATAGGGGCCCTGGCCCCTGCTGAAATCTGATTGGCCCCCGTTCCATCAATCGTCGACGAGAAGAGCAACCGGAGAATTTTTCACAACGATCACAGATGCAATTCCACCCCCAAACAATTGGCGGCACTTGAGCTTTTGAAAAAGGAATGACTGCCTAAATGTATCTGCACCGTACTGAATAAATTATTTTGTGTGCTTGAATGTACCCTGTACTTGGCCCCTGAGTGTAACATGTGGCCCCATAATGGCCCCTGTTACAGAAAAATCCTAGAACCGCCACTGATGACTATAATGTTGTTATAATTATGTTATACTCTGGTAGTTAAATGTTTCCCATCAAGTGTGCATATAACCATTTCTCATCATTTATACTTTATACTCAATGGAAACCCGACAAAAATGGTCTCCTGAACAATCTTATAACAGACTTGCAGTGTTAAAATAATTACTTTGTTTATATTTGTCAGAAGAGGATCAAGGGCTAGGCAAAAAAACACAAGCCAAAGACAGGTTCATTGTCTAAGATGTGGTAAAATCAGGTCTACATTCACGGGACAAAAAACTTACTAAGGTTGCAGACTCGAGGGAACAGAACTTATACTTTGTGACCAAGACAATAGACATAAGGGTTTAAATAGATGCGTCAACCAACAAGGAAACTAAAAATAGGTGAATTTAAATGTGACACATAAAGGAAACAAGCAAAGACAATGAAGTGTCAGAGACATGAGATTAGTTAAAACAAAAGGCACACGACTACATAAACAAACTCAGAACAATGCAGAACAGAAGCGAAAGTGAGTGTTGTAGCGCTACGCAGCTCGGCTCTCAGTGCTCAGCGTAAGGAGGATACCAATGACAATTCTGTTAAAAAATGTTCAATACGTCAATTTAAATTCCTTTGGCAGTATGGAATATCAGTGTACTTGCAAGAAAGGGTTAATCTAACCTTTGTGACCATTTGCCTCAGTGCTGATAAGATGCATATTGATTTACTGCTTTTCAATCCACTTAATAAAAAATGCTATTAAACATATTTGAGCTATGCATGTAGTCCTATCTCATCAACTATTTCTAATTTGCCTGTAAAATTATCTAACTGTGATTGACAGATCCCTGTATGTATTTGATTTCTGAACAAATGTGGTTGGTTTTATTCTGCTCAGGCTTTATTGGAGCTCTGAATGTCAGGTGAAAGCCGAATGCCCCGAGAAGAACAGATCAATGTTCGAGATTTGTAAATCTTAAGCTGGAAGAAGGGTCATGACCCCAGTTTACATAGCGCAAAGTTACCTGTCTGTATAATGCTGCACATATATTAACTTCAGCAGAGTTCAAGGTCTTTACTGAGAAACACTGAAGGATTGGTGTAATTTAGACTCCTAATTTTAGTCAGAACTAGAAGGAAAAACTGTTAAACACTTAAATTGGTGAAATCACAATGCTCATGCATCAAAGAAAATGCATTTGTGTAAATAAAGTGGGAAATCTGTGCAAAAAATAGTGAGCATGCTTACAATTGATTAAATATTCCTTTTGGATTAGGTTCATGTGTTGTACCTTTAATTACTTAATTAAAAACTTTTAGAGTAAAGCTTTATTGTACATGAGTTTTCCATAAGACACAGATGACAATAAAACATACAGTTTAGTATCTTTATTAGCTTTAGAGTTCTGTCTTTGGCTGACACGAGTGAAACCTGACGTGGTCTTCTGCTGTTGTAGCCCATTCGCATCAAGGTTTGAGCTGTCATGCTTTCGGCGATGCTTTTCGACTGACCCGGTTTCTAAAGAGTGGTTATTTGAGTTAACCTATCGTCCCCTATCAGTTTGGGCATTTATTTAAGGCACAGAATGTTTTTTGCTGTGTTTTGCACATGACTGTCTGTATAACAAGACTATATTCTTTGGACCAGTTCCATAGTGCGGGTCATCTAAAAAATCTGCTCCTACACCTTTACTTCTTACCTGCAGTCCCCATTCAGTAGCATTTACCACATAAAAATGAAAGTAAGCCAATTGCAAAGGATATCAGTGACCTGTTAGTTGCCAGTGTGAAATTAGGGTTAGTGGGCAATCCCAGACACAATATAAGCCTTGAGCTACAGCCTTAATAAATTGAAAGTGTATGTCAGGTAGATTGTGTGAGCATATTGCAGGAGCATCATCAAAAAAAACTATTACTTTTTTCTGTGTGAGTGACATGCACAACTCATCATCTCCATCATCAAATTCTATCATTGTTAACTATTAAGTCAGCAATTAATATTGATGATTAGTGGAAGAACTCCACTATCATTTTTTTTTTTTTTAGTATAAAGATTCACCCATTTTTCAATGAAAATGATTTCATTCATTCATTCATTCATCTTCTACCGCTTATCCGAAGTACCTCAGGTCACGGGAAGCCTGTGCCTATCTCAGGCGTCATCGGGCATCAAGGCAGGATACACCCTGGACGGAGTGCCAACCCATCGCAGGGCACACACACACACTCTCATTCACTCACGCACTCACACACTACGGACAATTTTCCAGAGATGCCAATCAACCTACCATGCATGTCTTTGGACCGGGGGAGGAAACCGGAGTACCCGGAGGAAACCCCCGAGGCACGGGGAGAACATGCAAACTCCACACACACAAGGCGGAGGCGGGAATCGAACCACTAAGCTGGGAACCACAATGCTAACCACTAAGCCACCGTGCCCCCCATGAAAATGATTTATGTGTTTTATTTCTTTAGCCATATTTTGCAAGTTATGCGATATATACACCTGTTAAAACATAGTTCTCCAGCTACAAAGCTCAAAAGAAGGTGAGATTTTCGCTGTCATGTGTGTCAGGCATGTCGCTGTCCTCTCTTGAACTCCTGCAGCCCACACACACATTTCTGAGACTGACAGCCCTGGAGAGCTGTGCTTATTTGAACAGATTACTGTAACCTCACTCAGATCACACACTGCTGTTATACACTCTCTGAGAATAAAATCTCTGTCGGTGCTGCAGCAGCTACCTGCAGGATTTAGACTGCTTGGAAAGAAACTGTATCAAAATCGGAATCACTTTATTTGCCAAATGTAAAAGTGTGCCAAATCGCAAAAAGTTTGTCACTAGCATTTTCCAGACAGCATAAACAAACCTATATTAGCGGTATAAAAGATTCTTCCCACAATGTTCTTGGTTGTGTGTAGTTCACAAGTTAGTGGAATGTATAGGTTGGAATGTTTAATTCCATAATTTAATCCATAATCCATAAACAGACACTTTATTAGGAACACATGTGCACCTGCTTTTTCATGTAATTATCCAAACAGTTTATTTCAGTTGATGTTCACATCAAATATTAGAATGGGGAAGAAACGTGATCTCAGTGACTCAGACCATGGCAGGGTCATTGGTGCCAGATGGGCTTGTTTACTTATTTCAGAAACTTGCTGATCTCCTGGGATTTTCACACACAACAGTCTTTAGAGTTTATACAGAATGGTGTGAAAAACAGAAAACAATTCAGAGCAACATTTTTGTAGGTGGAAACTTTTTGTTATGAGAATTTCAAGTTGCTATGGTAACAGTAATAATGGATTTTTACAACTGTAACGACAGGAAAGGTATCTCAGAATGCATAGCATGTCAAACTTTGATGATAAGATGACCAAAATACCACAATGTTGGCCATAAACAGGTGATAAGAGACGCCACAGACACAGGATAGTTGAAGACTGGAAGAAGACTGGACAATGTTTTCCGAATCTTCCTAATCTCATAGTTCTCTGAGTCAGATTAGGTGCAATTTGAAAATAAGTCAATTTTTCTGTGTTCTGTCCACTAACGTATTTTGTTTGGCTTTCATCATTGTTTGGTTTAATCCTATGCTGTACTTCTATTAGCGTCTTATCAAAGTGTTATAGCAGTGTCATCACTGAGAGTTTAGTCAAACGTCAATCATTTGTCATCATCATGTCTTGTGACAACACAATCAGATGGAAAACTGCACAGTACAATCTGTGTTTCTTGCAGTGTAATGCATGTACTGTATGTGGTTCTGTGAATGTGTGGAACAAAACAGTGAAGATTTCCCAAAAATCGAAGGCATAGAAAGCACAGTGTGTCCTGAAATTCCAAACGTGGGTGGTTATTGAAAACATCTCTCAGGCATGCTCATTGTGGCCCAGATATAAAAATGGGTGCAGTCGGAATAGGTGATCTCTGTTCAAAGTGTGTTTTTGGCGTTTCACAACACAGAAACCTCCACATAGGAAATCTGAAAGAGTTCCAATCTTGACAGTTTTGTCACCATCTCCTTGGCAACCGTGCAGTGGGATCTCATTAGACATGCATGTGTGTGTGTGTGTTTGTGGGTGTGTGTGCGAGTGTGTGTGTGCATCTGTTTATGTGTACATACTTTACCGCATGTAATCCATTTTCCTACAGCAGTTTTAACTCAGTATAATCTGTAACATATTGTAGCTTTAATGATGCTAATAATGGGGGGCACGGTGGCTTAGTGGTTAGCACGTTTGCCTCACACCTCCAGGGTTGGTGTTTCGATTCCCCCCTCCGCCTTGTGTGTGTGGAGTTTGCATGTTCTCCCCGTGCCTCGGGGGATTCCTCCTCGTACTCCGGTTTCCTCCTGTGATTGCGTGAGTGAATGAGAGTGTGTGTGCGCCCTGCGATGGGTTGGCACTCCATCCAGGGTGTATCCTGCATTGATGCCCGATGACGCCCGAGATAGGCACAGGCTCCCCGTGACCCGAGGTAGTTTGGATAAGCGGTAGAAAATGAGTGAGTGAGTGATGCTAATAATGCATAGTGACAAAAATCCATCTATGTATTACATCATAATCACAATTCACAGAGATTTTACATCATATTTAAATCTGATCAGTGCATTAGATCTTATATTTATAGTATTTGGCACACACCTTTATCCAGAGTGACTTATCTCATGTATATAACTGGGCTATTGAGAGTTAAGGACCTTGTACAAAGGCCTAACAGTGGCAACTTTGCAGTGCTGGGTTTTGAACTCACAACCTTCCAGTCAATAGACCAACAGAATAACCACTGAGTTAACTAAAGCCTATCATTGTGTTATATCATAACTGGAATTCAGTTTTTCATAATTCATAATTCATTTGTGATGAGAATAGAAACTTAAATTCAATTCCTCATAACCAAAGAGCATAATAGTATTAAATCATGACCAAAATCCATCAGTGCATTACATCATAAACAAAACACAAAACCCTTCAGTCCAATGCATTAGAACTAGAATCCATCAATACATCACTTAGGAACCAAAATCTAATAATCTATTTCATCTTAACCAAAATTCATCACTACATTACATAGTAACCCAAAGCCAATAATACATCAGAACCAAAATCCATCAATATATTACATCGTGACCAAAATCCATAAATGCAACATAAACAAAGCCCATCACTGTACTAGATTAGTACCAAAATCCTTCAATAACTTACATCATATCCAAAGTCCGTCAGTACTGTATATTTCATCATATAATCCATCAGTGCATTACGTCATAACTGAAAACAATTCGGTCCAAAAAGGTGGTCTTTTACTCCGACTCTCATTCATTATACAGTGGATAACTTCACCTGAATATTACAGACTTAAAGCTACAACTCAACAAATTTTCCTTGACACCATCACCTCTGGCTTGTTCATTAGGGATAAATCTGTTTATATCTATATCCAAGAATATATCAAGCTGCTTTGTGATAATGTCCACTGCTTTATAAATAAAACTGAACTGGATTGCACTAGCAGAGAAACATTTACACACATGTAAGGTAATATAGTGTAAATGTTATTAAGATCCATCTAGACAAGTCATTAAATAACCAGATGTCAACAGTGTACAAAATGACTTGCCTTATTCCTTTAAATCATCATTATCTACATTATAGATATTTTTGCCTGCCACATAAACTCTCCCATAAAAAAAAAGAATCCCATGATCCTCTTCCCCTGACAGAACTGTCAGACTTTTTTCTTTTAATAATGTTTTTTTTTTTTTTAAAGCAGGATTATAATATTGTAACCTGTGATAAAAGGTAAGTAAAATAAAATGCTCACTGATGCTGAACCATCATGTAGAAGAAACAATTCATGCATCAGTTTTAACTTTCCAGTTTTATCTGCATCCAGCTTATTGCCTTCTTCAACATTTCTACTTTCTTTTGTAAGTTAATAAAAATGAATCTAATAGACATGTTTTTCAGATCCAGGGCATAAATAAACGGATTTTCCACAGAAAGGAAATCAAGTTTTCATGTGTTACTGTGTAACACGAGATGTGGGCAATAACCGGACACTATCAGACAACACATTGGAGTGACAAGCAGTAAATACGCATTGAGCGTCAAATTTACTAAAAAAAAAAAAAAAACACTGCAATAACTAGGAATAAATCTGATCTGACTTTTTTCGCTGTTTTTGCTTTCCCTTAAGTCTAACGGAAAAGGTTTACAGCATAAATGTCCAATATATGAGTATAATTTATAAGATATGAACATTAACAATTTCATTTTTATAAATATAATAATGTAAGATTTTTTCCCAATTATAGTGACATTAATTGTATGTGTATTTATTTGTTTGACAATAGAAACAAAATTCAGAGTAATTTCATTTTTTTTGTTGTTAAATGGTTCTTTTATCGGTTTGCAGAGTTTGACCAAATCATAGCTACCTATTTCAGACAATCGACAAATAACAGACATCTTGAGTAGTGTCAAATATCCACTGCAACCTCGACTAGGACAAATCAGTCACTGAAGAAGAATAAATAACAAGTTTGAAGAAACTTCATTATTTCAACGCACTACAATAATGTTTTGTGGATGTAATCAATTAATAGTGAGATTTACATGTAATAGAGTTCAATGATATATAATAATAATAATAATAATAATAATAATAATAATAATAATAATAATAATAATAATAATAATAACAATAAATCAATAATAGCATATCGATAATCATGGAATTCCAGCACCAGTGAGAAAGGAGTTCAAATTTAATTTAAGCTTAAAATTGCTAGTTAGTTGCCATCATCTAAATTGCTTTAACAAACCTTCACAGGTCTCATGAAATTTGCATGAAAAACTCTAAATAAGTAAGATTTTTTGAGTTTGTTTTTCAGCTTGCAAATGAGTTTATGGTGTGTGTGTGTGTGTGTGTGTGTGTGTGTGTGTGTGTGTGTGTGTGTGTGTGTGTGTGTGTGTGTGTGTATGTGTGTGTTTTATGGTTGTAACATGCATATGGACACTACAAGATCTCTGAAGGTGTGCTGCTGTATCTGGCACCAAGGCATTGATCCTTAAAGTCCTGTTAGTTACCAGTGTGGGCCTCCAAGGATCTGACTTGTTTATCCAGAACATTCCGCAGATACTCAATTGGCTTAAGGTCTGGCTGGACAAGTTTGCACTCTACATCAGCAACACAGGATGAAGGTCTTACACTGTCTCTGTGTCTTTAAAACACTACGACAATCAGTATATTTTATCATTTTTTTTTTTGATAAAAAATTACTCACTATTTTAGACGAATGCTGCAGCATCATGTAGCTACAGTAACTTAAGAAGGCACCCACGTGTGTTCTCCTTTAAAAGAACACGCGCTGGTGTTAAACTCGAATGTCCCATTCAGCTGAAGTCAAAATGACTAAATTATGAAATATCCCAAGTTTAAAACACATTCTGGGAACAATTCATGTTATCTGAATGTGAACCCTGCAGGACCGATCATTGTGTTAAATAATGAAAGAATGCAGGCTGGAGGAGTATTAAAGTAAGTGGCTTGGGTAAGTGAAGGAAATTCACTCTGAAATGTGGGGAACTTTTTTCTCTGTTTATGACTTCTCTGAGTTCGGAGCAGATGGCAGCATTAAATCCTAATGAAGACAAAAAAGGCTGATATTAAAACGGCAATGGCTGTTCATGTGTCAACGTGCCTCAATAAGACTCCCAGCAAGAGCTTAGAAGCATCAAACACAGCAGGGTAAATATTAATATGTAATGTTTAAAAAAAAGAACATTGAGACATAGGGTTCTTACAGCACAGGTGAGTGATAAAGACAGCCAAGCAACAGAAATTAGACCCATTTAATGGGCAGAACTATGCAAATTTTGTTTTCAATGCCAGCATCACTTTGTCACCATCGCACACCACCCACTATTGTAACAATGCCTACATTCATTATCATTCATTTGCTTATTCCTGATGCTTAATATTTTGTTTTGCAGGCCTTTTTTACACAACTGTCTCTCACCTTCAAAGTGTAAAACACTGGAATGAGTTTTTTGCTAGAACAATTTACATAACATGAAACCCATCAATGAACCCAAGAAGGTCACACTTTACATGCAATGGCACTATAAAGGACGGATCTGTGTGATCAAATCACAAGGCACTGATTAACCTTTACTAATGATACAGCAATGGCTGATAATGTAGGTAAAATATCTTCATGCATGCTGTGGCATCATGTAAAATATGCATTTACATAAGTTTTATTATACCAATGAGTGCTAATGATAAAAAATCATTCATGTGTGTGTGTGAGTGTGTGTGTGTGTGTGTGTGTGTGTGTGTGTGTGTGTGTGCCATAGATTCAACATAGTCACAGAAAAGCATTATTAAGGAAAATATATATTCACAATCTAAGGGTACACTAAAACTTTAACTGTATAACTTTTACTGTAAATTTACAATAAAATACTGACTGCTGGGTTGCCAGACTTCAGCATTTACAGTATAGTGATGTTATTACTACAGTAAATAAAATTGATTTGAAGTAATGTGGTAGCTCAGTGGTTAAGGTGTGTGTGTGTGTGTGTGTGTGTGTGTGTGTGTGTGTGTGTGTGTGTGTGTGATTGGATGCTTGTAAGTTTAAATCCCACATCCACCAAGCTGCCCCGTTGGTCCTCTGTGCAAGGCTTTTAACCCTCATTTGCATAAAAGGAGATTAAAATGTAATCTGCTCTGGATTAAGGCATCTGCCAAATACCGTAAATACAGTATCCTACTGTAACATCATATCATTGTACAACATTAAAATGTTTTGTCTACAGCAGTACTGTTACAATCTACAGCAATACTGTCACAAGCATCATAGCCAGACCCAAATGCAAGATAGAACTTAACACATTTATTCACGTAAAACACAAACTAACATAACTTAACATGGCAAAATAAACTGCTAAAGAAATTTCCTGCTTAAACCTCTTGAAAGTCATTTCTAAGAATTTTTTTTAGAATTTCGCCACTAGGAGAAACTCTTTACACTAAGAATTTGCATGAATATAAGCTCTTTAGTGCAAGCAATCTTGTAGTGACTTCAGCAGATGTGTGTGAAAAAGTTTCACTGTATAAGAAAAAAGTGATTGGAATGATAATAGCTCCAGATTTTCTGCAATTTTGCAAAAAAAACCAAATGGTGTGATTTTCAGATCAAAAATTTGTAGCTATGAACTTCCCTTTATTGTTAGCAACAATACTTCAGTCCAAAAACTAGCAAGCTTCAGAAAGTGTGGATATGCACCAGGACTGGAATCCCATGTGTGTGGTTAGAGATGAAGATTGCAGACATACAGAGACCTAGCATGGAACCTGTTTCTATTTCTAAATGTTTTATTGCCTCACACTTCCAGGACTGGCAAATACACCTGAGGAATTACTGGAATCGCATTCCTCTGTATCTGTTCCCAGTTTTTCTCACGTGGGTGATTTATTTATTTATTTCAAATCATTATGTGTTATATCATAATTATACATAAAATGTGTAATTATTTTGTTTGTTTGTCTGTTTGTTTATTATAAATCCATATGGCCTAGATGTAAAAAATATGAAAATCTATATATGATTTTTTACGTTTAATAAATATAACATTTTTGGAAAAAACTGTGGGAAGTCACATTTGAAAATAAATGTCTTTTGAAAATAAATTAATAATTAGTAAAGATAATATCTAAAAAAGTATTCTATAAAATCTCAAAACAAATTAACTATATTTTCTTTAATCACATTTTGGGGAAAAATGGGGAAATGAATAAACTTTAAAAGTGCAGAAATCACTTTTATAATAACTTTTAAATAATAAAACTTTATATAATAATAATAATAATAATAATAATAATAATAATAATAATAATAAAAAACACATGCAAAAATGAATATTCTTGTTTTAAAATATTGCAATTGTGTGTGGATGTAAAATAATTATGCGGGGTCTTTTTAAGTCTCATCTTAAAATAAATTAACCATGTTGGAAAAACCATGTACAAAAAAATCATGATTTAATATAAAATCCTTTGTGAAAGCAAATAAATAAATAAATATTTTGTTTTAATCATTTTCATGAGAAAATAAATATATTAGGTGTATAGATATAGGTGTGCAGCCATACAGTATGTACCTCAAATAAAAGTCATTATATTAAAGAAGGATTAGAAACAGTGAGTCAGAAACAATGGGTGGAAATCCAGGAGATAGAGATTGAATTCTTAGAACAGAGAAAAATAAACAGACAGCTTCGTCATGTAAGAGATCCAATAAAGCAAACACCTTAAAGAATAATAGCAAAATTGAGGCACTGGATCAATATTTACAGTAAAGTGACAGGGCTGCAGTTTCAGAGTGCTGACAGCGTCGACTCGGCACCTCTAACCCCCACTACCATCCTAATTAAGCTCCCCACAAATTAGTTTAAT
Organism: Tachysurus vachellii; assembly: GCF_030014155.1. Lineage (NCBI taxonomy): Eukaryota > Metazoa > Chordata > Actinopteri > Siluriformes > Bagridae > Tachysurus > Tachysurus vachellii. Next base: position 5,791,095 of record NC_083484.1, on the reverse strand, counting down.
ATGCACAAGATGTCTGGGCTCATTAAATGTGAGACCTTGTGTTGGGGGACCTATGAACAGACAGAGAGAGAGAAAAAGCGAGAAAGGGGTGAATTTAGTAAAAGAGGAAGGAAGGAAGGAAGGAAGGAAGGAAGGAAGGAAGGATACTGAGCAAGAAAAATGCATTAGAAAATGATGAAGAAGTAGACAACAAAGTAAGAAAGAAGAAAGAAAGACAGAAAGAGGAGAAGGAAAGAGAGAGAGAAAAAGAGAGGCAGAGAGAGAAAAAGAGACATAATTTATCAATCTTGCTGTCAAGCTTTCACAGCCAAGAAGGTCTGTATATGTTGCCTCTCCTATTCATTTGTCTGTGTGTGTTTATATATTTGTGTGTTTGTGAGTCTGTATTTGTGTGTGTGAATGTGTGTGTTTGTGTGTGTGTGTGTGTGCGTGTGTTTGTGTGTGTGTGTGTGCGTGTGTGTGTGCGTGTGTGTGTGTGTGTGTGTTTGTGTGTGTGCATTCTTGGCTGCTCTTGGACCCCCCTGAGAGCATACAGTATGACAGACAGTGTACAACACCCCCCCAACCCCCCCCAACAAACACACATACGGAAAGCATGACATAATGTGCAATGAAAGAAAGAAAGAAAGAAAGAAAGAAAGAAAGAAAGAAAGAAAGAAAGAAAGAAAGAAAGATGAAAAAATTAAATAGCATGAAATTTAGAAAGAGAGTGAGAGCGATGGAGAAACTGAGTGAATTTGAAAAAACGAATGTGTGCATAGAATTTTAAAAAAAGAAGAGTGAAGTCTGTGGAAGCGAACGAATGCTTAAATACATGCATGCACAAGATAGAGAGAGAAAGAGAGAGAGAGAGAGAGAGAGAGAGAGAGAGAGAGAGAGAGAGAGAGAGAGAGAGACACAGTCCTGTAGGTGTTGTCAGTAAATTACACCTCCACCCCTTTTTCTCTCCCTCTATTTGTCTCTTATTCTGATCATGGATGAATTATTCAGCAGCCCATTAGTGCTGAAAAAAAGAGAGAGAGAGAGAGAGAGAGAGAGAGAGAGAGAGAGAGAGAGAGAGAGAGAGAGAGAGAGAGAGAGAGAGCTTGTGTTTATATTCAGTTGTGTGTGTTGACGGCTCACTTTTGAGATGCTCTGTTAACACTTCTGACAGGGGACGAGTCGACTACAATTAGTGGCCAAGAGAGGAGGGGAGGATTTCTCCTTCAGCATCTCTCTCTCGCTCTCTCTCTCTGCCCGTGTACAGCTAAAATAATAGTTTAGTGAAATACACAACATCCCCTTAGCACAAACAATTATCATCACACACTCATCATTATAAAACATTGATCCAGACGTGTCACTTTATATTTCTGTCATCTGTAAGACTCAAGTGTTTATACTACTACCGCGCTGTCAGATACTCCTGATTGGCTGAACATGCTGTAACATTAATCACAGGATTATATTACCGCTTTGGTTGTTAATATATTAAAAGGTTATTGTTTCTATAGTAATGTCAAGATGGCTTGGACATTCCCCTGCTGGAACACCTGGGGGCATTTTAGAAGGTCGTTTGTTTAATGTCTTGTGCCATGTGCTTTTGTTTGTTTTGTGTGTTTGCCCCGCCTAATCCTTAGCCTGTTTCTGCCTCTGGACACTAATGTTACACTAATTAACTCCCCTATTTGTACCTGTTGTCTTGCATGTGCTATTTGCTAAGTCCCTGTTGTGTGTTTTTTGTTACCTGGTGGTCTCTGTTTTGTTTTTTAACTTGTTTTATCTTGTATTGCATATTAGTTGCTCAGTTGTTTTCCCCCCTTTTTTCCCTAGTGTTTTCCTGTGTCTGTTGATTTTGAGATTTTATTAATAAAACTTCTGTCTGTCTTTTATCCCTGCATTTGGGTATCATTTTGTTCTCGTAGAGGCAGCCGCTCCTGACAGAAGGACTCACCCAGCTTGTTGACCCAGCGGGTTAGCCCAAAACCAGGCGCCTATGTTTTTTTTTTTTAACTTCTGCTTTTTCTATTTCTATGGACATCGTTCTGCGTTTGTTTCTGTAGGGGATGCTTTCTGGTTTCCATGGAGGACGCTGCCTTGCTTCTGTGTCTGTGGAGGATGTTACTTGTCTGATCTGTCTCTCCTGTTTTTCCAGGACTTTTGATATTGCTCTACTCTGCTTCCTGTTTCCCGTGGAGGACACAGAGTCAAACCTTGCCCATGGAGGGTGTTACTGGCCTGACCTGTCTGCCTTAATTTTCCCTGGTTTTCTGTGGAGATTTTTCTGCTAGTGTAGAGACTTGGCCCTGTTTTGGTACTCGGCAAAGGATACTTACAACCCAACCCACCCCCCAACCCCCGCTCAGGACCCTTGCTTCCCCTTGGACCTCGCTGAGCTCATCCCTCTTCTTTGCCATGATCATCGCCCTCTCTGGCTTTCTGGCATGCCCCTTTTCCACCAGAAAGAACACGGGTGCTGTTTCAGAGCTAGTGCTGGTTCAAAGTTGGTTCCACTGGCGATCCTTCTAAGAACCGGTTTGCCTTTTCATGGGTTAGAGCCATCACAGAGCCAAGTCTTACGTCGCTGTATACATCTCATCTTCTCCAGCAACGATAGCACAGCAGCGGCAAACACAAACACAAGGTCAACAATGGCGGTTGTTGCTTTACTGTTAATGCTCATGGCTTTGCGAACCTACATTAGCATCCAAACGTGGCGAATCCAACGTGTACATGCAGCTGGATGTAATTTGTATAAACGGAGTATGCACTCGAGAATAACGGAAAGTACATAACATTATTTTATCATTAACACAGAAAAAAGGTAGCCTACTATCATGTGTGCTGATAATTGATCATATTGCGGTAAAGTAAATGTGTATTACACACTTAAGGTACATTATCAAAGGTGCTAACAGTAACTCCGCCCCAAGCCCCGCCCCCAGCTCCTGATGCAAGTGGTTCTTAAGTCAAGACCAGCAACATTTTGGTGCTACTGAAGAACCACTTTTCCTGGTTCAGAGCCGGTGCTTTGGGTGCTTTTCTTGAAAAAGAAAGAACTGATTTTAAATTAGGCTCTGGCTCCGAACCAGCACTCAAACTGCCTCGGTGGAAAAGGGGCATTAGTGGCTAAGTTGGTTCCCTACCCGGGAATCAAGTCTGCAATGAAAGCATGGGATCCTTCCTCTGGACCACCATGGGACAGTAAAGTGTTATGTGGTCAGAATTTAAATTATAATTGTGGTAAAAATGGAAGAACACACCACACTCTGGGCCATGGTGTCATACCAAAATGACACACTTCACAGTATCACACCTTCTCAGCATGTGTTATTCCTTATATAACATCAACTTACAGGTTTCGTGCTTGGCCAAATACGTTAATGTTTCTATAGTAACAACTCCTTCACAGGGACCTGTGTAAAATAATTTAATATAGTAATAAAAAAAGAAATAAACATGTTCTTATATAAGAAAAGTGTGGATATGGTGAACTTTTCTGAAAGATGCTAACTCTATGGATGGAGTCTACAGTATACATGCTTATATTTCAGGAGGTTTTCCACCACAGGAAAGTCTTCAGTATAAAGGAGTTTGTGTTCTCTATTTTCTCAATAATGTGAAATTTTGTTGCTATTGCTGATCATGTTTTAGTTTTTTTTATGCAAATGGGACTAACGTTTGTAATTATTCATGTGGCTATAATAAATTGTGCAATTAATTAATTTGTTCATTTAATAAAAACACTTCACAAGCTGCTGTTAAATAATAAATAAATAAAACCATTGGGTGGTAGGTTTTCCAACCAAGGTAAATTGGTAGATATAGGGGTGTTTGTTTTGAGGTATGTACAGTAGTTAGTTATTGTGTCAGTACAGATAATTTAAATATATATTTAACTTATTTTTTTTAATGAACTGATTGATTAAAAGTGATTCAAGTGCAATAAATTAAAAAATGTTATAACTCAAGTAAGACATGGTGGTTTATTGGTTAGTACGTTTGCCTTTCACTACTATGGTTGGCAGTTTTATTCCTGCCTCTACCCTGTGTCTGTGAAGTTTGCATGTTCTCTCTGTACTTTGAAGGCTTCTTCTGGGTACTCCAGCTTTCTCCCCTAGTCCAAAGACGTGCATTGTAGGCTGATTGGCATCTCTAAATTACCCACAGTGTGTTATTGAGTGTCTCAGATTGTGCCCTTTGATGGTTTGGCACCCTGTCCAGGGCGTCCCCTGCCTTGAGGGAGTCCCCTGGGATATACTCCGGTTTCCTGTGTCCATGAATAGTAAGTGATAGATAAAATGGATAAATGGATGATGAAAAAATTAATAATGTTTAATAACAAAATAATAAATAATTAAAGAAATTTCCTCACAAACCAAAACAATCTTCGCGTCTCAGAATGTGCATGTAGGATCAGGCAGTCAGAGATGTTTTATTTCCTAGAAGGAAGAAAGCACACCCACTCAATTCTGTGAACTCATAGTATATTATATCCAAGAAATCAATATTTAGTGAAGATGCCTCCTCAGCTAGAACACTCTAGACTGCGAGAGGTATACTTTAAATCTCTTTTTTTCTAAGTTTTAATCACAATGCATCTATTTTCTACTGACTGGCTAATATGAAACTTTATTCCCTTATAATATATTAATCAAGTGTAAAAAGGGAAAATGTTGAAATGTCCTGAGTGGAAAGTTTGATGAGTACAGCTCTTATAACTAGAGAATATAAATATGATTGGTCTAATGGCTGAATTTATTCCCCACATCTCTCACCAAGACTTAGTGTTTAAAAAGAATCGTAAGTAGCAAAAGTAGCTACAAATATTAAAGTTATTGTTAATGAATTTACAAACAGGAGCCAAAGATATTTTTATGATAGAAAATATTTATACCTGAGAAACTATGAGGAATCAATATGTTTAATGCATTAAGCATTCTCGCAAACTATTTTAATGGTTATATGCCAGAGTCATTTGGGTTTGAGATTAAAAGATGAATATGAGATGCGAGTTTGGGATTTCAGCTTTTATTTCCTGGTATGTATATCTAGTTTTACACAAAATAAACATAGAACCTTTTGAATTAGACAAGCCAATTTTTAGGTCAGCGAAAGCAAAGAAACAGATAATTCATGAGGTCTTTTTTTAATATCTGCATTTCCTGCATTTTAATAACCACATCAAGCAGTTTCACTCTTTGACATCACTAAATTGTTGGTTTCATTTTTGATGCTTTTCCTTCCTTTTACTGCAGCCTCATTCAGTTGTTGTTTGTTTAAGGGTCTCTCTTTTCAGTCTCCTCTTCAGGATGTGAAATGCTGCTCAATTGGTTTAAGGTCTGGTGATTGACTTGTCCAGACTAAAACCTTCCACTTCATCCCCTGGTTAAGTCCTTTGTTGTGTTGGCAGTGTGTTTTGGATTATTGCCTTGCTGCATGATGAAGTTCCTCCTATTAATTTGGATGCATTTCTCTGTAGATTGGCAGACAAATTGTTTCTGTAGACTTCTGAATTCATTCTGCTGCTATCATTATGACATCCATCATCAATAAAGATTAGTGAGTCTGTTCCAAAAGCAGCCATGCAAGCCCAAGCCTATCTCCACCATGCTTTACAGATGAGCTTGAACGTTGGGGATCATGAGCAGATCTATTCTTCCATTCAACACTTTAGACATTCCTTGTTAATCTTGGTTCCAGAAATGTTATGGCACATCTCTATACTTCTGCTGTGGAAGTTTTCAGTAATGTCTTTCTTCACAGCTCTTACAATGTTTCTCTTATCTACTGTTGCTATCTTCGGCTAACCTGTTCAGTAACTGTTGCTACATCAGTGGTTTCTTTCTGTTTCAGGACATTCCAAATTGTTGCATTGGCTATATCCGATGTTTGGGTAATGCCTCTGATTGATTTTTCCCTCTTTTCTCAGTTCTGAAATGGCTTCATTTTCTCCCATATACAGCTTTCTGACCCTTATGTTCCCTTATCCTTATGTTTGTTTTTTTATCAATGTTCATAGGTAAAACTGAGGGCAAAACCCAAGAGTAGATATTCATAGTCATTGCTTAAACAATCAATCTATCAGAACACCTGGGTAACATACAACATCTTTCAGTTACATGGTCCAATATATCTTGAGTCTACAGCAAAAACAACTGAGTTGGCCTTGCTGTTCCAATCGTTATGAAGAGCACAGTATTCCTTAAGTAGCTTGTTTACCAATTCTGACCCATAAACTGAGTCATAAACCAATACATCATGAATCAATTCACCTAAAGATTCACCTCTAAGTGCTTGCACATGACAAAAACAATTTTTAATCTCTTAACTGTGCTTTTACTATTCACCAGTGTGTCAGTTTAATAATTCCCAATTTATTCATCATATACTGTATAGTGATGGACAATTAATAATTTTATTAACTAGCCCATAATTGAAAGCTCTAACTTCTAGCTCTGACCCTGGCCTAGAAATGTAATTTCCTAGGCTAAAGCATTGTAGCTGACATAATGTAATAACATATTGAGAACTAAGTTCATTCATTCAGACTAAGTGAAATGAGCAATTATATGAATTCCAGTTTGAAGATGTTCAGACTGTGCAGCTGGTGTCAAGTTTTTCATGTTATACATCAAAAAACATGCCAATCTTTAGTGAACCTTTCAGTTATGAGCTGCAGTGTTAGTGAACCTTTCAGTTATGAGCTGCAGTGTTTTTCCCTAAAATCGCACCTACAATATTATTAGTTTTGATAGGATTTTTTTTCTTATTTGTTAAACTGTATAACACTTTATTTTATTCGGTTTCCAGATTCTGAAAACTCAGCTGTGATTAGTGCATGCTAATGAATCTTCCTAGTAAAATCACTCGTCATGTGTGTAGCGGAGTAGGTGGTGAGATTCAAAAATTTGTGCAACATTTTAGTACAGCATTTTGGCACAATGCACAACCTTGAAGTGTGTTCTATTTTGTATTGCAAAGGACAATAACAAGTATGGTTAATTTCCTTTCTGCATGTTAAGGCTATTTGTTTACTTATCAAATACGAATTGTCGCATTTTATAAGTAAACAAAAAGTCTAACGTGTTCAAATATCTTTAAAAATCAATTGCTGTTTTACAAAACGTGCTGTTATATGTTGTTTAATACATATACACCTAAATAACAGGAACTTAAACCTGAAATTCTATGTCTATTCTCAAATTCATCTTAGATCTTAGACCCAGATATTGGTTTACAGCAAAAAAAAAAAAAAAGAAATAAAATTATATATATATATATATATATATATATATATATATATATATATATATATATATATATATATATATATATATATATATCAGATACATTGTCTTAATATTTATTAAACACAAGCTTATAATCTGGTTTATAATCATTGTAGTTAGCCACTTACCCTCATCTGACATAATTTTTAAGACATTCTAACTGAGATCCTGAGATATTTTGCTGCAATAATGTCAAACCTATTTGTTGATGATTTACACTGTTATATGTGTTGCTTTTCCAGGGTGCTAGTCTCCAAAGTATACACTCTGTAAGCATCTTCTGACTTAGTCAATGTCTGGTACAAATAAATGAACTGTACTGTCAAGCACTCAGTGTGCTAAGAGCTTCATGGTAACTTTACTGTTAGCTAAATAAAGAAGACAAGTCCCCCATCACAGTGCTTCTCATCAGTTCATTTATAGATATTGATTTTATACACCAGGATCTAACAGCTGGTGAGCCTGCCAGGATCTACAAAATACAAAGCTGTCTCAAAAACCCAAGAATATTTAAGTAGAAGATCCAAGCTGTTTGTTTTGACCTGTGAGCCAAGCTTTAACTAACCAGGCCACTGTCTGACAACATGAAAATGGGAAGGTTCAGGACTGTTGATGTCATACACACACACACACACACACACACACACACACACACACACACACACACACACACACACAGTCCATCTTGAGTGAACTCAGAGAGTTATACAGATTGAAAACCCAGCAAAAGGTCTAGAAGGCTGACTATCCATGAATGATTATACAACATGTGTACGGTCCAAAACACAAGACAAGTGCATAGTGAAGAAGTTTGGATCATTGGTCCTCTTAAATCTATGTCAAGTTGGGGGCTTAAAATAAATAAATACATACATACATACATACATACATACATACATACATACATACATACATACATACATACATACATACACAGTATGGCATGCAGTGAAAGACTTTTTTGACCGTTGGTGTCATGAAAATAGAATCAAAATAAAACAAAACTAGACTCAGAACAGAAACTATACAGGTTATAATGGAAAAGAGAAATTAAATAAGAGAAATTATATAAATATAACCTGCAGACTATTTATATTTTATATGCACCTTTTGGTCCATTTTAATCACACTCCATTGTAGGCAGCTTTTTAAGCCAAAGGACAGAGCTGTAGTGTTTTTCTTGGGTATTTGGAATGATAATCAAAAAGAAAAAAAAACATTGGATCTTATGCACAAAATGTTTTAAATACATTATTCATGTAATTATCTTGTAATTTATTGAGTGGCAAATTAGTCTTTTTCATGCTCTCTGTTCTTGGGTGATCTTTGTGATTTCTCTGTGCACTTAGCAAAGGGTTTTATATTAAAAGTGTCTTTTTGAGCTATAAACACTCTTCAGAGAATGTTTTTGTGCTTTTTTGTTTAATTATATGGTAATAAAAACAAAAAGAGTATTTCGGCTTCACCCTGATTCAGACTCTGTAAGTGAGCTCATAGGTGTGAAAGCGCCTTTTAAACTAAAAAGTAAATTGAATTAAATACTTTAGGCTTCTTATGTTTGAGCATAAACAAATCTTCCTGTGTGTGTGTGTGTGTGTGTGAGAGAGAGAGAGAGAGAGAGAGAGAGAGAGAGAGAGAGAGAGAGAGAGATAGATGTTGAACTGAATAAAGAGCTGGGCATGAATTCATAAAGATTTTAGGAATAATCTCAGAGAGCTCCACATTTAGCTTAAACATTTCGAATTAGGAATTGAATCTATTTTAAAGAGAAGGCAGGGCTGACCATGTTGCTAGGTGTTACACATGCTTTTGAAGACTGTGATTGGTTGAACAATAAAAATAATAGGAGCACTTTTAAAATATGGTCTGTTATAAGCCTGCACATGTCACGTCAAAGCCTGCACACTTCACGCCAAAGCCTGCACACGTCACACCAAAGCCTGCACACGTCATGCCTGCTCATGCCAAAGCCTGCTAATACCAAAGCCTGCTCATGCCAAAGCCTACTCACACCATGCCTGCCACGCCAGAGCCTGCTCACCCCATGCCTGTCACAAAATGGTTGCCGTGCCAGAGTCCTCATAACATGAACAGTTATGGACATTGTTCCAGAGTCTCCAGCCTTTAAGGGTGTTTTCCCAGAGCCTTCAGCCACAATGGACACCATATCAGTGACTTCAGTTGTTCTGAGTGTGGCGTATTAAGTCTTCAAGGTTTCCCATAGGCCCAAGAGACTGGTGTCGAGTCTGGAGAATGCCCCAGTATTGCTGTAGTTGTTGCAAGCCAAGAAGTCTCAGAGGTGGTCTTATTGATGACTACATTTCATGTTGCTGCTATGGCCATTTGGTGCATTTGGGCCACATATTGTTCATCAGCTTAAGAGTCTGATTCAAAGGCCCCTTCCACACAAGGATCTGATCCTGAGTCTAACGTCTGCTATGATGTGACCACAGAGGTTGTTCCTGAGTTCTCCATCTGCCATGATGCGTCCACGGAGTTCGTTTCTGAGTTCCTTGGTCATCTGTTCATCTAATGCTCCATGGCCCAAGTCCTCCAGTACTCTACAGTCTAGATCCCCAATTGCACCAGAACCTTGTGCTCCACTACCCAGGTCTGCAAATGCTTCATAGCCCAGTTCCCCCAGTGCTCCACAGTCTCCACAATTGGACCATGACCCACTGGCCCTCCATTCCACCCCCAAAACTGCTGCCACCTTTCCACCACCCTCCAGGACTTTTTGTTGTTTTGGTGGAGTATTTTTTTAGGAGCTGCCCTTAAAGAGGGATTATGTAATGTAGGTTTTGTGTTTTGTCTTATGTTCTGCATTTTTTATGTCTTTTATTTTGTAACCTGTTTCTTGTGTCTTGCTTCCTTTGACCTCATGTTATGTGTTAGGTTGTGATTGGTTAATGTAGTCATATGTCCTTCAGTTCCCATTGTCCTTTATGGCTGTTTCGTGTGCTCATGTTTCTTGTCCTGTTTTGTCATTGTCTTTCCCTGGATTACTTTGTTTTTGTAATAAATCTTCTAACTGCATTTGGATCCTTGGCCTTTACTTTCAACGCACGTTATAGCCTTGATATTTAGGATTTATTTTTCTTACACATACCGTTTTGGTGGAATTTTTTTTTTTTCAGTACATCTCTGTGTCTGTAAACAAATCACCAGGCAATAAAGATAAAAGAACTAAACCAAAAAAGAGACAATAATTACAAATGTCCTATATTGTACCTCAAAAAGGCAACAAATTATACTGAGTGTTGAGAACAGCAGCATGTAATTGAAAAATTATAAACTGCTGAGTTAGAGAATGATGATAACTGTGAGATGTGCAAAATATATGCTAAAAAAGCATGTTATTCTTTAAGTACAGGGCAAGTCCCAGTTATTTTGAGGCCTTGTCTACAATCCGTTGAAGTCTTCTTTTAGCAAGAGTCTGTGTTGCTGTACCAGACTGTGATGGACCGTGTCAGGACACTTTCACTAATTTCAGAGTTGAGCTGAGTTCTCTGTACTTTTTCACATGCCTCAGGAAATAAAGTTTCTATTGTGCCTCCTTGACAACATGGCCGATTTCCAAATCCCATTTAAGTTGAGTTTCCAAAAGAGTGGTCTTACAAATCCACAAAACTCTGCACAGGTTATTGGATGTTTCCTTATTCTGATGGATCCTTTGAGATTTACTGACTTCCAGACATCTATGATTAATTCTTTGGATGTGTAGGTGTGTACTGGTGCCGTTGTCCTCGCACCAAGTTACAGCATGGGACCACATCCTGTCGGTACGGTGATTCATCGTTATCTGAAAGCCGTCCAATAATGTCGGTGTCATAAGCATATTTGAAAAGCTTGCCTGAGCTGTTTTGACTGGTGAGTCCATTTGTGAATAATGAGAACAGAAGGAAAGAGAGAACACAACCCTGGGGAGTTCCTCTATCGACTGACAGGACTTAAGTAGATGTGTTGTTTACCCTGACCACCTGTATTAAAATTGATATGCTGCTGCACTTAATTCAAAAGGAGATGAAAATGAAGTGTCAATTTCAGATATCAAACAGATGCAGCACCATGCTCAAGGAAAGAGAAATTGGAAAGTTTTACAAAGATGGTACAGTATTTTATATTATGGAGCTAGATGACTTGATACTGGATGCATTCGGACTCAACCTTTAAACTCATTTTGATTTACCCAACAATAAGAAATAAATACTGTTTATTTAACCCTTGTATGTTGTTCGTATTTTTGTTACTCAGCCAGTGTTCGTGGGTCTGGTGGACCCGCTGAATTTTTAGGTTTTTAATTCAACACAATCAAAAATCTGATGTTAAAATACTCTACAGATGTTTACTTCATCCCAATTACAAGCAATATAAACAGCATATATGGTTAATATTTGCACTTTACCTTTATTAAATCACAATTTTTAATTAAAGTGCTACTCGTTTTTTGTTTTTTTTTAATAACATGTAATAAAAAAAAAGAAAATCAAAATTTTCAAGTTATGAGTGGAAAAAAAATCAACAAATTTACAAGGAAGCAAAGTTTTTCAAAACTATTGATGTTTATGAATATGGGTCCCACAGACCCGAACAGCATACAAGGGTTAAACCTTTTTTTTTCTGAAAACAACAAATGAATTATTTTATCGCCAAATGTCTGATATAAAATGAGTCAGGACACAGTTAGCTTTCAGTGTGAGATGTTTTTCCTTAAAAAGATTTTCTTGTGGTATCTCAGAAAGCAGAACTGGGGTTGAGATCACCGTTTACTTTGAAGAGAAAAAAAACGTGTGAAAAAACTAATTATTTAGTGGATTTTATTTTTGAGCTTTTTTATGAAGATATTGCAGATAGTAGATAAAGGAAACTGCAAATTCCTAAAGTCCTGCATGTCTCTTTTCTTATGAACCATGAATCATCAATGCGGATTTTGACATAACAAAGAAAGTCATTGTTGAATATGGACTCAACTAAAGCAGGCACAAAATTTCATTTTTTGGCCTCTGGTCTCTTCTTCCTTTTATTCATTCGCGTTGAGTCATTGATTGACTTTGCATTAAATATGTCACCCCTTATTTTTACCCCTTCCGGGAGGACAAGCGGGTAAATACTCCAGACACACAGCAGGTCCTCCAGTCTCTTCGTGGAAAAATTTTTACATATTTTCCTGAGAAATGCGAATAAACTCACATCCACCCACATCCAGACTACTTTTATCATCAATAATCTGCTGGATCTGAATATTATGTGGCAGTGTGGGAAGAGGCACCAGTGTTTCACAGCTCTATAAATTATAAATGGTATGTTATTATCACAGATAAACTGCACTCTCAGGTTTTTATTTTTTGGTGAATTTATGGAGAAAACAAGGTATGCAGTTACTGTTGCAGTACTTTCCTGTCAAAACTTTAACTTCACCACAAAATTCATGAAGTTATCCATGAAAAGAAGAGAGTGTCTTTAACTTCTGAAGTAACTATATTGGGAAAATATGATTTATGCTATTTTGATTGACTTGTAGACTAAAAGGATTTGCGGTAATAGTGAGAAAATGTTAAAGCTTATGTGCCTAGAAGATCTACAAGTATCTAATAGAATCTTCAGGTCTGCAGTTAGGGAAGTTCCCTGTAGTTTTTTTTAGACCCGAACACCATACAAGGGTTAAATCCCACTACCTCCAAGCTTCAATGCCCTTAACCATCAGCTGCTTAGATATATAAATGACATGGCTGTTAGTTGCTCTGGATAAGGATGTCTGCCAAATGTTGTAAACATTGTTTACAAATTCATTTATTACCTGTAATTAATTTGCCTATTTAGGTAAAATGACAAAAAAATGTAATGAAATAAAGTTGAACACTTCACTGTAGCTTGCAGGTATATTTGTTTAGCATCTTTGACGGAATCTGGTGCTTCTTTTAATCACTAATAATTTAGCAGGTACTGAAAGGTACTAGATAGCTACTGAATAGGTTGGAATGGCTTGAATTAGAATTGACATGTATGCAGGGCATTTTATTATTTGTTCCTTTTAGTTGGTTAGTCAGCCATGAGCAACATTTTCTAAAAGTCAAATATATACTCTCTTCCACTCTGTAGAACTGATGGTATGGTTACCTACTCACCTGTTTTTTCTGCAAGAAGAGTGTATTTATTCAGCACATTCATTCAGCATGTGTTAGTTTGAGAGAGAGAGAGAAAGAGAGAGAGAGAGAGAGAGAGAGAGTGGTGCAAGCTTCTTTCGTGATGCTTCATGTCCTAGCTGCAGGAAAACCACATGCTTTTCTCTGGAGAGCGAATCCCAACATAATTCAGGTCACAGAATCGTTCTTTGTCGAGCTGTGCTGAGATTTCCTCAAAATATTAAGATTCAACTAGAAATGTGTATCAGGTTTCCTCTTTCAGTTTACTGTGAAGACACAGGAGAATTGCAGATGAGCTGACTGAGAAATATCAGTTCTGTTATTATGACCTTAACTGCAATAGTGTTTGTCTATGTATCATATTTAATGAAAAATTATGAAAGTACTTATAAAAAACAGTGTTGAATAAACTCTTGTTGTTTAAGGGGTTTTTTTAACGGTTGTAAAAAACTCTGCAACATAATATCATATAGATAAAAGAGGAGTAATAATAATGAGTAACTTGTTCTTGGATGTAATTGTACTATAAGTGAATCCCATTAATAATCTAATGCTTGAATGGTCATTATGTGACAAGGGCATCACTGGAATTGATCCACTGTTGCCCTTTTTTATTCTATAATGCATAACAATGTCACAATGTTGTGTTCCATGTCAGGTTTGTGACAATTCCAAAATGTCTAATGTACCAGATATGGTTAATATCAACATCAAGTTAATATGTCTTCCAAATATACACTGCATGGCTGTGCATAAAAACGTGACACTGTTGGATTACATGGTATAATGTTACAATGTCAGAATGGGATGTTAAATGTTAGGATGCTAACAACTCCTACATGTGTAATTATTCAAAGTTAATTCACTTGGCTGAAAACAAAAGGTGTTAAACATCACTAAGAGATATAAATTATAGCAATGTATTTTTATATATTACACTGTATTAGTAACATGCTGTGTAACATACTGTGTAACATATTGTGTAACATACACAATGCATTGTGACATTATGATATATAATGTCACAATGCATTGTGTATGTTACACAATATGTTACACAGTATGTTACTAATACAGTGTAATATATAAAAATATGTTACAATGTTGTTATGTGGTACAATGTTACTCTGTGGTGTTATATATCGCAATGTTACAATGTTACAATGTTGTTATGTGGTACAATGTTACTCTGTGGTGTTATATATCGCAATGTTACAATGTTACAATGTTGTTATGTGGTACAATGTTACTCTGTGGTGTTATATATCGCAATGTTACAATGTTACAATGTTGTTATGTGGTACAATGTTACTCTGTGGTGTTATATATTGCAATGTTACAATGTTGTTATGTGGTACAATGTTACTCTGTGGTGTTACAGTATATATCGCAATGTTACAATGTTGTAATGTGGCACAATGTTACTCTGTAGTGTTATATATTGCAATGTTACAATGTTGTTATGTGGTACAATGTTACTCTGTAGTGTTATATATTGCAATGTTACAATGTTGTTATGTGGTACAATGTTTCTCTGTGGTGTTATATATCGCAATGTTACAATGTTACAATGTTGTTATGTGGTACAATGTTACAATGTTGTTATGTGGTACAATGTTACTCTGTGGTGTTATATATTGCAATGTTACAATGTTGTTATGTTGTACAATGTTACTCTGTGGTGTTATATATTGCAATGTTATAATGTTGTTATGTGGTACAATGTTTCTCTGTGGTGTTATATATCGCAATGTTTCAATGTTACAATGTTGTTATGTGATACAATGTTACTCTGTAGTGTTATATATCGCAATGTTACAATGTTGTTATGTGGTACAATGTTACTCTGTAGTGTTATATATTGCAATGTTACAATGTTGTTATGTGGTACAATGTGACTCTGTAGTGTTATATATTGCAATGTTACAATGTTGTTATGTGGTACAATGTTACTCTGTAGTGTTATATATTGCAATGTTACAATGTTGTTATGTGGTACAATGTTACTCTGTAGTGTTATATATTGCAATGTTACAATGTTGTTATGTGGTACAATGTTACTCTGTAGTGTTATATATAACAATGTTACAATGTTGTTACAGTATGTGGTACAATGTTACTCTGTAGTGTTATATATCGCAATGTTACAATGTTGTTATGTGGTACAATGTGACTCTGTAGTGTTATATATTGCAATGTTACAATGTTGTTATGTGGTACAATGTTACTCTGTAGTGTTATATATCGCAATGTTACAATGTTGTTATGTGGTACAATGTTACTCTGTATATATCATATATATGAATTGCAATATTGTATTGCAATATAGTATTGTATTGTATTTCAAGTGTTACGTTAAACTAGTAAATTATGTCTAATTGTTGGTGAATTAATTTTAGTTTGTGACTCCACAAATATGACACAAGATTTTTACTGTGTGTGTTAAATCAGGAATGAGAATTTTACTTTTATGTTTTTGGTGTTTTATTCAGTATTTCTAATAATATAAACCCAAATGTCACATAACAGTTAATACAGGCTACATCAGGACATCACATCCCCTGTTATTATCCTTACAGTAATAAGGCATCAGCTGAGCTTTGTTGATTTATTAATATTTATTACACATTATACGGGAGAGTAGCAGAGGGTAAAAGCATTCACATACATTGTTGTTCCAGCACAAGATGCCATGTAAATGAGATCATGAATCCAGAGAAAGAAAGCCTCAACCATTAGAGGGAGAAAAGGCTGTAACAGAGGCTCACGGGACTCTTTTCTGACACACAGTCATAGCTGAGCGGTTGAATGTGCTGTAAGTCCCAGCATCCTGACCACATTTTATTCTTCTCATGAGCCATAGCAGTGTGTCAGAGCTACTCAAGTGCAAAGAAACTTGTCATAGCAGAACTGTTGCTGAAGATAAAAGACACGAGTCAGTGTGTTACACAGAGTTTGTCACTCAT
The DNA here is from genome assembly GCF_030014155.1 of Tachysurus vachellii. Lineage (NCBI taxonomy): Eukaryota > Metazoa > Chordata > Actinopteri > Siluriformes > Bagridae > Tachysurus > Tachysurus vachellii. The sequence continues at coordinate 5,774,715 of NC_083484.1, read as the reverse complement.
CTGGACCACTATGGACACAAACTCCTTCAACAAGAGGAGCGGCAACACCTCATAAACTGGTGCCCTATGAAAAGTAATGTCCAAAATAATAAACTTATTACTATTTGTAATGTCCAATAAACAACCTTGAGACATCTCAAGACTTCTATTCTCATGAATATGCATAATCGAAACGATCCCCATGGTCTTTTGTCATCCCATATAACTACAGTAGCTTGCTAGTTAAGTGCTAGTATTCTAATTTGCAAGTCTCTCTGGTAAACACAAGTGCAATTTTATTGTCAACCTTGCTATTGCAGCTAGGTAACTCTTCCAATAGTTACACATGTAAGCTTTTAAGCCTTACTTTGCATCATCAGCAAATTACAAACGTTTTACAAGCAAGATTTGATTGTATCAAGCAAGATTTAGCATGGCATGCAGGTTGTGTATTTAGTCTGTAAATTAGATTAGACTCTTTTCACATAGAAATGTGTGAATGTGTGAAGCATCAAAAGTATTATCAGCTAAAAAAAATAGCAAGAATAACACCAGAAATTAGATTTGTGAAGTCATATATAAGTCACAGACTATGTCATTCTTCTGCCACAACAATAAGACTTCAAATAGCACATGAATGACACTTCCTGAAGTGTTTAACCTTGCTTTAAAGAGGAAAAGACAAGCCATGCTTTCGTAGTGATAAAATATTCTAGATTTGAAAGACATCAGAGATCACATTCATGTTCTTCATTGCAATCTGCTGTAACGTTTCAAATCTGAAGGACAATCAATGTTAAGGCAAGACTTAAAGTGGATTAGTTTTATGTGATTATATACACTCACTGTACGAACACCTGTATACCTGTACACCAGTTTTGTGGGTGAAACCATGGGTATAGTAACTCATATAATCACAACCATGGTGAGAAGAAATTCAATTAATGAAACACAAGGAACAGTTGGGAAAGGATAGGGCGTGCTGTAACAAAAAAAAGCACATGGCACAAGACAAACCTGCCAGAATGTCCCCCTAGCACTGTTTGCACCAGGATGCACGGTTGCACTTTAGGTGGCTAGGACTACTTACTAAGTCCTTATCTCTGTCTTTGTTTTGTGTGACACCATGGTCCTGGAGAAACGTTGTCTCATTTCACTGTGTACTGCAACAGCTACAGTATATATGGTTGAAATAAAAGCTTCTTGACTTTACTCTTGACTAGTGTCCAGGAAGGGAATAGTCAAAGCCATTCCTCACAGCTTCTTTGCGTTGCTATAGACTTTCTGTCACCTACAACCAGTCTGGTCATTCTCCTCTGATTTTACACATCAACAAGGACTTAAAGACTACAAAACAGCCACAGGATGTTTTACTGCTTTTCACATCATTCTTTGGAAACTCTAGAGATTGTGTGAAAATCCCAGGTGATCAGCAGTTTCTGAAATATTTAAACCAGCTGATCTGGCACCAGCACCCATGGCACAGTTGAAGTCACAATGATCAGTCTTGATGTAAACATTACCTGAAGTTCTTGATCTATAATCTGCAACATTTTATGCATTGTGCTGCCGCCACATTCCTAGTTCCTATTAAAATAGACAGTGTGTGTATATGTGAAAATAATTTTTAAAAAGGTGGTGGAGCAGATAGCATAGCTCTCTCACTCTTGTTCAACCGCTTAAACAACAAATGAAGAATCATGGCCTATATTTTTAAAGGTTAAGCAACCATCACAAATTAATTTTAAACTAAGCTAATGCAAGCTAAAGTAAGGGAAGCTAACCAAGTTAGTACACGGAAAAGTAAAGGAAGGTTCAGACTTTAATGATAAAAGACTCTATTTTGATTTTATTCTTTTATTTTTAGGAGACAATTCAGTCTTCTAACTTTTGCCTACATATCTTGAGTTCATTGTAAAAAGCGCTATATAAATAAGTTATAATTTTAGGTAATTATGTAAATTAAAATAATTAAATTACTAAATTAAATTAAAATTATGTAATTTTTATATAACTGCTATATATTTTTTTTAATATCTGACCTAAGCTAGATGCTTGTGTAGTATGAAGAAGGTGTTTACTTTAAAATGTTCACTTCTACAAGGACAAATTAGGTCTAAATCACCATTTTGTCTATTTTTATAGATTACAATTCCACATTAGGTTGGTTTGTTTGACATAATGAAAATCTCAGTGGTTCAAAGTGGTCTTAGGTGAGCTTGTAACGTTTAAGCCTAAGATTTGTTGCTGAAATGTTCTGAAATCTGCAAGCTTCCTTTACTTTTTAGTTACAGTGTCCTTATAGCTTCAGGGCAAGAATCAAACTTCAGACAGCAAACAGATGGACACTTAATGACCAACACTTCGTATTCTTACTCCTCCATACAGTATGTTACCATATTTCACTAAGCCACACTTTTTGACTTCAGGAATTGTAATATATGTGTAACAAATCCAAACAATTTCAACTCCACGCCATATGATAAGGTGTGAATTATGCTTTATTTTATATTTGTTGTCAGATTAGAGATTTATTAGTAGCTCATGAGTGGAGGGGATGAGGCTGAGCTGCTATCATTAAAGCATCTTTCGTTTTACTTCAGTCCATCTCTCATCAACACTCTCTCTCTCTCTCTCTCTCTCTCTCTCTCTCTCTCTCTCTCTCTCTCTCTCTTTCTCTCTCGCTCTCTCTTTTCCCTTCTGTTTGACATTTCGACTCGGTCTCTGCATCAAGAGATCCCGCTGAGTATAGTGGTATTTCTTCCGTTTGAAATGTAAAGTGAAAACCAACCCGGTGGGCTTGGTCTTTCTAAAGATTCTCTTGCTTTCACAACTGTGGTTCTGTGGATCTTTCTACAAAAAAAAAAAAAAAAAAAATACAATACGATCCCAAAGTCTGAGTTGCTTTTTTCTCAGATAAAATAATCAGTGTTGCTAATAAAGCAATCAGGAAGTGATCTTACCACTTCAGATTGTTTATCTTTTTTCTGTTTCTTCTTGATATGCATTGAATTCTGCATTTCGTATCAAGTTGTTTTTCTTATTTCTGTAATTTTCCATACAATTCCTGGATATATAAGTGATAAATTGGCAACATTTCTATGCTTATGTGACTCATTTGGAAGGCAGCTACCATCAGAGCTCTGTTATTTTTAACTCAGTGTACAAATGGGTGAAAGTTTATATTTTTTGAAAGGTGTAAGGATTATATCAGAAAATGATATCAGGACAAATAACAGGTCTGGAAGTGTTTCTAAAGAATTTTTCTTTCACATCATATTGAAAATGTACACTTCCAATTTAAAGATCATTTACATCCACTCCAGGGTTTCCCCACAATTATAAAATAATAGATGCTTCAGAGAACTTTTATGATGAAGGTTTATATTACCTTCAGTCTGAGAGCCCATTAAGAAGAAAGAACTATAAACCAAAAAGTGCAGTCCTGCAGGCTGAGTAAATTGGCTTTTTCTGATGACGGCTACATCTAATACAAACACCTTACATTCACATATTTCACAACATCACGATTTAAATCGGTTCCTGCAGCATGCTATTGTCTAAAAGATTTTGTAATAGACTACACTTGTGAAAAAAAAGGAGAGTGAGGACAAATCCAGCCATAGTGTTGAAGACCTCATGTCCACAGTGTAAATTATACCTGTAGGTGTAGGCAATTCAATAATATAGACTTTTTCCACACTTTTTTGATCCAGTATGATGGAAATCGTCAAAGCAACAGCACTATTTATGAATGAAGAGGCTGATCCACCATGTATAATTGAACATGTTCTGTATTTAAATACAGCATGCTGAAATAGGAGCATTTGATTTAACGTACACATTCAAACAGAATAAAACAGAATCTGTGTTTCCTCTATTCAGAATAATAAAACTGAAAGTTTATATAAATATATTATTTACGGTTATGGGTCTTGCTCAGGGGCCCAGCAGTGGTAGCTTCGTGGACCTAGAATTCAAATTCCCAACCTTATGATCGGTAGATCACCACCTTAACCACTTGGCTACCATTTACTCAATTACCACAATTTCTTTATTTATTTTTACCATTACAGTGATGTTCAAAATTTACATTTGAACATTCGTTATTTATAAACGAACAAATTATTTTAGTAATTCAAGTCAACTTATATCACAAGTCTGGTATAAAATAAGTCAAAACACTGTTGGCTTTTGGTGTAACACGATGATTAAAATGATTGTGGTGTAAAATGATTTTGAACAGCTCATCTCAGAAAGCAAAAACGGGTTTGAGATCAGCATTTACTGTACATTGGGATTTGGGGAACTTTTGTGTGAATGTTTTGCCCCTAGTAGGATAGGTAAAAACAAAAAATACTTATGTAAGACTGCAATTTCTGAAAGACTGTGTGTCTGCTATTAAATGAGTCGTTAAATACCACTGTGGAGTCGGACATGTCAAAGAAATTCAATGCTGACCATTAGAAAAGGTCCAGTATCAAGTTTCAACTTTCAAGTCAAGTTAGGTCATGTGTTAGAAAAGAGAATACTAATCTACACTTTTACTTGTATGGTATTTATACTATATGTAGTGAATCTAGCAGCATAAATAAGCATTGCTCTTCCCCCAAAAAATACATCCTTAATAATTAAGCCTTAAATAGTCACTAATACCGCATTACTTATCAAGTGGAACTGGGATTTTTACAATCTCTGAGTAGGAATCTTCCCATTTTGTTAATTCAAGAGCTCTGATTTCTCTGATTTGGGCTGTGATATCAACTCAACATAAAATTCCAACTAAAACCATGAAGTCTGACTGTGAATTAAATTACAACTGTAAATTCATACTTGCCATATAATGTTGTGGAACATCTCAGATTAATTATGACACATATAATTAGGCTCTCTCGGTTTTGTCTTGAAGTTAATAAGACAAATTTAACAGCTTGTCATGTTACCTAGAAATAATAAAAAAGATAAAACTCCCGTCATATGCAATCTTTAGTGGTGGAAAACGTACTGACTTTTGTCATGGTTGCAAAATGGACACTGAACTACATTACCCCATGTTGCCCCTAAAAAGCACCCGTATTTATGTTCTGGTTTCTGTGTGTTATTGTCAAGCTTTCACAGCCTTGCATGTAGTCTGCCTGGTTTTGCTTTATAGCCATCGTGTGTGTTTATGTTTTTTGTTGCACTGATTTGGGGTTTTATTTTGCACTTTTTACAAGACAAATCTGCTACCTGGAAAACATTGGGACACTGGAGACTCCATTTAGACTCCTTCCATTGATAAATAAATATCTTGTGTTAAAATGTTTAATATTTTTACTGCAGTGTCTGATATAAAGGTCCCTGTGAATTAAGAGTGAAATAACACATAAGAAACAAAACATATCAAAATATTTGCATTAGACATTTTTTTTTAATTGCTTACACACATTTCTTTATACAATCTACCTTTTCAAACATCTTCACACACTTGGCTTTATCAGCATGAAGCTCAACATAGATGTTCATGTCCCATCCAAAATAATTCTAAACCCAAAGAAACACTTCATACGAACCTCAAAACCAACTCATCCTAGCTGAAAACTAGCTAAGGTTCTCTGTCAATATGAACCATTTATCACTCAGAACACAACGTCCTGAGAAGCATTAACATCAGATAATATTACCAGTTTCAACATTTCATTCCATTCCAAAACGAGAACATAGTACCTCTATATTGTACAGAATGTACTACAGTATCCAATACAGGAACAAATAAAAAGAAAAACACCAAAAAATAAGAATGTAATATATGTCAATGTGCTTTATGTCATTTTTGTAAGGAGTAAATCCAAAGTAAAAAAAAATGGAAGCAGTGGAACATTACCTACAGCAGTAATGTAGTGGACTGCTGTTCAAAAGTTCATGAGTTCAAATCTCAGCCTTGCCAAGCTAACCCTTATCCTTCAACTGCTCAGTTGTATTCGATTGCTTCCAAAATGAGGCAAATATATGCAGACAAACACAATTCTGTCTTTCAGTTTACTTATGCTTGCATACATGTTGATGTAATATATTTATACATTTGGAATCATAGTCATTTGAATCAGGTGAATTCAGTGCAACAAATTTATATGTTGCTGCTTGCATTTATTCATTCATTCATTCATGCAATCTTTATTAAGCTGGTCAGGCTGGTGATGGTGGAGAATATAATGGAAGCACTGGGTATGAGGCTGGAATACACCCTGGATGCTACACAGTCTATCTGCAATGTAGGGAGGATAACAAACAACCTGAAGTAAGCACATGGGCACTGAGAACATGCACTGAGAACACGGAGAAACCTCTATAAAGGTGGTAACCAGAGCTCAAGATCAAACCGGGCTGTGAGGAGACATAACTGAGTTAGCCAATGAGTGACCAGGCTGCTCTTAGCTCCAAAGAGTTTTTATTTTTTATAGGTGGTAACGATAAACCCACACACCTGAATAAGGATGGCGTGATTAGCTAGGAGTATTTATTTGTTTGGTTGTTTTTGTATTTATTTCTGTTTGTTTATTTGTTTCACTTTTGTATATTTCTGTGATTGTTTGGGATCTGGGAGTATTTATTTGTTTGTTTGTTTACGTATTTCTTTTTATTTGTTTGTTTGTATTTAGTATTTATTTCGATTTGTTTATTTGTTTCAATTTGGTTTATTATTTATTTATTTATTTAGTTAGTTAGTTAGTTATTTATTTCTGTTTGTTAGTTTTATTTAAAAATATTATTGTTTTGAATATTCAGTTTGAAACTTTTATGGATTAGTTTGCAAAACAGTATGTACACTTGTATGTATGAGATTTGATGGACATTGAGTTGAATTTGTTGATGAATTTGTTATTCCCCTAAATTTTTATACATTTTCTATTTCATTGTATCTTATATTTAAATTTATTTATTTTATTATTTTTATTTCCTTGTCTACTGTTAATTCCATTCTTTGACTACTTTTAATCTGCAGTTAAATTCATTTCACTACATGTCATACTATGCACAATTGTGTACCTGACAAATAAATTTGAATGCGAATTTAAAAAGAGTTCATGGATGTTGGATTCGTAGCTTTTGCCATTTAGCTTGTACTTAGAGTTTTGTTATTCTTTTTACACCTTCCAGCTGCTGCCATGAGAGCATGTGACTAATTGTGGGGGGGAAAAACAGTGAGGTAAACCTGGGATTTGAATTACAGAGCTGTCAAAGCTGCTGCTCTAGAAAATGAATCAACACTTTCCGGCCAATGAGATTTGAGAATTCAGCGCCACTGTGGTAAGTTTCCTTAACAGACTTTCCAGTTTTTATACTTGTGTTTGATATATTATTACATCACTGGCATTTTAAATATGTCTAGTGTAAAATCAGTACTTTTGCACACAGGCTTCTGTACTTGCTCAAGAAAGCGAGATGGTAGAACATCAGATCTCCAATATGTATTGACTCAAAAGCACCTCTGATCTGATATATGTGGCTGCTCATATTGTTTTCTTGTACTATCCTCACACACAAACACAGACACACAGTTAACACTCAGGGTCTGCACTCACACTCCAGTTTTCTTTTCCTGCTTCGTTGTAATTAAAACAGCAGGTGGGATATCCAGTGTTTCTTCCTCCCAGTGTGAAGTGGAAGCCATCTGGTTCAAAGGAAGGTTATTGTATTCAAACACAACAAGAGGTTAAAACATCAAAAAGCAACAGAACCGCTGATCTGACCTAAAAGTTCAAGGCCTGGAAAAGTCTCAAAGCGTCATCGATGTGCAGTAGTCCTTCCGTGACATAAAGCATGAAATCTGAGATAAGTTTAAGTTCACCAGTGATATGATATCTCTGGGACATTTCTCACCTTCTCACCTTCCCACCAAGACACTCCCTGAGTCCCAGACAAATCACAACTCATTGCTGTGTTAATATTTTATAGGCTCAATATAAGATCCTGAGTGCACATGAACTGATCTGGATCCAAATATCAAATGTTTACTCTCTATTGTCCAACTCATTTCTAACCATCTTTATTTAATGACTGATTTCATTATATAGCGTCCGCTCTGTTACACCAAGACACGAGATTGTGAGAAAAGTCAGGGATCATTTTAACAATGCACAAATTACGTAAAAGGAGAAAATAAAATCTTTTTCATCTTACGTCCAGATCACATGCCATAAATCCAAGTCATAATATTATATCTTAGTGGAAGTTCTATCAGGCGTTTAAGCTAATGTAGTCGTCTGCTGACGTGGGTCTTCTATGTCAAGTTTCAATGTTTTGTGCATTTTGAGATGCTTTCCTGTCCACCACAGTTGTAAGTGTAAATTTCTAAGTTATTATATCCTTCTTGTCATCTCAAACCCATCTGGCTATTTTCCTCAGATCTCTTTTATCAATAAGCCCGTAGAACTGTCACTCACTTAATGTTTTTTTTGCTATTTACATTTTCTTTGGAAACTATAGAGACTGATGTTTGTGTAAATTGCAGCTCAACAGTTTCTGAGATACTCAAACCAGCCCATTTTTTTCTCCATTTTGATGTGAAAATGATCTGAAGCTCTTGATTCTGTATCTGCATGATTTTTTCATTATTTGCCAAACTAATGAATGTGCAAGTGTACAGGAGTTCCTAATAAAGTAAATAGTGAGTATATAAGCAAAACAAGCTCACTTTAAAGTGTGCTTTTAAGTGTTCCTATTTATCTGACCCCATGTTCTGCATGAGCCTGGATCATGTTGATTGATGATTTCGTCAACGTTCTGTAAGTCAGCAGAACATATAAAGTTTCTTTAATAATAGGTCTAAAAATGTCTTTTAAACAATTCTGAGGATATTTGGCATCAACTTGTACATTGTGACAAGAGCACCATAATCTCAGAGCATAAAACTGGATTTACGTGTGTACCCTGTAAATACTGCCTGAGCTTTCCATAGCAGTATTCTATAAATGTCAGGACATTATGAGTGTGCTATCAGGCAAAATAAAGTATATTGTACTGAGAAACCTTTATATGGTTTACTGAGGACCTTTTATACTCTAACATGCAGGATGGGCATCATTTCCCAGTGAAGACATCATCTAAATCCGGATCTCGACGGGATAAGAGTCAAGCACTGAACCTAAATGTAAGCTTCCATGAAATCCTGATGTTCTCGCACCATAGACAGCAATCCCTTCTGAAAACGTATAAAACTGAACAAATCTGATGGGATTAAACTTTATTGTGAAGTACAGCTGCAGAGGCGGTTTCAGTGGGACGCAGTGTTCATGAAGCAGCAACAAAAGCGACGCTTCAGCTGCCAGGTTTATTCAACGTGAATTCAGCATCTGTTATCGATGCAGACTAATGAAGGTTGCAACATCTGAGAAGAATAACTCTCTGGCTTTATTTTCTGTAAATAAGTACATGGCAAATATATCATAATGTTATGCAGGTGTGTTTGCAGGTGGAATTTTGGATAATGATAAGCATTCTGGTCCATGATCAAGTTAATGTTTAGGATGTAAGACAATACTACATCCATTATACATTTATAGCCGTATCCAGAGCAACTGTATGAATTTAGCTCATTTATACAGTTGAGCAATAGAGGGTTAAGGGCCTTACTCAAGGGCCCAGCAGTAAAAGTTTCTATGCATTCATGGACAGTTTGGGCGAGCCTTACATTTCGTTGTGATGGTCAGATGTCGACAGATGTATTGGATTTAAACAGGAAGTGAGTGTAGCCTTATTTACGTTACAGAAAGATATTTTCAGAATTCTGGCAGTTTCCAAGTTCACAACTGGTCTCAGCTTCAGATTGAGTTGGACTGATTTTGTAATCCCATTCACACTGTATTATTTTTTTTTTTAAAGGCTAGTCCTGTTTTCCAAAAAGCTTTATAACTCAATATTATTATATTGTCACATATAATAAAAAAATAATTTGTTTCAATAAATCAAATTATAGAGAGCAGTATTATCCAAATCAATTCTACAATATAATTCACACTTCACACTACATTAGACTGATACTGTCACAGCAGCCCCTATGTCATGGCTACAGCTGTGATGAAGGAAACACCGTAAATGTTTTTCTTTTGGGCTTTTTTTAATCTTACTTGTGAACAAATTAACCCCATCTGATGCTTAGCTACATTGGTTAATATAATAAGTTTTAATATGCTCTAGTGTGGTAATGTCTGTTAACATTATGACATGAAGCTTAATCAAAGGTTATTTGTTTGTGTCAATGCTCCTCACATCCTCACTTGATTTGTAGGATACTTGTAGGATACTTGTACAGTACAGGCCAAGACTTAAGTTTCATTTCATTGCTGCTTTAGGTCTAAAAATTCTTTGATTTAAGTCACTCTTTTACATTGATAGACAGCAGAGTGTAAAAATCTGCAACACAGTCAGTTTAGTTAATCTTACTGTATCAGAGAATTTCTAAATATTCAACCAACTGTTGTCTTTTCACACAGATAAGTGCAGACCTGTTCGTTTTTAACAGGAAACTTAGCAACTAACCATGAAGAATATAACAAACAGTTAAACTATCAAACCAAAAAAAAAAGGTTTTTGCCATGCATTATATAATCTCCTATACATCTCCTAAGAATAGTTAACAGATTCATCATGCCTTATACACTCCTTATATTACACCTCATATATTATCACAAAGCACTGAGGTATAAATATCAAGGAAGCGTTTGACAGGTGAAAAAAACAAGGTGTGTTTTCTGATCGAACCATCAATCTCTCAGTAAGAAGACTATTTTTATTCTGCATTACAAGATTAAGTTAAGAGTAGCTGTTGATAGTCTCATGGATTGAAAATGTTTGATAGATAGGTGGGAATATAAATATAATATTATATTAAGAAAATGTATTAATTAATAATAAATATATTAAGAAAAATTTATGAGTAGGTACAAGACAAAATAACTTTGTGAGTGGAAAAAGATACATACTGTATATAATACACATCTAGTACAGAACAATTATAGTGTTATTGTGGTTATCCTGTAATATACTGTACATACATACAATCATACATACACACACAAAAACACACATACATATGCATATTCATACACACATACTGAAGGATGAGTCCAACAGCGGCGCTCCTGATTGGTCCTTGTGTTTTTAGCGCCTTGCAGCCTAATCCAGCGGTGCTGACTGTGGTGCTGAAATTTCTGGGAGCAGCGTCTGCGGCGCTGGCCAAGGTGCTGCACTGCCATTGTCTTCTGCTGGTGGATTTCCTGGGGTGAAGAGCGACTTTTATGTCAGATCACAGGTAGCTCTGAACCCCCACCTTTTAGCAACCTTCCCCAGAAAGTGTGGTGCCTAGAGAACCTGTCAGTGTACCCGTGTTGGGCTCCAGTTCAGTGCTGGACTTGAAACAAGAAGTCCTGCAACGAGAGAAACCAACAAGTTACCCTGCCATTGGTGTCTTTTGCCTTGGCCATCCATAGTCAGTGACCAGGGTAAAGCACTGCCCTTCCAGGTAGTACCGAAGGTCCTCGATGACCCACTTGATTGTAAGGGCCTCTTGTTCCACCACCGCATAGTTCTTGGCTGGGGTCAGCTTCCGGGAGATAAACAGGACCAAGTGCTCCTCCCCAACCAGTTTCTGATGCGTCCCTCTAGAGGAGGAGGGGGAGGCTACACCCACTTTCTTCTTGGTGACCAGCTCCTTTGGTAGCCAGAAAGCCTGGCCAGTCATGCAATTGTATCAGGGGGACTGGAAGGTCAGGAATAAGGCCAATGAGGAGCAGATAATCCCCAAAATTGTTGCGGATTTTAACATGTGTGGCCGAGAAGGAAGAACAGTCAGTAGTGCCAACGTGACCATGCTCCCAGAGCAGGAACGTGACCATGCTCCCAGAGCTCCCAGGAACGGGCTGGCATTTCACCTCATCCACACACCTACATACATACATACGTACATACATACACAAATACACAAATACACACACGTACATACATACACACAGGTACATACACATATATAAACACACATACATACATACATACATACATACATACATACATACATACACAAATACACACACATACATACACACACGTACATACACATATATAAACACACATACATACATACATACATACATACATACATACATACATACACAAATACACAAATACACACACATACATACATACACATGTACACACACGTACATACACATATATAAACACACATACATACATACATACATACATACATACACACATACATACATACATACACACATACATACACACATACACACACATACATTCAGAGAGACAGATGTCAAAGTCCACCAATCGCTGCTATGATTAAAAACGTCTGTTATTATTAAAAATTAATGTTCAATTTTGTCCAGATTGTTCAGTGGCCATTTTCGGTGTATGTCATGAGCTATTGATTTTAATAAGTTGGAACTGCTGTGGACTCAGGAAATGATGTCTGTATGAAAGCACACACTGGCACTGACTGAGGATTAATGAGCCTTAAACTTATTAGGATAAAAAAAAGGTTTTTTTGAACACTAACCGAACATAAACTGTACATTTTACATTAAGAATCATGTAATGTTAATTGACTGGGTAGTGGAGAGCTGGCAAGGTAGAGCACTGGAAAACATCTGTAAGAAGTATATGTGTGCTAAATAATTGCAGCTAAAACTTAGATGCAGCTTAATGATACCAATATCCAAGATTATCTTTTTCTATAGCACTGTCCCATCTCTTAATATAATGAAATATTGCAGTTGTTTAAGTCTATTTTCAGAAAATTGACAAGTATTTTTGCAGTCCAAGAAACTTGTCAGAGAAGGACAAGGTGCATGTGACCTATTGTGTGACAAAATATTGGCAATCATCAGATACACTAATACAAGTATGTTGTGATTTGTTTTGTTTTGCTTTTTTTTTTGGTCTGGACCTAATAAATTGACAACCTCAAAGGAATATTAATAGAGAATGATGTTGTGTTATCTTTAAACAAAGCATTTACAAAGCTATAATGGTAAAAAAGAAAAAAAAAGATCAATAAAGAAACAAATCAATAATCTTGCTGTATGTTTTGATGCTGTCATTTTCTCTACTTGCTTCTCACATGCAGGTTCTAGTAAGGGAAGTCAAGATTGATTCAGTTTAGTGACGTGTGTGTATGTGTGTGTGTGTGTGTGTGCCTGACGCCTGGAGAACGTTGACACTTGAAGTGTTCAGCTGATGACAGCTCACACTGAATCTTCCACCCACAGGGAGCCACTTCACACAGCTTTATTGATGCCAGCGGTAAGGATGCACAGGAACACATGACTTATACATGGAGTATCCTGTAGCGTTCACTGCTTAGCAATATCTTTTCAATTTTGACGCAATACAACAGTACTATCTATTGTAAAATCTCCCAATCTATCTTCTGTTCTCATCTAAGTGATGATCAATATAAATGATCCTGATGGAAACAGAGCCCGAAGTCACTTCCCATGCTTGGGGATCCTCCTGATGTCAGGTGTGTGGATACAGGTGGGAATAAGAGATAGAGATTGAGAGAATTCAACCAACAAATTAGTTTCACCGAAAATGGCCTGAACATCAGCTGTGGAAAAGAAACTTTAGTCTTTAAAATTACTGCTGAAATTTACACGCCCAGGTACTATCAGTGACATATTTAAACATTGTTAATTTAAATATTAGAAATTATTGAAACATTTACAGTATGTTCCTCAAATTTGTGCTCTTAAAAAAAGGATTTTCTAAAATTATTACAAACTACAGATTGTAAAAACCTTTTAGTGAACTCTCTAATTCCAAATTCATGTGAAAATGTAATATATACAGTACTCAGACAGGTCACTAAAAGGTTTTGGTACTTACAACCTCAAAGGAATCTTGATAAAGAATACAATTTAATGACAATATGTTACCTTTAAATAAGGCATTTAAACTACTTATTTGTTCAAAGTGTCACTTTACCTCTTAAATCCTCATTTGGAAACAGAAAGCTTCGCTTCAATGTCACAAGATATGACTTTATAAACATTATTTCTGTGACATTTCTGTGCTTTTTTTTTAAGTTTTTTTTTTTTTTTTTTGTAAACTTAATAAACTAAATTTTGTAAATACCTGAACTCAAGGTTGAGGTATTTACATACATGTAGCTGGTACAAAATAAAACAAGTCACAATATATTATGGACTAGAGATGCGCCGGATACTCGGCTGAAACGAGTATCCGGTACGGATAAAGCACTTCTGCCGAGTACGAGTATTATACGAGTAATACGAGTCAATATCTGTGCTCGGATTGAATGAAAATCATCATTGGGTAGCTGATTGTGTCAGTGTTCTGTGATAGGCTAGTCACAGCGCCCCTCAACTACAGTGATAGGCTAGTCACAGCGCCCCTCCCCTACAGTGATAGGCTAGTCAAAGCGCCCCTCCCCTACAGTGATAGGCTAGTCACAGCACCCCTCCCCTACAGTGATAGGCTAGTCACAGCGCCCCTCCCCTACACACATACAGATGTACTGTGTTGCTGTGTCTCGCTCTGCTCACTCACAGTCACACACAGAACAGCTCTCTGTCTCTCCCTCAGTCACTCGGGTTCGTGGGTCTTTTCCGTTAACGTTTAGGGTTTCTTCAGCTTTTTACTTCGGGTTGTAACGTTAATAATACGTACTTACTAACCAGTAGAGTTCTGGTAAACATGGGTTCGTTCAGACGTGGTGCTTGCTTGGTAGAATGCGACTCGCATTGCGTCTCTGCCTGTCGGAGATTTTTTTTCTTTTTTAAACCTTCAGCTGTCTCTAACCAGGAACCAGACACTGAGTGTCTGACACGTTTTTGCTGTATTTCATAAAAACATAAAGGTAGTAAGCTAGTGTTATAAATATTACAAATTAATTATTAAGCTACACACACACACACACACACACACTCACACACACCTGGTGTGGAGATAAAAAAATAAAAAAGAACCAAAAAAATTAAAAAAATCACACTGATCATAAAAAAATTAAAAGTTAAAAAAGAAAGTTATGTTGTTCATTACATTTTACTTCATAATTGCACTGCATTGTTTTGTTTTCATTGTTGCAAAACTTGTTCTGTAATATAGTTCGTTTGCTATCGTGATCAAAACCATTGATCTGAAGCTCAATCCTGATGCTGTCCTGTAAATATTTTTCTAATGAGCAATAAATATAACAATTTCTGATCAACCCATATCAATTGCATGCTTAAAATAACATACCGGTTAAAGCCCCGCCCGTTTCAAGACAAGCCCCGCCTACTTCCAGGTTAGGCCCCACCCACTCCGAGAACAGATACAGATACAGATAATTCATATGGTTAACAGATACAGATACAGATACAGATACAGATAATGCTGTACTCGCTTATCCCTATTCTAATGTATGTTTCTTTGCTCTAACTTTTTTTTCATTCGAAAAAGCCAAAAGATCTAAGTTAGAGCAAAGAAACATACATTAGATGTTCTCTGCTGAACACAAAAATACCTTTGATTCTGTCAGTAACTCAACAAAAAACTTTCAAATCTACAAAAAATCAATGCAAGTCTATGGGGAACACTTACTTTCACACTCTTTCTTTGGCCTAGGGCTCTAATATGGAAGGTTATTGTTAGATGCAGTCATGCTTTGAGGAAGAAGTTCCAGGAAGCTAGCTTTATAACTGACTGGGAGGGAAGAAACTTTAAAAAAAGGGTAACTTTATATGCTAGTGGTCTAACTGGGATTAATAATCTCTGTTGAATCAAAAAATGTAAAGGAGTCAATATTAATGCAAGGCATTGTAAATCCATTATGGGGAAAAAAAAGGTTAATTACTGCTCCACCTTATTAAGGGACATGTATGCCCAAACAGAACAAGAATACAGTCATACAGAGCTGCAGGCCATGATGAATAGCACTGAAAGTCACACAGCCTTGGGCTGTATTGCTCAGAGTAGCAGAGCCAAAGTGCCAGAACGATTAAATACACACTTACTAAGTCATGCTCAAATTCTCCTATTCTGCTTTTCTTTTTCTCCCTCCAACACAGTAATGATAAATTGGTCTTTCATACAATGGAAAAATGGCCACTAAATAGCAGAAACAGGGTCACTGTGCTTATTGGCCCCAATAAAGGTATTCCATAAATGATATTTTAGGAAATCTTTAACAGGACATCTGCTCAGCAATATGCTTCGGGTCAAAGTGTTGCGTCATACTATTCTGCCTGTATATTTTTTTATTTTCTCACTGGCAAGACAAAGAGGCCGGTAAAATGCTTTATTCTGTGGGTCATTCCAAAATAATATAAGTTCTCTTCCAAATGTATCATCTCTTGATATATATTCTCAAAACAAATCAATAGTTGTTGGCTATTAATGAATTCTCAAGGCTGGCCTAGAGACTGCACTAATGGAATAGAAATGTTAATCAAAGCATACAAGCTTGGTGGATGTGCTCTTTATGTACGACTCTGATATATCCAATCAATATGCAAACTGCTGGCAGCATGATAAACATCTTGAGAAATATTAAATTAATTTGTGCTTCTTTATTACACATTATTAATGATTCTGATCCCTTTAACATTCTGTTTTCTAGTGCACATCTGTTTTTACGCACTCCAAACCAAGAGCAAACAAAATCACACACATCCATCAATGCCTGCATTCATATTTTTGTCAAGAGAAATAGTGGGCTGGTGTATTTAGAGTTTTTTTTAAAAATCAAGGGAACCAATCAAACAGATCTTAAATACTTAAGCAACAGGTGTCTTGGGAATAAATACACACATAAAATAGCACTATCCAGCATGATCAACAGAGGTGTAAAGTTCCTTAATTGGAAACACTTCTAGAAAATATTGTCTCCCTAGCCGATGTTCCCTACGCCAAAAAAATCAGAAAACACTAAGCACTGGGTTCATAAAGAGAAGAGATTTAGATGATGTATTGCAGTGGAGTTCATTCAATATGCAGTTTGATCCACATTCTATCATTAAAATACATAAGCCGACATTAAAGCCCATCGTCATCTGTACAATCTAGACATGACAAACCACATAACCTTTTCATTACGAAAGCCATGTAAATGCCAACACAGGCATCATATCCTCATCAGTACACTGTGGATGTGAAATTACTGTGTGGATGGATGGATGGATGGATGGATGGATGGATGGATGGATGGATGGATGCATGAAGGAATACTTATTCTGATTCTGAAGATTATTCGATGGGTGAAAGGATCCAGATGGGAAATGAGTGGTTTGCGTAGAAAGGGCAGAATGGTGGTTGGGGAGAATCAGAGACAGTTAAAGCTGGTTTAATCTGATGAGAGTTCAGTAGATTCAGAGCAATAGAAAACCAAACCATGTGGGATTACAGAGAAAGAAAGAGAGAGAGAGAGAGAGAGAGAGAGAGAGAGAGAGAGAGAGAGAGAGAGAGAGAGAGAGAAATAGAGGGGGACTCTGATATTAGAAGAGGACTCATGCTGTGAATAGAGGTCAACAAACAGCAACAAACTCGCAGTGCTGTCACATATCACGCCTGGCTGGAGATGTGCTCACAGCCAAACTGCCATTTTAAAATAAATATGCCAATTAAATGCAATTAGCAATGTAGCAATTAAGGCAATTAGTCTGGAAATAAAATAATGCTAATATTAATTTAATAATATTTGTGATTATAATTTAGTACCTATAGTAAATAAATACAGATTTAACACTTACAGTTCTTGGCTAAATCCAGGATACCTTTTTTATAGGTTGTTCCCTGGAAGGCATTTTTTATGCAAACCTTCTAAGCATCTTGCTGTTAAGGAGATTGCATATAATAATTTTTTTTCATTTGACAATCCTAAAAATAAACCAAACTGTACTACTGGGAAATTGTTAGCTGTGGGTATTTGTTAGATTTGATCCCTACATGACTTCCCTGTCCATTTGAACACCCAGTCCAGACACTTTAATGGTCTGAGCTGCTTACTGTATAGCTTTAATCAATGATACACTCTAAAGAGAATATTGTTGTTTATATGTCATATGTTTATATGTCATATGTTGTTTATTTGCCACACCCCATAAATGAATGCTTTTGGTTATATTGTTTTTACAGTTTATAATCTAACTTTAGTACATCTTTGTAAGATTTTCACCATCTTACATCAACTAATAAGATCATGTGCACGTTCCATCTAAACTAGCCCCTTAGCACTGAATGCTAATTATTCAGTAACAGAATACAAATCATTTCACAAGTTTTAATATAATTAAGACTAGTAGTTCTTCTGCTTCTTGTATTTCTTCTATCTTTCTTTCTTTCCCAGTATATTTTTATACTTCTCTTACATTTGTTTTTGAGATGTTATAAGATGGCACTGTAAACACCATCACCAATAAAGCAGCACACCACTGCGATAAGAAGGGTTGATGTAGCAGGACTTGACGGTCCAGTGGGAAATGATGACACACTCGCACCTCACACAACTCATGTGTGGCCAGTAATGAGGGAACGGCACCTGCACTGAGCTCAGCACAATCCATTCTTATTCTGAATTCTGTCTCACAGGATTGTGACTATATATTGATACCATGATGCGCATAAAAAAAATCCAAAATAATGAAATAAGATGTGCCAAATGTTGCTCTTATCCTAAATGTAATCTGACTTTCAAGGCTTTGGAGTCAGAAGCTTGCTTCTTTATTTTCACAATGGGGAAACAGAGATTAGGCCATATTTATAGCAAGAGGATGCCAGATGCATCCAATTGGTCATTCCATATGTTCCATTTAAAAGCTTGTTTTCATGATAGTCACCAACTGGTGGGTAAACCCATAGACCTAGACTTATGCGCTTCTATTTTTTTTTTTCTAAAGTGCCTCTTATACAACGTCAAAGGGCAGCCGAACACACAAGGAGAAATGTGGCAACTTACAATTGCCTGGTATCTCTGTAATTGACACTGGAGAGAGTAACACCATCTTTCCAAACCATAGAGGAGATCCAATTATTGCCTATAGGACTATAGGCCACAGATGGCTATGGTATAATAAGGATTTGAACTTGTGATCTCATGATTATAGGGGAAAATTCTGCCCTTTTCTTTTGCATAACATGGATGGCTGAGTGCGTGTGCATCATTTACAGATCACCAGGATCCAGAATGGGAAGAAGGTAAAACGGTAAGGGTCCCTTTGGGTAGGTAGATGTTACTTTGACACATATCACTTACCCAAACACTGTTGCAGACCATGTAGAGTTCTTGTATTCCCTAATGATTTAGCTGGATAATGCACCATACCACACTACAAAAAAAAATTCAGGAATGGTTTAAGAAAAAGGACAAAGAGTTCAAGGTTTGCAGGTTTGACTTGCATATTCCACAAATCTAAATCAGATCGGGCATCTGTGGGATGTACAGGACATACACGTCTAATCCATTGAAGCCTAATATCAGGATCTTGTGGATCTTGTCCAGAATCCCCAGGATCTTGTGGAGAACATGCCTCAATAGGTCAGAGCCTTTTTAACAGCAGAAGGGGGACCTACAAAATATTAATAATGTTAGGTATTAAATAGGTATTAATGTTATGGCTAACCATGTATATATATATATATATATATATATATATATATATATATATATATATATATATATATATATATATATATATATATATATATATATATACACAGTATACTGTATATCCATTATCCTACACAGGTTAAGTCTAGTGCACCTCAAGCCTTACAGGGAATGTCAGGGAATACAGAGAAGTCAGTGAACCCAAGCACTTGCACACACACACACACACACACACACACACACACACACACACACACACACACACACACACACACACACACACACAACTATTCACACACTACAATTTAGAGATTCTAAACAGAGCTTCTAACACTACAGTCAAATCAGAGATTCTAAACAGCCAAAGCCTGATTTTGGATTGGAAGTGGAGTTGTAGATAAATGTATTTGGCCAGCTATGAAAGGTGTGGTTTGGCAACAGGCCCCTCTGCTTGACATGCACACTATGGTACAATTTTGACCAGATGGCAAATATTCAATGTCAGCTTTGCCAGATCACACGAAGCACAAGAATTTATTGTAGACAATCTGCTCTGGAGGTTGACTGTAGCAAGTTCCTGATCAGAAGGAGGAAAAATTTCATAGATTTTACTCTTTGAAACTGTTACATCAACTTACTGTTACAAACTGCTTACTAAAATAAGATTTATTTTTTTGTTTCTAAAAATAGTAATTAGGTTTATTTAGAGAACGAACGTGGAGGATCCTAGAGTTGTTGATGGCAGGCTCAATGGAAGTCTCTATGAGCTTGATGAGACTATATGCTTTATGGAAATGTGATCAGATGAATTGTTCCTGTGATTACTTACCAGTTATTAGGTGTACCAAATTAAGAAAAAGGTATACCAAGTAAAGCTATCCAAAATAAGTTTGGAAAGCTTTCACTGTGTTGTAGGCAAGGCAGGGTAAGGCAAGTTTATTTGTATAGCACATTTCATACACAGAGGTCATTCAAAGTGCTTTACATAGAAATTAGAAAACAATTTACAGTATAAGAGAGAAAAATATGTATATATATGTATATATATATATGTATGTATATATATATATATATATATATATATATATATATATATATATATATATATATATATATATATATATATATACACATATATATATACATATACGTATATATATATATATATATATATGTAAAAATAAGAGACACACGATAAAATCATAATAAAACAAAGAACATTTAAAGAAAATAAATGTGATTTTAATAAAAACAGTTTAAAATATGCTAAAAAGAGTAATATCTTGTACAATATCTTATTATCCATCCATGATTATATTGATTTGAAGCAATTCATCTACTCGGGTTTTCAGTAGCTTACCAGATATAATTTATAGAGTGGTCCTTATACCCAGATGTGGTGGCACAGATGTGCCCAACTGTGCCTGTGAGTCTGGCCCATCCTAATCGATTCCCAATAGAGTATTACAAGTCCACAAGTACACAAGTCTTGTATGCCCTTAGGTGCACATCACTGACAGCATCTCATGCATTACCAAATCTCCAAAATACTAACCTTTCCTCAGGGCCTGCCTATCAACAAAATCTCTCTATCTACAATAAAGGTGTATGTGGCAGCCATTGCAGTGCTTCAGAGTACTATGGGTGGTATCTGGGGCTCGTAAACATATTTCAGCCTTTCTGAAAGGAGCAAGATGATTCTATCGGCCACAATTCCCAACGATCCTGCTGTGGGACCTCCCTCTGGTTCTTATGAGGCTATCCAACATGCCAGTCCGAAATGTATGTGTGTGAAAACTGCCTTTCCTGTAATAACAAAAAATTGTGGGAGAACTGTATGCTCTGGTGATTAGATAGAAGGTGTGATAACTCCACCCAGATAACTTAAGGTGACCTTGATAAACCCTGGATTTTTGCCCAAGGTCATATAACTCACTTCAGTAAATCAATCAACTGAACTTGCAGCTTTTGAAGGCAAGCCTGCAGAGCATTCCTTGTGCCCGTATGCACCCTATGGTACTATTTTGACCAGATGGCAACTATCCTATGTCAGCTCTGCCAGATGATTCATCACACAGAGCACAAGATTTTATTGCAGATGATCTGCTCTGGAGATTGACTGGAGCTCGTCAACTGTTCATCAGCAGGACAAGGACAAAAACACCAGATTAATAGATTTTTTTCTTATTATGAAATAAAGTGATTTGTTATGCATTTATGTATGCAAATATAACAAATGCATTATTACATTTTACAAGTATCTAACCTGTTTTCTTTTTTATCACTGATGCTAAAAAGGCAGCATCATATTTTCTTATATTCTTTAAATCCAGGTAGAAATGTTTTATTTTCCCTACATTTGTGTCTCTTTCCAGGATTATGCCATCTAATGGTTTGGTGTTCTCAGGTTTACCTGCCAAATCTGCATTCCCTTAAAACGGGAAGGTCTCCGGCTGTGAATAAAACAAGAAGTGAAAGACAGAGAACAATGGCTGCCATGCTCTCAAACTCTCGGCAGGAAGCCTGCGCTCTCCCACTGCACCTTGACGTGAACTGAAATATTGGTTTTCACGTTAGCGTCTAATAAGGCAGAGTGCACCAGCAGCAACGTCTTTCATCTGTCCAATTATGGAGAGATCTGCCCCCAAATCATCTCCTCCTCCTCGTCAGATCCTTAGCCTGTGGAGGGATACCAAAAGCCAAGACTTCTATTCAAAGGACAAAACATTAAGAAAACCAGTTTTTTCCTTCTTCCAGTTCCTAAAAAATTTTTTACCTGTGAAAAAACTCAGACACCTTTAATTAGCACCTTTAATTTGTTTTGTACGGCTTATTAAGAGAACCCAAAGAACCCTCTTGATTGTCTATAAAATGAAATAGCAAGTAGACCTCCATCTGCACTCTATTTGCATCATTCTGCTTTGAACTGCAGTTCACGACTTCCTATTCATTTAGCCATCATCATGAGATGTTTAATAATATCATAGCTAGTATGTACACAACATACAGCTTAAAAACTAATGAACATTAAGGCACTCTTAATTAACAATATCGTTTCATTACTTAACATATTCTAAATTCTAAAATTCAACATTAACAATTAAGTTGGTGAGAATTTCTTTGAATCAGGTGCATTCATAAAGATTCAGAAAGCATTCACAGTACATGACATAATCATCTCTAACTATACATAAGTGTTCATAATCACAGACAATAAAAGTTTATAACACCATATAGTGTAAGGTTTCTTAGCACAAAATTACATAGATAATACATATTCTATTGATTTACTCAAAGCTAAAAGCATGTCTATCATGTGAGACTTGCAACTTTAAAGTTCTTCCAATTGAAATGGATTCCTGGATCATACAGAATTACTAGCAAATTATTTCCTGTTTAAACAAAGAAAAGATATACTGTATATTAATCATTGTTTGTATAAAAGTTTTGATTAAATGTTTATTTTAATACATAAATAGAATTCCACTACAGTAAATGCACACATACACAAATATATCTAATATTAATGTGTGAATATATTCATGAACTATTGTTGTACTAATTCTTTTCTACTCTATCGCTATTCAGACTGAATTCTGCTAATTGAAGTGAACTGTTTTCAATAATGTGATGGTCATATAAGTTATTGCGCTTGTGATTGTACTTACTGATGAACACGTGGGCAGGTGGAGGTCTTACAGATTACCCAGAGTAAATGATTTCCTTAATAACTACTATGAACTATGTGTCCCCATTGTCCCCAGCCACGTCAGAAGTCCACCGTGTCCCCAGTCACGTCAGAAGTCCACCGTGTCCCCAGTAACGTCAGAAGTCTACCGTGTCCCCAGTCATGTCAGAAGTCCACAGTATCCCCAGTCACGTCAGAAAAAGAAAGGTAAGACCTAATCCAGACCTGCAGTAAACAAATGAAACAATTATGCCATGGAGCTGATCGCTATCCCAACCTGTTTTTGTTTTGACATTGTGAAAACCATATTATGTTGCATTCCTCACTAAAAGTATTCAGAATGACAGCACTAACATGTGGTAGGTCCCTGCTGTGACCAACCAACACACTGTCAGCAGGAAAAGAGCAAACATGAAAACACAGCAGACTGACATCACAGTTGTCTTGTGTGAGTTTATATATATATATATGTGTGTGTTTGTGTGTGTGTGTGTGTGTGTGTGTGTGTATGTGTCAGTACCTTCAGGACTTTTTAGAGTATTTTTGATTGCGGCAGTCAGAAACACTTGAATTTCCTGCAGCTTTTTTTTTTTAAATTTGCAAAGCAATTTATTTTTTTTCAATCAGTTAGAATTTGTAAAATGGGGGGCACGGTGGCTTAGTGGTTAGCACGTTCGCCTCACACCTCCAGGGTTGGGGGTTTGATTCCCGCCTCCGTCTTGTGTGTGTGTAGTTTGCATGTTCTCCCCGTGCCCCGGGGGTTTCCTCCGGGTACTCCGGTTTCCTCCGCCGGTCCAAAGACATGCATGGTAGGTTGATTGGCATCTCTGGAAATATTGTCCATAGTGTGTGATTGCATGAGTGAATGAGAGTGTGTGTGTGTGTGTGCCCTGCGATGGGTTGGCCTTCCATCCAGGGTGTATCCTGCCTTGATGCCCGATGACGCCTGTGATAGGCACAGGCTCCCTGTGACCCGAGGTAGTTCGGATAAGCGGTAGAAAACGAGTGAGTGAGAATTTTTAAATTTGCAAGCACGGGATTCTTCTTTTTTTTTTTTCGTCTTACCATGGATATATATATGTAATAACTTTCTGTGCTAGCGGTACTTATGTTAAACACACGTGAATCGTAATTCTTCACTACCAACAGCTTAAATCTTTGCTCAAAAGTAAAATAACTTTAACTAATACCTTACAGCCTTCTAAAACCAGTGAACAGTTAATGGAAATAGCCAACCACGCAAGAAAACTCATATCTAAACTTTACAGACTCATCACTTCATCTAACCTGTACATGACTGTACCAGTAGATAATTAAATAATAACTACAAAATTGCATTGCACATCTTTCAATATCAGACAGGACTTTTAAAAAAAAGTGTTTTAAAAGTATAACTAAAAAAGTAAAACTATATTTTACAGTTTATATAGTTTAGTTTATACTAAAAACACTAAATAAAGACCCAACGGTTGAGTGCTGCCCTGCCAAAACAACACCAACACACATAATCACTTTAGTATTGATTTGTAAAAAAAACAACCCAAGCTGTCAATAATCACTTTTTAAACACTCCTCATTTGGCATCATTATATATTGATCCCTTGAGAGAAATTACAGATGGTATGAATCTGGAGATCAATGGAACATATGTCAGGTTAATTCATGTAATACATTAGCATTTTACTGCCATATTACTGCTGTTACATTGTAAACAAGATGTAAAAAAATAACAATGCATTTATTTAGCATAAGCTCAATTTCCAATTTCTCTGCACAATTTCCAAAGCCCCTCCTCGAACCGCCACCTTATTGTGGTGGAGGGGTTTGCGTGCCTGAATGATCCTAGGAGCTATGTTGTCTGGGGCTTTCTGCCCCTGGTAGGGTCTCCCAAGGCAAACAGGTCCTGGGTGACAGGCCAGACCAAGAGCGGTTCAAATACCCCTTATGAGTGGTTTAAAAACAAGGTCCGTGACGTCGCCCGGTATGGCGCAACCGGGGCCCCACTCTGGAGCCAGGCCCGGGGTTGGGGCTCGCATGCGAGCGCCTGGTGGCCGGGTCTTACCCCACGGGGCCCGGCCGGGCTCAGCCCGAAGGAGCGACGTGGGGCCGATCTCCTGTGGGCCCACCACCTGCAGGAGGAACCGTAAGGGGCTGGTGCAATGTGGATTGGGTGGCAGTCGAAGGCGGGGGCCTCGGCGACCCAATCCCCGGACACGGAATCTGGCTCTAGGGACATGGAATGTCACCTCGCTGGGGGGAAAGGAGCCTGAGCTGGTGCGGGAGGTTGAGAGATACCGACTAGAGATAGTTGGGCTCGCCTCCACACACAGCTTGGGCTCTGGAACCCAACTCCTTGAGAGAGGCTGGACTCTCTACTACTCTGGAGTTGCCCGCGGTGAGAGGCGGCGGGCTGGTGTGGGCTTGCTCATAGCCCCCCAGCTCAGCAGCCATGTGTTGGAGTTCACCCCGGTGAACGAGAGGGTCGTTTCCCTGCGCCTGCGGGTCGGGGATAGGTCTCTCACTGTTATTTGTGCTTACGGGCCAAATGGCAGTGTAGAGTACCCGACCTTCTTGGCGTCTCTGGAAGGGGTGCTGGAAAGTGCTCCAACCGGGGACTCCATTGTTCTACTGGGGGACTTCAACGCTCATGTGGGCAGCGACAGTGACACCTGGAGGGGTGTGATTGGGAGGAACGGCCCCCCCGACCTGAACTCGAGTGGTGTTCTGTTATTGGACTTCTGTGCTAGTCACAGTTTGTCCATAACGAACACCATGTTCAAGCATAAGGGTGTCCATCAGTACACATGGTACCAGGACACCCTAGGTCGGAGGTCGATGATCGACTTTGTGGTTGTTTCATCTGACCTCCGGCCGTATGTCTTGGACACTCGGGTGAAGAGAGGGGCGGAGCTGTCAACTGATCACCACCTGGTGGTGAGTTGGATCCGAAGGCGGGGGAGGAAGTTGGACAGACTTGGCAGACCCAAACGTACTGTGAGGGTCTGCTGGGAACGTTTGACAGAGTCTCCAGTCAGAGAGAACTTCAACTCCCACCTCCGGCAGAGCTTCAACCAGATCCCGAGGGAGGTTGGAGACATTGAGTCCGAGTGGACCATGTTCTCCGCCTCCATTGTCGACGCAGCCACTCGGAGCTGTGGCCGTAAGGTCTCCGGTGCCTGTCGTGGCGGCAACCCCCGAACCCGGTGGTGGACCCCGGAAGTAAGGGATGCCGTCAAGCTGAAGAAGGAGTCCTATCGAGCCTGGTTGGCTCGGGGGACTCCGGAGGCAGCTGATAGGTACCGGAGGGCCAAGCGAGCTTCAGCCCGGGTGGTTGCGGAGGCAAAAACTCGGGTCTGGGAGGAGTTTGGTGAGGCCATGGAGAAGGACTATCGGTTGGCCTCGAAGAAATTCTGGCAAACCGTCCGGCGCCTCAGGAGGGGGAAGCAGTGCCCTGCTCACACTGTTTACAGTGGGAGTGGGAATCTGCTGACTTCGACTGGGGACATCCTCGGACGGTGGAAGGAGTACTTCGAGGTTCTCCTCAACCCCACCGACATGTCTTCCATTGAGGAAGCAGAGGCCGAGGGCTCGGTTGTGGACTCGTCGATCCCCCAAGCTGAGGTCACTGAGGTAGTTGAGAAGCTCCTCAGTGGCAAGGCACCGGGGGTGGATGAGATCCGCCCTGAGTACCTCAAGTCTCTGGATGTTGTGGGGCTGTCTTGGTTGACGCGCCTCTGCAACGTCGCATGGAGGCTGGGGACAGTGCCTCTGGACTGGCAGACTGGGGTGGTGGTCCCTCTGTTTAAGAAGGGGGACCGGAGGGTGTGTTCCAACTACAGGGGGATCACACTCCTCAGCCTCCCCGGAAAAGTCTATGCCAGGGTACTGGAGAGGAGAATTCGGCCGATAGTCGAACCTCGGATTCAGGAGGAACAATGCGGGTTTCGTCCCGGTCGTGGAACACTGGACCATCTCTATACCCTCGCCAGGTTGCTGGAGGGTTCATGGGAGTTTGCCCAACCAGTCCACATGTGCTTTGTGGATCTGGAGAAGGCATTCGACTGTGTCCCTCGTGGTGACCTGTGGGGGGTGCTCTGGGAGTATGGGGTCCGGGGCCCTCTGCTAAGGGCTGTACGGTCCCTATATGACCGGAGCAGGAGTTTGGTTCGCATTGCCGGCAGTAAGTCAGACTTGTTCCCGGTGCATGTTGGACTCCGGCAGGGCTGCCCTTTGTCACCGGTCCTGTTCATTATCTATATGGACAGGATTTCTAGGCGCAGTCGGGGGCCGGAGGGAGTCCGGTTTGGGGACCACAGGATTTCGTCTATGCTTTTTGCAGACGATGTTGTCCTGTTGGCTTCCTCAAATCAGGACCTTCAGCGTGCACTGGGACGGTTTGCAGCCGAGTGTGAAGCGGCGGGGATGAGAATCAGCACCTCCAAGTCCGAGGCCATGGTTCTCAACCGGAAAAGGGTGGCTTGCCCCCTTCAGGTTGGTGGGGAGCTCCTGCCTCAGGTGGAGGAGTTTAAGTATCTTGGGGTCTTGTTCACGAGTGAGGGAAGGATGGGGCGGGAGATCGACAGGCGGATCGGTGCATCTTCTGCAGTGATGCGGTCGATGTACCGGTCTGTTGTGGTGAAGAAGGAGCTGAGCCGCAAGGCGAAGCTCTCTATTTACCAGTCGATCTACGTTCCTACCCTCACCTATGGTCATGAGCTTTGGGTCATGACCGAAAGGACAAGATCCCGGATACAGGCGGCCGAAATGAGTTTCCTCCGCAAGGTGGCTGGGCGCTCCCTTAGAGACACGGTGAGGAGCTCGGTCACCCGGGAGGAGCTCAGAGTAGAGCCGCTGCTCCTCCACATCGAGAGGAGTCAGCTAAGGTGGCTCGGGCATCTGTTTCGGATGCCTCCTGGACGCCTCCCTGGGGAGGTGTTCCGGGCATGTCCAACCGGGAGGAGGCCCCGGGGAAGACCTAGGACACGCTGGAGGGACTATGTCTCTCGGCTGGCCTGGGAACGCCTCGGTATTCCCCCGGAAGAGCTGGAGGAAGTGTCTGGGGAGAAGGAAGTCTGGGCGTCCCTGCTTAGACTGCTGCCCCCGCGACCCGGCCCCGGATAAGCGGTTGAAAATGGATGGATGGATGGAATTTCCAAAGTGTTCTTACATTACAAGTATTTCTAACCAAAAACCATGTATCTATGACATTACAGTCTATCATGAATGCTACAGTACATGTTTATAGGATCTTACGTTCTCTCTGGATGAGATACGGTACACCTCATTCAAGATTCCTAACAAATCTTTATATATAATGCTATACATTTAAAATTCCTCTATTAACTGAGCATTTATAATGCTGTTATGTCATTTATAATGCTTGTGTTCCACTGACTTGGTTACTTATTTTTTAAGCAGCATAATCAACGCAACATTCTGCTCCATAAAGTGTTGAAGTGCATCATAGTGTACCATTGGGGCAGGCATCATGTTACCCCACGTTTACTCTTTAAGCATTTTCAAAGGAGAAGGAGCATCAAACAGGTCAGTTAATGTCAAAGCTACCACTGATACAGTTTTTATGCCAAATTGGGATAGTTTATAAACTTTCTGTGGCTACCTGGATCCTGTTTAATAGCAATTAATCAGAATTAAACCTGCAAAATAAATTTCCACAAAAAAAGGCAAACTGCCTTAAGTGTGAATGTCTGAGGTATATTACGAAAGTCTGAAAAAGGGAAACGAGACTGTATAATGGTGATAAATGCCCTGAGATTTCTCATACAAAAGCAAAGAAAATGAAGAAAAATATAATGTTTTCAAAATGCATGAGCTAGCTTCAGACCTCTTATTCTATATATCTGTGGGGTCATCTTTAGATATACGTAGTTCTGCTGACATTTTGCCAAAATCTGCCAACCCTGGTTAGTGTGATTAGGCATTCTGTATATATACCTGACACACTGTGACAATAGTGACAAGAAGCACACTTTCTGATTCAAACACAGCTGAAGGAAGGTACATCTTTAATTGCTCAAAATGAGCTGAGAGACTTTATACTGGATGACTGTCAGCTCTCAACTGCCTGTTACAGCGTACTCAAAAAATAAATCATAAGATGGCGACCTATAGCAACTGTCATAGCATCTAGATGTCTTTTTTTTTTATTTTTTTTTTTTTTTACACTATTGTCGTTTTCATTAATGGTAACATTAATTAACACTATTCATATTTTGAAATACACTTTTGTGACACACAAAACCTACCTAGTCTTTTCTTTATGTTGTTTATCCCTGCTTATATTGTGCTCTAAATTTTGTGAATAAAGAGTTTCTTATTTAGATCCAAACATAAACCATTTTGAGGTTTTACAAAAGAAAAAAAGGAAATAATGTCATCTAATTTCAACATCATGCCTAAACCTGGCTGGCTGGACATCGATAGCCCTTTGCTGCCAGATGCTGGTTGAATTAATATGCTGTCATTTTAATCAGAAAAAAGGATGTTATCTAAGCTTCTGGCCATCTCAGACAACACCTTCCATGATGTCTTGAACTGATACAGTAGTACGTTCAGTCTTAGATTCATTCAACTAAGGTTGATTCATTACTATTTCTCTGTGCAACAATATACATTCATTCAATACATTAATCACGCATTGTATTTTATTGCATTCTTATTTGTGAGATTTGTAGACTCACAATGCTTTTTGGGAAATATATTGCTATAACATTCAGTACACAACTGTGTGTGAACCAGTGAGGCTTTCGAACAAAACAGGAGATAAACACATGAACAAATAAAGTCTAATGAAATGAATTACCTCTGGCAGATTTATCTTTCATGATCCCTGTAAATATATTTGCTTATAAAAGTGCCATTCGGTATGTTAATTTTATGTTTCTAATTTCCACTGCGATCAGCAGGAAACCAAGTGCTATTGCAGTAAGTAAGAAAATATATTAAATTACATGAGCTGAGATGTTGACGTGTCTAATTCTGGATAGTCATTTTAGTGTTATTGTGTCAAACAGCGATCTGACCGGCTTAAGAAATTCATGTCATTGATTTGCGCATGTCTTCGGAAAATGTCTTCCCCATCCTGGTTGCTAATTATTGAAAATAAGTTTAATTAGAAAATGATCTAATTACAAAACAGCACATCGAAATTGAGGCTCTTGAGGTGATGGGAAAGGCTGCAGTAAAAATTGATTCCTCGTTCGTCCGTGTTGTCGAGTCATATCACGGTATTGGATTGTTTCCTTTACAAATTAACCGTAAATTTCATTACGCTTGTGCAGTTAATTTATCAGCTATGATAAATTTATATATGTTAAGTAAGCGATATTAATTATAATGGGTCTTGTTTAACTGTTTAACAATCTTTTAGCAATGTTGTGTGTAAATATTTGTATAGAATATAAAAATCTATAGTAGATTTACAAGGAATTAGGAAGCTGAGCTTCTTCATACTCGCGTGTTTACGTTTATGAATACCAGTCAGTTGTAAGTTGCTTAGTGCTGACTATTGCACAGCATTATAAGGAGTTGCTGTGGAAAATGTAACTGATTTATACACCGCCTACATTATTGCAGCCTATCCTCCAATAATACAAAGACATTTTTAATCAAAATGACTGGTTTTATTTGTCTTTTAATTGTTTTCATGCTTTCTGTAGTTCATATAGAGTGCAGTCCAAAAGTCTGAGTGCAGTAGTGAAAATGCTTCTAATGAAAGGTTTCCCATTACAAATGGTATTAGAAGCTTGTAAGCGAATTTTAGAAATGTTTCTCAGTATTTGGTACATTCCCATTTTTGCTTTAATGACACAGCTTTAGTGCATACTCGAGCTGACGCTACACTCGAGCTGACTCCACTAGCTTGTAAAACACGATGATCCGTTTTAGATCGAATCCACTGTCTTCTGAGGGGATAAGACTCATGGACAATTTGAGCTTTTGTACAATGGAGTTGACAGAAATTGGTTTACTTGGTTTAAAAAGTGAGCTAGAAATTGTGTGACTTTTGAATAGTGAATAGTCAAGTTGCTGCAAATTACTTTTTTGTTTATGTTGTTGTTTTTTAGAATTGTTAACAATATAAAACTTTTTGTTTAGTTCCAGATTTTAAATAAAAATAAAGAGATTTTCAGTTCAGTGGTCAGTTAAAGCAGTGCATCGCAGTAAAATACCAGAAAACACAGTGCATTATGAGATATGCAATGTTTTGTAGCAGGTGTGAGAAAGATGAAGTTTAATTTTAGAAACTTCGTTAGCTAAACACAACCCTATCTGACTTACATTAACACTAATGAAACTAGTGTTGGTTTGGTTTAGTCAAGCACTGAGATTCATCATTTACTCCGCGTTAGATTACTTGTAGCGGTGGTTGAATTAGGACACATTTTTCAGTACACCGTATTTTCACCGACAGATTGGATATCAACTTTTTGACATTTTCAATCAGTATAAACAAACTATTATTGTATCTCAGCAAGTCTGATTTAAAATGAGTCAAGACACTGTTGGTTTTCAGTGTGATGTTTTTCCCTCTGTTCGACAACATTACACAGAAATTTAATGGTTGAATAAAATTTTAGATGCTTATGAACATGTAATTTGAGTGTCTCAGAGAGCCGATATGGGTTCGATATGACCTTTTTCTTTAAAAATAGAAACATTTGTGTGGAAAAAATGAACCTTTTTGAACTTTTCTTTACGATTTTCCTTTAGTACGCAAGGTAAAAACAGAAATACTGACAACAAACTACAAATTCTTAAAGCAGTGATTGTTTTTTTTATGATCTATTAACCAACACTGTAGAGTGTAACGTGGTTCAATGCTGAACATACTAAAACACAACTAAAACAGGCTCAAATTCCATTTTATTTTTTGGCCTGTGGTAAAAAGAGTTAGTAAAAGAGTCTAGTGTTACAGAAAGGGCACATTTCTGAATAACAAGTATTTATTGTACAGCATTACAGTAAGTAACCAAAAAAAGCTGCTCATGCTCAGGCTGAAAAAATGGCATTGATGTAATCTGAGCATAAATGTAGAAAAGCTGAACTTACAAAAATAAATTCCACATTTCTTCTCTAGAATCGAACATATCCTTTGTCTAGCAAACCACATTCCCAGGGGCGGTTCTAGAGGCGTGGCCCCTGCTGAAATCTGATTGGCCCCTGTTCCATCAATCGTCGACGAGAAGAGCAACCGGAGAATTTTTCACAACGATCACAGATGCAATTCCACCCCCAAACAATTGGCGGCACTCGAGCTTTTGAAAAAGGAATGACTGCTGAAATGTATTTGCACCGTACTAAATAAATTATTTTGTGTGCTTGAATGTACCCTGTACTTGGCCCCTGAGTGTAACATGTGGCCCCTTAATGGCCCCTGTTACAGAAAACCGCCACTGCACATTCCTAAGGATTTTTTATTTAGTTTCTGAAAAAACTGAAGAACATTTTTTCTCCAACATGTAAGTTTACAGCTCACCAATTGGAAAGTTTTTGAAAATTAGGAATAAAACAACAACAAACACATAATCGGTCACATACACATATAGGACCAATGGGTATGTAAGATCTGGTGCATTTCAGGGAAAAGATCATGTCTCTCAATCTGCGTCTCAGCTTTAATCCATGTTGAAGGATTGACCTTTTCTGTGTCTTTGCTCAGGATTTGTTGTTCTTTCTGCTGCAATAAAATGAGCGGCTCATAAGGAAGAACACAAGAAAAAAAGATGGTCATCATTCAAAGATCAATCCATTTTCTTACTTTTTTTTTGTTATTTGCTTATTCTTTAATTACACAATTTCTTGTTTATGTTTTAAATTTCAATGTGAATGGCTTGCATGATAAAGTGTATATAGAAACAAAAGATTGTAAAGTTTGAATACAGAGCTCAGAAACATTAGGTAGTCACATGCTACAGTAAATATTCGAGGTGGTAACTAATGCTTCATAGCATGCAGTTATTATAAAGTGTTCCCAAAGGTGAATGGAATAATGATGCAATAAATACACGGGGAAAAAGAAGCTGGTGATGTATAAAGGAATAGAGGAATGGATCTTGAAATACCACAAAAAATTGCAGATAATTTTCCATTTACTAACTGACTTTTTATGCACTTATTTTAATTTTGTTAATGATTTGTGGAGGATTCTTCTCACAGAAAACTTCATCAGGTCAACAATTACATGGCTTTACTTTATGCGTTTGGGTTTACTGTATGTGAAGCATGTAACAAACAAGTTCCTGTGAACGAGCTATTATATGATCATCAGGCCCTGCAGGATTTCAGGAGTTTTTTTTTTTTTTTGTGAATGTTGCAGGCAAAAATTTTGCAATGGCATTTTACAAAATTTGTGTTGCTTTTTTGCGATTTTTTAAAATGAAATCCTTTCTGAAAAAACCTTTCTGGCCCAAATCTGCAATATATTATATTACTACTTGATTTTCTGTTCATTTTTGTAGCATTAATCCTGGACGGACTATTTAACCCCTGTATGTTGTTCGGGTCTGTGGGACGCATATTCATAAACATCAATAGTTTTGAAAAAACTTTGCTTCCTTGTAAATTTGTTGATTTTTCCCCACTCATAACTTGATTAAATTTGATTTTCTTTTTTTATTACATTTTATAAAAAACAACAAAAAACGAGTCGCACTTTAATTGAAAAATGTGATGTAATAAAGGTAAAGGGCAAATATGTAATTGGGATGAAGTAAACATCTGTAGAGTATTTTAACATAAAATCTTTGCAGTGGGTCCACCAGACCCACGAGCACTGGCTGAGTACATACAAGGGTTAAAAATAAATAATATACAGAATCTGCACGCTACTATGAATCTTCTGTCGAGAACTGACCAGCGCTGTGATATAAGATAGCTATATCACATGACTATTTCCTGCTAAGTTTAAATGCACTGTCTGTGTGAAAAAATAATAAATTAATTATTTAATTAATTAATTATTTAATTAATTAATAAGGTTTTTAAAAAGTAACAAAGATGAACTCATGTATCCAATGATTTGATGTTGTCTAACTCTACCAAGCTGA
Organism: Tachysurus vachellii; assembly: GCF_030014155.1. NCBI lineage: Eukaryota > Metazoa > Chordata > Actinopteri > Siluriformes > Bagridae > Tachysurus > Tachysurus vachellii. The sequence continues at coordinate 5,740,370 of NC_083484.1, read as the reverse complement.
GGTGAATTTGCACTTGTGTTGGTCACGCAACTCCAGGTCGGGTATTCAATAAAATATTTATGCAGACTTTGGGTTTGCTGTGGTGTTGTTTTATCTCTGCAGTACTGAAGCTGAAATGTTTTCTTTTCTCCTCTAAAAAATCTCAAATTCGGTTTGTAATGTAATAGCATGGTGCATATTAATAAATTAATAAAATTTTATTTATTCACACACACACACATATATACACACACACACACACACACACATATATATATATATATATATATATATATATATATATATATATATATATATATATATATATATATGTTTTCCAGGAATTGAAAGTTTTTCAGCCTACACCTGCATTTTCTAGTGCCATTGGATCATTCCGTTTTTTATGAGTCTCATAGATCAGTGAAACTGTTTTCTGCTAAATAACTGTTCTCCTCTTGCATTGTTCAGAAAAGCTTCTACACTGCTTGGGAAATGTATATATTTTGAAGTGTGTTTTTTTTATTTTTATTCATTCCGGTTCTTCATTTTCTTCTTATCATTACATCCTTCAACATGTCTTCTGTGCCAACCGTCTTGTCCGGAATCTTGTTAGACAGGACATTTGGATAAGGTTTATTTGTGTATAGTGTCATGCTTACTCAGGGATTTAAAATGTTGACTCCATTTATGTAAAAATAGAGTGTAGATGATAGTGTTACAGTTGTAGTTACAAGCTTGCTTGCTCATCATTAATACCCGCTTATAAACTCTTAGTAGTCAGAGTAGCTACGAGTGTGGGAGCTGAGTGTTCATTACTGTGTTGCAATCATCTTACGCCCCTTCTTCAGAGCCTCGCTAATCATGATTGATTCTACAGATCTAAAGCAATCACACCCTCTAAAATTTGTTTATTCATCTGGCAGCTGCTTTCACCCAAAGGGACTTGCATGTGAAGTCGAATCCAACCCAAGCATAGTGCTGATACAGTTGAAAGTTAAAGTACCACAGAAATATAAACCTTTGTTTATTTATTTCTTTTATTTTATTATTTTTCGTAAAAGATGACTTCACAGTGGGATATGCAAATCATTAGCGATATCTGGAAACACTTCTACTAAACCTGCATGCCAAGCTAGATGGCTGTCATCTAACCTTAATGACAAGGGAATCGCAGTTATCTAATAAACTGTGCTTTACTGAGGATATGAGGATTTGACCGAGAGGCAGATACTGAAACCCCAATAGGTCTAAACGTGAAACCTGTTCATTATCCAGATAGATATTTAAGATGACTAAAAAATGTCTTCATATTCTGCAGCATCATTTATCAGGGTGAAGTGTTGACTGATTTTTAGTTATTTACCAGACATTAAAAAAATAAAAATAATAAACATGTATCATCCCACACAATTCAACATTCTGCACATGCTTCATTTCTTACTCACCTATAATTCTGTATTGGATCAAACAGATGCAGAATTCTACTTAATTTCTATCATAATATAAATTAAAAAAGGACTGAAAATATACCAATTTTTTTTTTTTTTGTATTAAAAACAAAACAATTTTGTGTACTTATCTCCTGTTCATTGTGCATTTGCACATTTTAAACCTAAAGCATAGTCTTTTTCCTCTTATTCACAGAGAGGCTTTGAGACTTCATCTACTGTCAGTTCCATCTTAAATTCATTCCAGCTTATTTCCTGATCCGGACCAAGGCTGTGACAAGGGCCATGGCAAATGCTACACTCTGATTGACCTCTGAGCAATGATATTTGCTTCTCATTTCCATAAAGTTCAGAGGTTCTCAGCCTCTTTTATGCTCTCATTAAGATTGGTCCCACAATCCTTGGCACAGTATAGGAGAAAATGAAAATGGTGCAATGTGAACACACTGTTTCATTTTGAACTCTAGTAATTATGAACCACTACTATTGTGATCATGGCAGTTACCGAATAATACTAAGGAAGATGAATAACTGGGTAATAAGCCTGTAGTCAAGTCAAGTCAAGAAGCTTTTATTGTCATTTCAACCATATATACTGTACCTGATGCAGTACACAGTGAAATGACTGAATGTGCAAGACAGCATGTGCAAAGAGCAGAAACAGTGTGCAAAACAGCATGTAAACAGTTTGACATGGGTGGAGTTGTAGACATAGATGCAAGTGTATTTGGTACTGTATTGTTATGGGGTAAATGATTTAAAATGAATACGTCGGTATGTTATGCAGCCTTCCCTGACAGAGGACATCTAGAAACTCAGAATCCTGGGAAAAATATTCACTTAAAGAACACAAATTTTAAAGTCAAATTAATACATACAAATTTTAAAGAAACACACTGCTGTAGAAATCAAGCAAATCACAGTTACTGTGTTCTGTGCAATTGTGTTTATGGTTATGATTAAATTATTGTTTTCTGGTTTATGTCTTAGTCTCTTTATGTTTTACACATAATCTACCTTCTGTCTTTTTGTACATTAAACCTGAAACCCTGCTTTTTGTTTTAAATATGTTCACTTATTCAGTTTCTTAATAAAGAAAATAAACCTGCAACTGCCAGCATCCGTGACTTTAAGCTTTAAATATGTAAATACTGTGAGAATTTGAAAACTCCTTTATTTGTTGAATTTGTTGAAACCGCCATATATATATACTATGCAGAATATTAACCCTATTTATCTACATGCTTTGTCAAGTCCATAGATTTCGGAGATGTCTAAGATTTCCTGCGATATACAACAGATTACTGTGAGGTATATGTAGGCTTAATATTTCCTCCTATTAATCTGTATACAGACAGATAAAAGCATTCAGTCATGTCTAACTCTTTATACCAGAGGACAAATGATAGAATATGCGCCATGTTCAGTATTGTATTTTTTTGTTATGTCACACACCACAGGGGTAGTTAATGGCTTATATGACAGAAGACCCTCACCAGTTTGTAGTTTGTAGAATATTTCTGTTATTTTACCTAATTTATTTTATCTACCTACTAGGGACAGTATATTCACAGATGTTTTTTTTTTGTTGTTGTTTCTTTAAGTAAATGGTGATATCAAACCAAATCTAAAATTTGAGTGTTAACTTCAACTATTAAAAGTCTGAACAGAGGTAAAATGTCTCACATTAAAAGCCAACAGTCACCTAACTAACATTATATCAGATTTGTGAAGATAAAATAATTCATTTGTTTATACCGATAGAAAATATCTGATAAGTAAATTTCCATTCTGCCTGAGGAATTGAAATGTCCCAAAGTCCTGTGCAAAAAATATCCCAAAGTCCTGTGCATTACTGAGACCATAAAAAAACACCAGACAAAGAACAAGCAGTCTGTAGACAAAAGCACTGATTGTATGTATATTTGACTTATAGGTTTTTGTTTTTAGCTTTTAGCAATGTGCTAATGTATGCTGAAAAATAATATTTGAATTCAGGTAGCTTCGCAGGCAATTCTGAGCAAAATAAAGTTGTCCCTGAAAGTGCATAAGTAGATTTTCTATTACAGCTATAATATTTTTTATCACTCTATATGTGATGTTAGAGTACTCTGGTAAATTATGACCAAATGACTGTAAACAATTCATTCATTCTGAGCACCGTTTTTTTTTTTTAAGTTTCTGCAATATGCATTATTGGATAAAGGTAGGCTCATGTCATTTAAACTCCATTTATTTCAAATCAATGGCTTCCATACAGCAGCTGACTCCTATAACGGCAGAAATCTGTGTGGATTTTGGCTTGAAATGTAGCTTATTCAGCCATAATTCAGATAAAGGCAAAATACTGTATAATACTAAACAATATAAAACATCACTGAATGGTAACTCTGTTTTTTTAAAGTGTCTTTAAGAAGCCAAGGGGTTGGATGTTATCCACTGAAGGACAGGGACTCTGAAATGCCCTGAAGCTGTCTCATACACTGTGGAGTTTATCCAAATGTGATGCAACCCACCAACATTGACACTATAAATAACATAGAAAACCATGAGCTACAGAAGCATAGAAAAATGACATAATAATTTGTGCATTCAATGATCTTTAAGGTATTTGCCATAAGAATGAGCATCTGTTTATGTATATTGGATAAACAATGTGAAAATGGATTTGAAACTCGAACATTATTTTCTTGTTATAGGTATTTCTTTGATATTAACCCAGAGACTGAAACAAATTTTAAGAATAAAATGCTAAAGCATCAACCAACAGGTTTATAAGCTGCTAAGAAACTTGTGGACATTACAGCATCCATGGACAATTCCACCCTGTTCCTCTCTAGTTAGCTAAATTTAATGAATTATGGATGTTTTGGATGTAACTCCACATTATTCTGTCATATTAGCTCGTGCTAACTAGCCAATATTATCAAAATGATAAGTGATACAAATCCTGTAATGTTAGCTAAATTTAGTGTTTATTAGAATTAGAATTACTAATGGTTGTGCATGTAACTGAATATCCCTCTGTCAGATTAGCTCATGTTATATATATGGCTATATATATAAAGATGACTTCAGTTTAGTGAAATTTAGCTAGCTAGTTGACAGTAGCAATAATAAACTATAGGAACACACAAATATAAAACTTATTTTGTTGTCTGATTGATCTTAGCCACTGTATTTTTCTATTAGTCATACTATTTAAGGTCTGTGTTTTCCTTTTTTTTATTGTTGGAGCGTTATATACAGTATGCTGTGCTTATGGCCATGTTTGTTTGTGGTTACTATTTGCACTGTGTCTACATTTTGCTTTTGTGTTCAAGTTTTTCTTGCTTTGCCTAGCATTAGCTAAGCCCTGAAAATACTTTTTATTTTTCCCCCAATTTTGTTTATTTTTAAGTTGATTTACATTAACATTGTCTGCCCGTCCGTCACTTGATGATGGTGGATGTCAGTCCACACTTCATTTCCTAAGTTTTTCTTTTACCTGTCTCTTTTTTATGCAATTATTCTATAATTAGTACTGCTAATTTTGTGGTGCAAAGTTTTTATCACCAATGTTATCACCTGCAAATCATCAAACCAGCATGCCATGCTGCTCCTAATTGCCACTAAACAGCTGTCCATATTTCCATGCTAAAAACACGCAGAGTGTCAGGAGAGATGCAATGATTAGTTAAATGCATAGTTTGCAAATTTTGCATGAACAGCAAATGGGTGGGTAGCACAATGTGATCAATATAAAATGAATATGGATATTACAACAGAATCATTTGTCTACTTATTCCAGTGCATGCATTCTAATATTAATAAAAAAATATAACAGTATTTTATTTCATCATTAATATTGTTCATATACAGTACGCACTTGTGTTTTCACACAGTGTGTTCATTATTTTTACACATGTACCCAGTTGGTGTGAGCTACACTGACAGGATAATGTTGAGTTTCATCCATAAACATTCATAATTCTTACTGCTAATGTTTATTAGCAAGCAAAATTTAGCAATCCTGACAGGATTTTTGTATCATATTCATATATGCTTATTATTTTCACAATATTATCCAGTTAGCATTCACAGTATTATCCAATACTCACTAATCTGGCAAAAGAATGTTGTTACATCCATAAACATTCATAATTCTCACTGCTAATACTGGCTAGCTGTCTATCCTGTTAGTATTTATTATATCACCTTAAATGTTGCTTTTTTTACATTTCTTTTTAATGTTAAGATTAGCCAGCTAGCATAAGCCAACATGAAATGATTTCTGAGAGGATTTTTGACATTTATATTTGCAGCTTTTGGCATATACACTGCTTTAATGTCTCTATCTATAATCAATAAATCTTATCCAAAAATGTTCACTGTCAATGTTAGCTAGACATGATTTTTTAAAATTTTTTTTATAAAAGATCTTTATATCCATAAGTGTTAGAATTTTTTTTTTTTTTTTTTACAAAATTTGAGGAATGTCCATACTGTTTTCTAGTCTGGAGACAAATTCTCCAATCTTTACACCCTTAATATGTAGGTTATTTCCACCTGTGTCAAAGTTCGCCACCTGTGCCATTACTTCTGAAACCACTAAATGCACTTGGCTTGTAAACATGTGCACCTTTACCAAGGAGACTGCTAACATTTTTAGTAACAGAATGACTCTAAGTGGTGAATTTTGTTTTACAGGGCCCTGTGTGCTGAGCTAAGCTGTTCTGAGCAGAGCATCATGGGAGCTGACACCTCACCAAGCCCAAGATGAAATCCTGTGCTCCTCACTGTGGGAGTGCAATCACTGTTGGTTTTTTCTTTTTCTTTTTTTCACGCTCAGCAAAAACTTTTTCATGAACACAAACGAAGCCTTCTGCCTTTAATAATATTTTGAGATAAACGCATCACTTTCTTGGGAAATTAAACTCAGCTTGCCAACCTGGCAGAATCTTCAAAACTGAATTATGAAGCAATTTGCCGTTTCTTGTTTTTTTTTTGTTGTTGTTTTTTTCATCCAATAAATATGAAGCACTGCTGTAAACGTACACTGACTGCAGGGGCAAAAGTGATCAAGGTTCACATAAGAAAAGCCAGATGAGACTTTGCTGTTGGGCTTCCTCTCCCATGAAAATTGCTTAGTCCAAAAAAGACCTCCGTCTGTGCCCGATTATCCCGCTGTGGGTCTAAAATATGATGACTGTTCAGGAGCAAATCTAGGATGCTGACTTTGTAACCTGGGGAAAAGGACAGTACTGTCAAGGGAGGATACTATTGGGGGAAATCGACTTCATAATGAGCACAAATATTGCTTCCATTCATCACTTGCAGCTCTTGAAAGTGCAATTATTCCCTAAACGCTTGATTCCTTTAACTTTGTCAATACATGTCATTTTGGATCTGTCCAAACACAATTGAAATTTGTTAGTCAGGAAATTGAATTGTCTTTCTGTTCTATTTGAGGGTAGAATGTCCACAGTTGTGTTTTAATTTGTTCTCAGACAAATAGTTTCCTGACATACAGGATGGTTATTATTTCGATTTTAATATATATTCTTTGACGTTAACTGACAGGACAAAATTTCTGATCATAAAAAGGGTAAATAAATAAGACAGTTTGATGAAAACTCAGATTTACATAATTGTCCCTTTACTAAAATATACTTAATTCAGCTAAGTCATGATTGCTGTCTAAAATTTGTTAGGTCTTCTTTTGTAGTAATAATCTGTAATCATAAAACAAATTTGCTTAAGAAGTTGTTTAAATCTTAAATACCTACAAAAAAACTAAATAAATACCGCAAAACACAATCATCGTAAACACAAATCACAACTCGAAATAGGAAGGGTAGGTCCTTATTAAACATCACATACTCGTTGCTGATTGGCTATAGCATACATAATACTGAAAGACAAGGGGAAATGGAGAGCTCAAAAATGTTTACAGTAAGAGAGTGTGGAAAAATAGCTAAAAAGACACTTCTTTTCATGTTTGTTCTTTATCAAGGATATTCAAATGACAATATCTTAGATACACTGTCAGCTTTGCATGACAATAATACGAGTATGCTAGTGCTAAAAAAAAGGCATAAGACAGAATCTCTTCTCAATATATTAACATTGGAAAATTTGCATTTGATGTAACTAAAAGCTAACAAGGTAACAGAAATATGCTAATCATATGTCTTGTCCAATCAGCAATGATCACGATTAATAATTCCATCCATTTTTTTTAATTTATTTATTTTTTCTGATTTTAAGTTTGTGTTTTTAGGTTGTGTTGTTCTGTTTTGGTTTTGTTTTGTTATTAGGTTTTCTGATTTGCTGTTGCATGTTTGGTTTGTTAATGTGTTTTTACAGAACCTGGTAAAGAGTACACTATTGCAGGGTTTTAAAAAAATGTTTCCTTTTTGCAGGAATGATCTGTTTGCCATCCATGCTGAAGTGTGTAGTTGTGTGCCATACTATCAGGAGAGTTTGTGTTATTACGGTGAATCGATAGGGGCCGTGAGTCACTTCCGTATGGATGACGGCGCGCCGCAGTTTGTTTGGAATTATATTACGGGTAAGGGGAGGGAGACTCCGGGTGATGAAGAGTATCAATCATCCTGTCTCGCCCGTGAAGTTGTTTTGCGGGTTAGCCGGGATCGGCAATAATGAAAGTTCACTTGTTTTCACACACAAAGGAGTTGAGGGTAAATTTAGGTCCTGGAAAAAGGAGCTGTATGTCATTGAGTGATTGAGAAGGAAAGACAGGGAGAGGGGGGTGGGGGGTAAACAGAAGACATAAACATCGGTGTCAAGTTTTTAGGCCTTTGACATCATGAGTTTCTTGCATATATAAAAGACCCTAAAGACTAAACCATAATACAAATGTTACTACACAGTGTGCAGTTATTTTCAGTGTACTAAAATCTCTTTTATGTGATAACCTGGAATAGCTGCATACTTATGCATGCATGCAATTATTTAACCAGCCAATCAGGTGGTAGCTGTGAAGGTGAATAAAATCATACAGATAAGGGCCAGCAACTTCAGATGATGTTCACATTAACTCCATAAGAATGGAGAAAATTTGTGATCGCTGTGATTCTGACAGCGTGATATGATTGGTTGGTGTCAAACAATCTGTTTGAGTATTTCTTATTATACTATATTGTACTTGTATCTTATTATATAATTGTATTTATTACTATTATTTTAACTGCCGATCTTCTGGGATTCTGGGAAGGTCTAGAGTGTATTTAACATTTTCTCAGTTTACAGTTTTCTCAGCTTTATCTGCAATTTGAAGGACGTTACTAATAACATGGATGGACTTCTTCTGAATTACTTTTTCATTACATTAGTCTTAATGCAAAAATATGTTCTGTGATATTGATTATATTTGTCATGAAATGCATTGTGTACAATCGATCTATCCCCAACCTGTTTAACTTTGGATCAAGACGTTTCTCTATTGTTATCATGAAATATTTCTATTTCCTCTCTATTTTCTTGTATTATACAATATATTTGAAAATGATGTAAAATGGACTGGAGATTTTAAAATAAATGATTACAGTTTATTTATAATCTAAAAAGCCATCCTGTGGTACTAGGAAACAACCCTGCTAAACACTCCAGAGAGGTTATATTGCCCTCTGTGATGTTCTGCATTATTCTCTGTTGTTCAGCATTGCAGCAAGCGTGCGTTCATCAATGAAAGAAAACAATGACTTTGTGAAGACAGACTAAGCACTAAAACATTTACCAACTGTATGACATACAGTGCACTGTTACATATGGTAACAAGCAACTCTTCCTCCATTTTAAGTGCATTTTAAGGGGAGTAATCACTCTCTCACACACTAGAAGAAGAGATTTTATAGTATTACCACTAAATTGCTCAAGCAGAGGAATTATCTGTCAGCATGCTAGGAAAGATTGTGATATAAAGCACTAAGTAGGATTGATCTAACCCGGGCGGCCCAAAAGCCGCAAAAGTTGTGATGGACGAGCGACTCGACGCTTTGAGATAGAAATGTTTTTTTGGTATTTTGATTTTGCTGGAGAGAAATTCACAGCTGACTTTGTTACATTCTTTAAAAAAAAAGACCAAAACTGGATCTTTACTCACATCTACAGTAAAGTTCAAAGTCTATGACAAAGAAGTAGATTCTGTAGAAACTGTATTTCTCAAACAACATGCAATCATTATAATATAAAATATAAAATTAGAAATAGTAATAATATAAATCTAAGAACATTCTGTTCTTATTGCCTGAAAGCAGTAGGAACAACACAGGAAAGTACAAACTGAGGTTGTATAAGAGGTCATTTATTAAAACCCAACAACAATTATGTCTAATTGCTCTTAATTCTATACATTTCCTGATTGCTTTTTGTTAGTTCACATGGCCATGTAAATAGCATAATATGATTATATTCAAAGTTTAGGAATAAAGATTTGCACAATTATCCATCAAAGTTGCCCTAGAAAGCACAAATATACACCAAACACAACAGACACTGCTCAAAGAACAATACAATAATATGGATATAAATATGTCAGTTCTAATACATGTTAATTGTTTATTGATATTGAGTTATCACAGCCTTCTTAACCTGACCTTTCACTTATCTCTGTCTCATCAACAAGGGGATTCCACCTACAGGATTATCTCTGGCTTTTTTTTTGTTGTTGTTGTTGTTGTTGTTGTTGGGGTTTTTTTGTATTTTGCACAATTCTGTGAACTCCAGAGACTGTTGCGTGTGAAAATCGCAGCAGATCAGCAGTTTCTGAAAAACAAAAATCTTTCCCATCTGGTCCAATGACTACCGCACTGAGTCACTGGGATCACACTGGGAACTGAAGCCATTGACATGTAGGACCTTTTGCTGCTGTCTGACTGGTTAACTGGGTTACTGCAAGAATGAGCATGTGTTCCTAAATAGCACCATAAATTCAATAACATATAATTTCTATTCTTTTTTTTATCAAAACAAGCACAAAATCAGCAGTAAAGTGGATTTTTATAAGTCAGGATTTTTTAAATGACATCTTTTTTCCTCTGTCATTGCTTACTGTAAGGAAAAACCTATTTTGTTCTCATACAATTCTCAAAGGTACAGCAACTGTCTGTCAGGTCTAATTATGCACCTTGAATGTTTTAAGACATTAAATATTACCATGTGAAAGATAAAATAATAAAGCTAGAAAATGCAAAGAAGTCATCAGTGTGACCACATCACCACAACTTTTTCACCATTTTTCAAACAATGTATATGAATATATTGAATTTTTGAGTTTCGGAAAAAATAATTGTATTTATTTATTTATTTGTTTGTTTCTTTGTTTATTTATTACAATTTTAAGATTTTAAGAAAAATATTTAATATATTTACAATTTATAAACAATCTATTTATTGTTTATTTTTTGTTTTTTTTATTTCAAATTTTCAGATTATTTTCTGCATGTAGGTGTGAGGAGTGAATGGGTGTTACCCATGTGAAAGAAACATATGGCTTCACACCAGGGACGGAATAGAACAATAATTCTTGCTGGGAATCTACTATAAACACAGAAAACACACATGTATAAGGACAGATTTTCCTTCCATCCAATGGTGTTGTGGGTTTTTATTTAATATATTCAGTATATTACTGGGTAAATGTCTTAGGTACACTTACACTATATATACAATGTACAGATTTGAATGTTTTGTACTTTAAAATATTGTTTAATATACTATATGCTGTATATATGTATGTTGCTGAAATAGTATACACTCTTATCTTATCTCACATTAAAGCCAAATGGTGTTCACATCACATAAGGACTGGGTTTAGTTTCCTGCGTACTTCATTTTTATATGCAGATCTGACTAAAAATCCCTGAATCAAATTCACACATAATTAAATCAAGCTTAACTGTACTCATGCTGTGTGACATGATTGAGCAGCAGGTTCTCAGTTTTATTATGAGCTCAGATTACTGTCTGAGGTAGTGGCAGGCTGGAGATTTTTGATATAGTGGAAGCACAGGTGTCTGTAAGGCGTCTGTAAATGTTATTTGTAATATTTACCAGTTAAAATGCTATTTAACAAAATGTTTTGCTTTGATTTATAGAATGACTACACCCTTTACTGTTGATTGGCAGAGGATTGGCAGTTGGTTATGAGGTTCCATCCCTTAGAGAGACCTTCCAGTCATCGTATGTGGTAGCCTAGTGGTTAAGGTGTAGGTCTACCAATTGGAAGGTTGATGGTTTAATCCAAGGTCCACCAAGCTGCCACGGCAAGGCCTTTATCCCTCCATTGCTCATGACAAAATGTAAGTTGCTTCTGCTGAATGCTGTAAAATATGAAAAACTGATACTTCTGACTGGTTAAAGAGGAAACTTTAAAAATTTGGGTCTTGCACATAGTGTTGTGCCATATCACACCACCCTGAGGTGAATTGTGCTGATGAATGGAGCATGCCAATTCAAGCAGTAAAAATTAATTAGCAGCTAAGCTAACAGGCTAATTTACTGCTAATTTTACTTTTATATTCTAAATATGATGATTAGACAGGTTCTATGAACAAAGACATTAGAAAGTAACATAATCTAGCTCTTATAATCAGTTAGAAGGATAGTTATAAATAATGTGTTTCCACAATTCCACTAAATAGGCCACATTCCACTTGATCCTTTTTTTAAGCTTCTCCTTTTTGCCACATATCCCAGGAATTAATTCACTTTCAGGATGCATTCTGGGTTTCTTGTTTTCTATATATAGTTCCCTCTATCCCACTCCCTTCTGTTCCTTCAATCCTGCACTCATATAGTTTTGACCTCTGCCTTCCTTTTGGATTTATCAGTATGGATTGACCCAAGAACCTTGGTTGCTTGAGTTCTGGCCACAGGGCACAGATATGGCTGCGGTGTTGGGAATAGTTCTAATAAAAGACACTTATGTCCACTGCCTCTGGATGTCAAATCTTCTGATTCTTGACATAAGAACCATAGATGTGAAAACATACCAGTTCTGGCTGTGGCACACTGTATTCTGTATTTGTGCTGATTCTATTCTTCCAAATGACCAATGAATGATTACAATTGTTTTCTAACAACCAATTACTGATTATTGTTACCAGTGATCCCAATGTTCCCAATGACCAACCAATGATCACCATTGTTTCTGAACCACCAATGACCAATTTTCCGATAGGCAATCAATAATCATCCATTTTTCCTAATGACCAATCACTGAACAAGATTGTTCCCAATGACCAACCATTGATCACCATTGTTTCCAAAACCAATCACTAATCACTGTTCCGCTGATCAATGACCAATCACTGATTTTATCTAATGACTAATCACTGATCAACATTTTTCTAAACAATGAATCATCATTCCTCCCAATAACAAATCACTGCCGGTCATGGTTCCCATTGGCAACCATTGATCACCATTATTCCCCATGGGCAATCACTGATCATCATTGTTCCTGACATCCAATCAACCCTTTAATATGTAAATAGATGATTTGTAATCCCATGACCAAGAGACTTCTACTTTCTGAATGAAATGTTATCATCTATTACTTTTTATTGTGATAAAGTTATCTTCTTTCTTCACGTAACACATGTTGATGTGCAATTGATAATGATAATTCATTAAATATGCAAATATAACTGTGATGTCTTTTGACAATGTCTAGTCAATCTTGAGTAGGCGGTAGCTACTTTCCCCTGAAAAGACTTGGCAACACTGAGGTCATCGCTGTCCACAATATAACTATGTGGCTTAACAAGCGAGGCATGTGCGAGGAAATCAGAACTAACTGAAAAGCAGCTGAACTGCAAGTGGAGCTGAGTTCAGAAGAGAAGAGAATCAGATGCTGAGTTCAGAGACTGAGCAGAAGCACCTGAAATAAAATATTGGTCATAGTCATGGTCATACAAATTAAAAATATATAGATATCTAGAAAAGACTGTACATACTTCTGAATATAAATATTCATTAATTATCTTCTTTAACTTCTAGCAGTGAAGAATATTAGCAAATATTTTTCCCAGATCTGGTTAAAAGGTTACCGTGTGAGTGACCAAGTGGCTTTGAACTAAAACATTTGCATTTTGATTGAATGTGACGGAGACACGAGTGTGCCCTGGCCAGAGGGGACATTATTATGTTCATAATAATACACCAAATTATTTTAATATCAAGAGACATTTCAATATGGGTATTGAAAAGTGTGATTATCAAATGCCATATTTATAACAGTTCTCCTTGGAAAGTCTCTCCTGCAGATTTCCCAGAGGCCACTGCAGGATCAAGAGGGGCATGAGCATGAATACATTAAATCAATCGATTTCTTTCATGTATTTATTCGGACTCGGAAGCTCAGCAGCCTGAAAAACCAACACTAGGTTTTCTTTATTTGCATATACTGTACATATAAGTGTTAATAGCTATGAAAGGGAACATAAGTCAAGGGTGGATTTTGGAAAGCTTATGGCTTAAGGCCTAGTTTTATGATTATTTAAAATCATGGGATAATAAAAAAAAGGCATATAGATTGAGTAAAAGCAAAAAGGATCACTTTTGTGATCATTCTCTAAATATATTCAAAATATCTGAGAAACAATCATGAAGACCAGGGGTGCCACTAGCAATTTTGGGCCCTATGAAAGAAAATGAGACTGGGCCCCCTACAAAACTCATTTCGCACCAAACAAACAAGCCTCTGGGGGCCCCAAAAGTGCGTGGGCCCTTAACATCGTCCTAACTTTTCCCCCCTTCATGGCACCCCTGATGAAGACTATACTCACAATGTAATAATCACAGTGTAATTACATGGTAAATTTAGCAGTGTCAAATAATTTCAAATCAATTTTTTAGAAATGTTGATATTCCGGACAGATTTCTTTCGTCCTCACTGCTTTTTCACTGTCCTCATAAAACTCGTTCAGTAGTTGCTTTAGTCTGATCAGGGCCCAGAGGAACCCAGAGGAGCCAGCTTCTATTTCTTTATGCTGTTGCTAATGCTATGCCACACGGCAGCAGAAAACTCTTAAAACGCTAACGTGTAAGTCGTAACTGATTAGTCTTTTTGGTCTCTTCTTTTCTGCCTTTCAGCTGCCCGGATCTCCGTGGTAACATCGATCTCCCGCATTCAGCATATTAAACCCAAATGCAGGGATTCGGTGCTTGCACCAGTTTTTTTAAATGAATGATGAATTTATAAACTGAATATCAATAATGAAATGAAGACTAACATAACATACATGAAACATTAAATGACTATTGCATGGAAAATTAATAACATGAACAGAACAGAACTATACATAAAAACCTGATCCGGCCTTTCGGCTTATGTTTACATTTACCATTACATTTATGTTTACTGCAGAGCGACATAAAAAAGTGCTTTAAAGTCTCTGTCAATGATTACATTAACACTAGTTTCCTAGGTTCAACCTAAACACTGTTCAGGGTTTTTTAGTCTTTTTTGTTAATATAAACATACAACAGACAGGGAAAAAGTGTTAGTTTAAGTGTTTCAGGAAGAGGTAGGTCTTCACCCGTCATTTGAAGACAGCCAGTGACTCAGCTATCCGGACATCTAGGGGAAGTTCATTCCACCACCTCGGCACCAGAACAGAAAACAGTCTTCTTGATGTATACATACTGTACTTCTTACCCTGAGAGATGGAGGGACCAGTCGAGCAGTGCTGGTAGCTCTGATGGAGCAAGGTGCAGTGTGAGGACTGATAAGAGCTTTGAGGTAAGAGGGATCTGATCCATTTTGGGCTTTGTAGGTAAGCATCAGTGTTTTGAATCTAATCTGTGCAGCTACTGGAAGCCAGTGGAGGGATCGCAGCAGTGAGGTGGTGTGTGAGAACTTAGGCAGGTTGAAATCAAGTCGCACAGCTGCATTTTCGATCATTTGCAGCAGACGAATTGAGTTCATAGGTAGACCTGGCAGCAGTGAGTTGCAGTATGATGTTGTAGAGAAGAAACCAACATGAGCGCGTCACGTTAGAAACATGCGAAGTAAAGGACAGTTGATTGTCAATTTTTACACCAAGGTTGCAAGCTGTGACCGATGTGTGTGTGTGTGTGTGTGGGGGGGGGGGGGGGGGGGGTGGGGGTTGTCGGATTGTTGTGTAGGGATGTTGCAAGATCCTGACCTGTGCTCTCACATAATGTTATGTCGACATACATATACCCATTTCACTACTCATGACTGACAATGACATGGACTACATGGGAGACTTTAAGGGAAACAAAGGACATCGAACTGTCCGAGTAACTCTTTTCAAAGATCTTTTTAAAGAGTGCTTACTGTAGCACATAATCTATGTCACATGACAGGAAGTAAGTTCCATATGGCTAACAATTTGAACATACAATTATTGTATTGAACAGTACAGTAGAGAAAAAAATGGAGCAAACATCATTACATTGCCTACATGACAAGACATAGGAAGGAAAAGACAAATCTTCCAAATATTAAAAAAACAAATACAAGTAACCAACAAGAGCTTTCAAAGTATTCAGACCAGCACTAATTTAAAAACAAACGAAGGCTCCTTCAGCTCACTTCAGTGATTCTGTCTCCGATTACGGTTACTCCCCTGATATGACACAGTAAAAGAAACCAAATGGAATGATCCAAAAAGCTTATCAAGGAGAAAAAAGAGAAAATAATAAGCTCTTGACATGAGACTCCTGCCATCGCTTGCACGGAAACAGTCAATGATTACAGAGCTGATGATTGGACGGCAATAATTGGCCACAGCACATGTTAAGCCTTTGTGTGTGTGTGTGTGTGTGTGTGTGTGTGTGTGTGTGTGTGTGTGTGTGTGTGTGAGTGAGTGAAAGAGAGAGACAGAGAGAGAGTTCTTATGGAAATAGAGGAGAGGCGAGGGAGAGATGGAGAGAGAACGGAAGGAAGAGAGGAGCATGCCTGGAGAGCGGAGAATTGGATGAGTCTCAGCTTGCAGATCGAATGCTCCTCAAAACTGAAGAGCAGCTCAGTGTCAATAGAATATGCTAATCCCAAACTAGGAAATTTAATCAAAAGAATATCAGCACCATCAATTATTTGCTCTGGATTTTAGTAATACAGATTTATTTATTTCACAGAAGAATTTTTTTAAATCTCTGCCATGATCTTTACCACTAGTGAACTCAGATGTGTGTGTGGGAGTGTGCGTGTATGTGTGTGTGTGAGTGTGTGTATATATGTGTGTGAGTGTATACAAGTGAAAGTGGAAAAACAAAAAATGCTTCAAATTTATATCCACCAGCCATTTCTAATGAATGCTTTCATTTCACAATGAGTTCCTTCTCTTTACATTTTCGAACAAGAATATAAATAAAAAAAAATGAGTGTATCCTGCCTTGATGCCCGATGACACCTGAGATAGGCACAGGCTCCCCGTGACCCGAGAATAGTTCGGATAAGCGGTAGAAAATGAGTGAGTGAGAGATATATAAAGTGGTATAAGGATTGTTGTTATTATATTATTATACAGTTTAGTTTGATGGAAACAAAAACAAATTACAATTTATAACAGAAAAATATACAATTGTGAAATAGTTCGAAATTGTTTTATTTCCATTACTGTGCTTAAATTGGTTTTCAGTTTGATATCTTTCACACATTCAGGCTTTGTCAGATGAGGTCATGGTCACAGGGTGATGACTTTGTTATTGGAACTTTTCTATTGGCAAGGATAAAAAAAAGTGGGTACTTTTTTCCGATTAGCGATCCAGAACAAAATGATATATAGAACATAAAGTAACATAATACACCTGAATGTGCTTCATCTAGCTGCAGAGTGTTCGATAATGATGTGTATAGATACTCCGAACAAAGAAAACATGCAGTTTATTCATTGGTGTATTCATAGTATGTCTTGTTAAAATCGACACTTCGACTTTCCCCATCTCTCATGTTTCCAAGGTGCTGTTGTACTCTTGGGTATTAGTTATGTTTGTAAGCGCGACCTTCTCTTTAATCTCAGGCCGAGCTTCGTCATCTAATCTGACATACTGTAAAATCTGGTAAGCATGTCATAACACTTTCTGTTAGAGTTACAGTACAGTAATACAGTTAGTAACTACTGTCTGAATCTGAAAGCTTCAGTTGCAAAGTTGACACAGACAAAATGAATATTTCTAAGTGGTCTAGTGTTTTAGTGGGAAAATACTGGGTAGTAAAATATAATTTAATATTAGATACACACAGTGTGATTGTTTCCTGTGGTAGACTGACATCCAGTCCAGGGTGGAACCTGTTCTGTGCCCCAAGTCTCCTGAGATAGGCTCCAGATTTCACGCAATGGAGAATGGATCGATGAATGGACACACACACACACACACACACACACACACACACACACACACACATGCAAATATATGTATATGTACATTGTGGGAGATTACAAGAGTTTACACAGCTTGATGTTATGCTCTGGCTCAAATATAGCTCAAAAATGGGAATTTCGAATTTGTATTTATGTCAAAGTGGGAAAATATCATGAACACTCCTATGTTTGTCTTTTATAATCAACATGTCAGGTTTCGCTTAGATAATTCTCTACCAGTACACTAGGGGGCGTTCTGGCAGTGTTATATATTTGTGCCATGTGTTTTTGTTGATGTTCACGCATTTACCTTAACCTTAATTCCATTCTAGCCTTTTCACACCTGTTCCTTATGTTTCTCTGATTACTTTTCCTATTTATACCCATCATGTGATTTTGCTGAGTCCTTGTCTTTTGTCTCCTGGTTTTGTTTCCTGTTTTTCAGTTATTGGTTTCATGTTTTTGGGTTTCGTGTTTCTGAGTCTGTTGTCTGTTGTTTTCCCTGTTTTTGTTGCTATCAATTCATTTGGATCTGATTTTGTTCCTGTGTATCTTGACACAACAAGCTCGCCAGTTAACTTTGATTAATGACGTGTACGTGTACAGTATTTACCATCTTAAAATAGCAAACTGTACAGTCAGTGCAGTCAAATATAGCTATGTTGATTGATCAAATACTTGTACAATACATGGCAACAAGTAAATGGAGACCTGTTTATAACACCCATATGTCCTCATTAAACATTCCAGATTTAATCCACTAGATTTTGGAGTGTGACTTTGGGGATTTGTGCTCATTCAGATTCACAAGAGCATTATTGAGGTCAGGGATCTGTGCAAGCTACTGGAGTTCTTCTACTCCAAAGTCTTTGTTGAGCTTTGTGCACAGGGGTATTGTCATGCTGGAATATGTTTAGGCCTCTTAGTTCTAAGTAAAGGGAAATTGAAATGCTACAGCATGCAAAGACATTGTGTGTTCAAGTGTGTTCTTCCAAGTTTGTTGCAGCAGTGAGTGAAACCACATATTGGTGTGATAGTCAGGGGTGCACATACTTTTGGCCATATCGTGTATATACAGCATCATTTGTTTAAAAGCAAAAAAGTAAATGCTGTTGAGCAAATATGTTGATTTTAATGCTATATGTTGACCTCAGGGTTGAGGAAATCGTCACAAGTTTCCGAGTAGGAATTAAGTTTTAGTCAAACGCAGCATAATACACAAGGATAAAATAAAAGCCTTCCACTCATACACCTTTTTTGTCGCATCTTGTGGGATCCCAGTCCTGATACATACCTTTAGTCTGAACTTTTAGCTTTGTGAAAAGTTTAAAAAAAAATAAGTAAATAAAAAATATTCTGGTATTCCTATCTGTTTAGAGCACATTCTGTTCAATCTGAATAATGTATTCATATTTGGGTTATCAGAGGCATTTCTACTTATTCTTTCTCTCCAGATGTCTTTAGCTTGAAGGTGTATATTGCAGCTAGTGTACAGATTTTCCGAACCCATGCTGAATATGTGCACTTTAACAACGGGGTGACAGGAAGTAAGCTGAAATGTTTCTTTAAGGCTGGCAAATATAATGACAATAATAACAACAGTATTTGTGGGACACTAGTGTTGAAGTGTGTGTGTGGGTTGTCAGAGATGTGTGTGGGAGTTTAGAGGAATGACTGTCTCTCAGGCAGTAACTTGTCCACTTGTCCATCTCTCTCTCTCTCTCTCTCTCTCTCTCTCTCTCTCTCTCTCACTCTCACTTCCTTTCTCTATTTTTTAATGTCTGCACTTTTCTCTAAATTGAGTAATCTGATGTCAGTGCTATAGGTGCTATTTTTTCTTTTTTTTTTTTCCCTTACAGTAGAAAGAACAACAAAAAACCTTGAGGGAAGTCTTTCCTCCACATCTCCCTCTAATGAGAAGAGACAGGGAGGTGAGCATTGAGCGACCTGAAAATACACGGCGGGGAAACATGAGCGAGAATGCAAATTGTGCTCAAACATGAATAAACACACGGATATTCACACACACACCTGGTTCAGGAGGCTAGGGCAGGGGTGTAAATGCTACTGTGCTCGGGTTTCTTAAAAAAAAAAAACAGAAGAAAAGAAAAACAGCTTGCTGTCAAACGGGTCATGCCCAAGAGAGTTAGGTGGAAATCAGCAGGTGTTGGCTGTGTATTAAACACTGAGGGAGGTTCTACACTACATTGTTCTTTGACCTCCTGCTTATTTCACACACATGCTGCTGTTATATGCATGAAAATAGCTAGTTAACATAATACTATTCATTTTGATCAGTAGAAATATAATAATGCTAATCAATGCATGCCTTCTGGATATTAAACTACATATTATACTTTATGTGTTTTACACTGAATTAATAATAAGAATTAATTAATAGCAATAATAGGTTACCGCTAACACTGTTAGCTGCAATAGTATTAGCATGTTCAAATCTCAATATAGTGTAAAAAGGGCACAAAAACGTTTCCTCTTCTCACCAGGAAAGTTTAAAATCAACTCGAGAAGCCTCTCATATTTACTTCCTGCTCACTTCTTTACGTAGTTATCATGAACAGTTTGCCTTTGGTCAGTTTGTGTAAGGTCTGAGGCATTGTTTTCATTTCCATATTTTGACTAATGTCATGTTTATATTGGATTAACCTTCTGACTTTTTTTGGATTACAATTTCAAACTCTCTCCTAAGACCCACTTTACAGTCTGGTACACATGAAGGCTTATCATATTGAGTTATGGTCGCTCTAAATCCCGCTTTTAACCCAAGGTAGAGGAACATTTCACATTTGTAATTTAGAAGTCAGGTTACCACTGCTTTTTACCAAGTGTTATGAAACTCATAGCAGCGCGCTTTTGTGTGGTTAACCCTGCATTGTGGTGCCAAACATGTACAGTGTGAAACAACACAGCGTAAGAACATTACGGCTAAATGATTATCGAACAGCTTGTGCTTCATATAGTATGAAAACCAGGATGTATTAAACCTTGCATCAGGTGGCAAAGCATTGAACATCACAGAAGTCATTGACAGGGGGAAATGCGTGACGCTGAAAAATTTGCGGAAGGATATCAAAGAATTCTTGGTCAACAACGCAAGCTTAAAAAGACCAAAAAAGATTAGAAAGCTGTGAAATATAACAATACCTTCACAGACCTGTCCACTGATGCAAAAGCACAGGACAAGCTGTTATTTATAGCGGTCACATGCCGTATTTATCCAGTTATTGTTGTTTACATAGCAAATATTCAAATAAAGAGTATTAACCCAGGGTTTAGGAATGTACACTGTGAAATATCAGATTATGAATAGTCAGGGATAACTGTTAACCTCAGGTAAAGTATGGGCAGTGTGAAACAACAAACTAAATAAATCAGGATTCTGTTTTCCCTGGAGTTTACAATCACCCAGGTTTAAATCACCCAAGGTTATGTGCGAAAAGCCATATGGATTGGTTAATATTTCCATATTGCACTAGAAATTAGTCCAGAATTAACAGAGTAGACTTTTATAGAAGTTTTTTTTTTTTTTGAAGTATAGCTTGTTATCTCATTCAGTAGAATATTATTTGTGGTAGAATATTATATATGCTCATTTAGGTAATTTGGGATGTAAATGTTTTTGTTGTTCTTCTTGTTGTTGTTCTTCTTCTTCTTCTTCTTTCAGGCAGCTCCATGTTTGGTGTCACAACAGCAGATCATGCCCTTCCTGACACAACCCTCCCATTTTATCCGGGCTTAGGACACTGAGAGTTTAGTTTAGGGTAATCCAAATGGTGATGCAAATCCATTCTCATGGTTTCAATGGACTCATGCTTCCAATGTAATTTCATCATGAAACAAAACAAGATGAGCTGGATGCAATATTAACCGATATTGTGATTGAATAAGTTTTTTGCGTACTGCATTTATTTCCAAATATTTGAGCCCAAGAGTTTTAATAATCCACACACCAGGATTTTCTGGTATTTGGTCAAAAATGCATCACTACTCTTCAGTTCAATAAAAATGATGTGTGGCCAGAGACACCAACATGCTGATGTGTAAAAAGTCTGCTTTCGTTTGCCATTCAGATAAGCCAAAAGTGCCAGAGTTCTATTCCCATTCTCTCCCATGTAATTTTTTCCCCCAGACACAACCAACCATTTCTCTCCTAACAAGTGATTATGGGAATTAACCTAGCACTGCAAACCATAGACAATAGGAAGTAGCCACTAGTTGTTTGGATGCCATAAACAATTACATATTCCACATATAGGACTTCAAAATCATAATTATAGAATAAACAAGTGAGTGTCACTATTTACAAAGTGTTTGTCATATAACAAAGTTTGCTTGAATCGAGGGTTTTGAAAAATATCACTCATAGACTGGAGACATAGAGAACGGAGAATGAGTAAAAAAATCGCATGAAAAAGACAAAGATTAAAATGATTAAGAATGAAAGAATGAGAAACAGAGAAAAGAGCATGTTGAAAGAGAGACAAAGAGAGAGAGAGAGAGAGAGAGAGAGAGAGAGAGAGAGAGAGAGAGAGAGAGAGAGAGAACAGCTTGACTCTTTCCCAGGGGAGAGAGAGCTTCAGCTTCAACAGCTGGTGCTGAGACTTCTCCCTTATAAATATTCACATATTTAATTAGCCAAAAGTCCTCTTCTTACAAACACTGTCATGAGGCTCAGATTCCTCAGTCACAATCCACACTACAATGACGTGTTTAAAGGGTAAATCAAGCCAAAATTCAATTTGGTAAATTGCAAAACCCATTCGCACACAAGACTGGTGAAGTATTCATTTCATTCCAAATACATTAGTGCAGAAAGGAACGTATTATGCGAATAAGTATATTTTAAATGCGTTTGCTCCATCTACAGGCTGAAAATGGTTGAATCTGTAGCTCCGCCTTAAACCGTGATTTAGTGGAAGGGATTTCGGTGTCTGCCAAACGCTAAAGCAGCTGCATACTGTAGATCTGCTCGTTCAGAAAATAGAGCTCTGATTAATTCAATGATTTTGGCTTGAGATTTGAGATAAATGTTAAAATATGCTATCAAATTAGCCAACCCAAGTGGTTTTAAGCTGATCGTCTCAGCCTATAGAGCTCTGCCTATAGATCGTCTGATCTAGATTGTACACTTTTCTGTCAACTACAGTAGCTTCAGGATCTTGAAGGTTGCAGTCTGACTAGTGCTCTATATTTCTTGCATGTCTGTTTGCACAGAAATAAAAATACTTTGACAGATTAAGGGGTTCAAAAACAGATATAGTTTGTGACCCTGGAGTGGCACAACAGAAAAGCAGTCACACTGTCATCACGGGATTATGAGTTCCACATCCATCCACAGCTTTGACTCTGTGGCCAGGAGTTCAAGAGAGCTGAATTGGTCATGCTCTCAGTGCGAGAGGGATGGCATTGCTTTCTCCCATCAATCAGGAAGTGCCAGTCATGGCAGTCTATGGGTTGTTGTATGCAGAAGAAAAGTTAGCATTGTGATGTAGCATGTGAGCAGCAGTTTGAAATAATGTGTTGGCTGGTTTCATGCTTCTCAGAAACATATTGTAGCCTTTACCCTGCATGATTGGCAGAGAAAAAAGATGAAGAGTAGCTGAAGTCATTAAAATGAGAATGATCTTTGACCATGTCTTTCAATTTTTTCTTTGAAATGATGATTTTGTTTTAAATTCAGTTCGAAATGGTTAATAGCACATATATACAGTATGTCTGACTTCTACCTGCCTTAGAGTATTAATAAAATGTACCACATGTACAAAATGTAAGACTTTAGTCCCACCCACTTGTTTTATATTAGCTCATAACTATTGGTGTGTTGTTCAAACTCGCACATATTCATAGTACACATATTTTATCTGTTTCTGGGTCTCACTTTAAAAAATACATTTTCAGCATTCACATCCATTCTGTAACATCAAGACATCCCTGTAGTCAAACAAATATCCATAGATAGAATTTTATTTAACATTTATTTAAAACTAATCTTTAATTTTAAGACTTTCCAAAGCACTTAATGTCTACGACAATACCGCAAAAGCCATTATAGTAAATTCTGTTTACTCAGCATATTTATTCAGTCATATAAGACCAGGCTCCAATTTAAGAGATCCGCCTAGTAGAGTTGAGATCTGATCACTGTTAGAATTTGACAAAAAGTGTTTTAAATAATCTTACCGTAATCTTTAAGTTCTAGGCTAGTGGTTAAAGTGTTGGACTGTCATTCGGAAGGTTGTGAGCTGCTACTGCTGGGCCCCTGAGCAAGGCCCTTAACCTTCAATTGCTCAGTTGTATAAACTAGAAGTCACTCTGGATAAGGGTGTCTGAAAATGCCGTAAATGTGTTAAACTGTAGCAGTGGTGGCTCAGTTGTTTAAAGCTCTGGGTTGTTGATTGGAGGATTGGGGTTCAAACCCCAGCACTGCCAAGCTGCTACTTTTGGGTCCTTGAGCAAGGCCCTCACTGCTCCAGGGGCACTGAATCATGGCAAACCATGCGCTCTTACCCTAACTTCCAAGTTGTGATATGTGAAGAAAGAATTTCACTGTACTGCGATGTATATGTGACAAAATAAAGGCTGTTTCTAAGTGATCCTGCCACTGCACATGTGCTATTCTCCATAATGAATACCTGCTCATGCATCCATGCACAAATGTCACAGGGTGTTTTTGGTAATGCTTTTACCAACAATGCCAAGATTACATAGATAATTCAGCTACCTTTGAGCACTATGTTAAACCCCCAGAACTGTTGAGATGTTGAGAGTTGAAGCTTTCTAAATGAAGGAATCCAGCTGCAGATTCCAGCTGAGCAGCTCTTATAATATCCATCTTAAAAATCTCCATTTGCATGATTTCTATGTTAATTGGAAGCAAATTTATGCAATGCACATTCAAGGAGTGGTATTTAGTGTCTATGTCCTGTCAGATTGTATCAAGTAGATAATGTTCCCTTTGCATGTAATCCAAGTCCTTAATGATGCCAATCACTGCAAAATATTGTCTGTATTTAATGGGAAGAGAGTTTACAAGCACAAATACGTTAGCTATTGAGACGAGCATGTCACAAACATTATGTTCATAAGTATGTCAGGGTCATGAGATACATGAGCTCCATTTCCCAGAACACACTGCAGCTTACAAACCCTGGAAAAGACCCTTCAGTATCCACTACCACTATGCTGTTAGTTTAACCTCTCAGTCACTGGACTTCTGATCACACCCACCTATTCTCTCTCTTTCTCTCTCTCTCTCGCTCTCTCTCTCTCTCACTTTGAAAAGAACAAAGTAATGGTTCAGTTTATCACGTGTCTGAATTTACTGAACATCATTTACTGTGTTTGATTATTTCTGTTTCCTCATTTGTGTTCCTCATCCTCATTTATCACCTGACCTTCATCTGTTGTTTGACATGAACACTTTTAATACAGTCAGGTCCATAAATATTGGGATATCGACACAATTCTAACATTTTTGGCTCTATACACCACCACAATGGATTTGAACATCCAAATGAGGTGAACGGTGTAGGAATTACAACAGTTTGCATATGTGCCTCCCACTTGTTAAGGGACCAAAAGTAATGGGACAGAATAATAATCATAAACCAAACTTTCACTTTTTTAATACTTGGTTGCAAATCCTTTACAGTCAATTACAGCCTGAAGTCTGGAACGCATAGACATCACCAGACGCTGGGTTTCATCCCTGGTGATGCTCTGCCAGGCCTCTACTGCAACTGTCTTCAGTTCCTGCTTGTTCTTGGGGCATTTTCCCTTCAGTTTTGTCTTCAGCAAGTGAAATGCATGCTCAATCAGATTCAGGTCAGGTGATTGACTTGGCCATTGCATAACATTCCACTTTTTTCCTTTAAAAACTCTTTGGTTGCTTTTGCAGTATGCTTTTGGGTCATTGTCCATCTGTGCACTGTGACGTGCCGTCCAATGAGTTCTGAAGCATTTGGCTGAATATGAGCAGATAATATTGCCCGAAACACTTCAGAATTCATTTTGCTGCTTTTGTCAGCAGTCACATCATCAATAAATACGTGCAAAATGAGGAAGAGCAATTTAGTTCAGCTGATCTATGAGATAGATGAAACTAGATTATGTCTTCTGGTTACCTGTTCAAGAGTCTATCTGCTGAGGGAAAGAAGGAGTCAAATATTCTGGAAGTCCTGCATTTCACACTTCTGTACCTCCGTCCTGAGGGTAGGAGTGTGAACAGTCCATGTTGGGGATGGGTGGGGTACTTAAGAATGGAGGCAGCACTCCTGTGGACTCTGCAGTGGTACATGGTCTGCAGAGAGGGCAGTGGAGTACTGATGATCTTCTCAGCAGTCTTCATCACTCTCTGCAAATGTTTGCGGTCCCTCATAGTAGTGCTGCCATACCACAAGTAGTGCTTTTGTTGATGTTTTGTGTCACGTGTCTGTCCCGCCCTTGTCTCTTCCTCCCCACTTCTGCACACCTGTTCCTCATGTCTAATCGTCTTGTCTATTTAGCCTTGTCGTCTAATGTCGTCTCTTGTTGCGTCCTGTGTCATGTTTTGGTTCCTGTTTTGTGTTCCTGCATTTGGGTCTGTTTTATCCCGCGTCACTGTCAGTTCTTACGGATCTTAAATGGAACATAGAGCATGAGGTGGAAACACTGTTAACTCCAAGTGGCCTGAGAAATTGTTAACATAAATACTATATACATAAATACAACATTTACCAATCAGAGCCCATAGCCCCGCCCACTTTCACATCCTATGTTGTTTTCCATTCGGTGAAGTGTATAAAGTTCAAGTGTCTCCATATCTGTGCAACAAGCGACAAAACTAAACATCACAGCCCCTTCATATCTTTAATTAGAAGGATATTACTAAGAAAACGTTCAACAACCTTCCCACCACGTCGAGCATTCTTGGATCTTCCTTAGATTTTATACTAAAAGCAGATTATTTCGAAATTGCAGTGAAATTTAACTTAAAAAAAAAAAAAAACAGAGTAATACGGAGTTAACCTGAACTCAGCAGTATGCATGGATTGTCCCTTGCTTATGAAATAAATACATATCAAACATAGATGATGAAATCACACCAAAGAAAATATTCCAAGCATACACCGTCTAAAGGGAATCCTTCTCCAAAAATGAAATACAGAAATCATATTACAGATTTATACATTTTCAGCGTGATCAAAAACGCAATTTTCAGGACAAATTGTATGAAAAAAAATCATCCTTTTTTTTTGTTCCATCCTGCTATGGTTATTAAAGATGCAGGAATCATATGATTTGAGAAATTAAGGGGAATGTCTGACCTGTTTTGTATTCAGATTTAAAGATATATGCCAGGTTTAGTGAAAGCATTGCACATTGGTATGTATGCGGCACATCGCTCCGGGGAATATGGAATAGGAAATATGTGCGCTAACGATATGAAACTTGCAAATATCTTAGATATGGCAGCACAAATCTGAGGCGGTGTCAATTAGCTGGATATCCAGATTTAACCTGTCAAAGCGAAATCATAACAGCTTTTATCACTGTGCACACTGCGGAGTGTGAAAGGCATCATCTTTAATCACTTCCTCTCTCTCTTTCTCACTCAGTCACGCTCTCTCTCTTTCTC
Source organism: Tachysurus vachellii (assembly GCF_030014155.1). Lineage (NCBI taxonomy): Eukaryota > Metazoa > Chordata > Actinopteri > Siluriformes > Bagridae > Tachysurus > Tachysurus vachellii. The sequence goes on along the minus strand of NC_083484.1, from coordinate 5,712,969 downwards.
TCTCTCTCTCTCTCTTTCTCTCTCTTTCTCTCTCTCTTTCTTTTTTTTTCTGAGGTAAAAATATGTCCCGCACAATGCAAGCTCCCCAGACAGCCGTGTTGTTTACTGCACATTAACAAAGGAAAAGGCAAAGTCGAAATTCTGACACCGGCTAAAGTGAACGACGTGCCACAATACCAGCACTGGGAGGATGTTGTTTTTTTTTTTAAAGTAAAAGTTGGGGGGAAAAAATGTTGAGTTTTTTACTTTGGATTGAGCTTTTTTTTTTTTCCCTCTTTCTCTTTGCAGGCAGGTTTTAAAATAAAACTGCCACCGTCCCTGCCTGGCTGCCACTGAGTCACATTTCTGTGAGGCTGAAGGGTGATGAGATACTTTTTTATCAAGCGACATAATGTATGCGCTGGTGGAAAGTAACTCGTCGTGTGGCCTTTGAGTTGATCTTTGCCAAGGTTTGTTCATTTTCTAATGTTTCTGGATAAAAGACCATTTATTGGACTGCAAATGGAATGAAATGGAACATATAGTTGTCTATCTAGTTCCTGTGTGTGTGTGTGTGTGGTGTGTGTGGTGTGTGTCCATCTACCTGTTTTTATCCACTTTTCAACTTCACTAATCTAAAACCTGAATAGAAATGGCACCGATAAAGACTCAGTGTTGTATGAAGAGTTCCAGAAGACGTAACATAGTACTTTAAAATCCTGTATCACAACAGAAAAAACAGCCATAGTTCAGCGACTCTAGTCTTAAAATGAAATATTTTGCATGTCCTCAGACTTTCCAAGGCGATTCATTTATTTAAGTTATTTAGCTGGAAGGAAGCTCATCGGACCAGACACTTGCTGTGATACATCCTATCAGCTTGTCCAGTGTGATCTTTTTTGAATCCTTTTTTTTTTTTTTTTTTAGAATCTTTTTTTTTTTCAACATTGTGATTTTATTTTAATGGAATTTCATTTGGTCCTGTAAAAAATTTGGAGAATCTTCAAGATTCAAGATTTTTTTCAATGTTTTTCACAGAGTAAGAGCGAATTTAACGAAGTCCTTACATTACAGTGCAATTCACTTGTAATTTTATTTAAATAATAAAAATGTATTAAAAATAATAGAAATATATCATTATTGATAAATGATACATAAGTCAATTATTCTAAATGATGTATATATATATATATAATAGGGCTATATAGAATCTTATTGGACAGAAAAAACAAAAATCTGTCGGTTCTGTAGGATATAATTTGCTTTTTTTCTAGAATTTTATTGATTCACGTGGATCCAATTACAACATTCTCTAGAAGAGGTCCTACATGATATTTATATTTTGTGCTATAAGACAATTCATGGAACTCTCATAGGAATGATTCCAAAATATCAGTCCAATAACTTTAGCCACTTACAAATTTCTAAGTAGGAAAGAAAAAGTGTCTGGAATGAATGATAATGTAGTGTGTGTGTGTGTGTGTGTGTGTGAACAGATCTCTCCAATAATATCTACCAAATCACATATTTGGAACGCTATTAATATCTGCGCTAGACACTCTACATGTTGGAAAAGGTGGAGCCATAAAAGGACAGGCAGTTCAAACTGTTTTCGAAATGGCCGACAATAAAAATGGATCAATGACGTGAGCTACAACACTGTATGTACTGTACAGGTACCACATAGACAACCTAGACATTCATAGTCATAGACTTTCTATGTGTACAGGGTGAGAATATAATGTATACTGTACAGATTTACACAGATTTATGGCAGCAATTTTGTCCAGAATTGTTGATGAAGCCAATCAATAAAAATCAATAGCCATAAAGGTGTAGATAAGCCATGCTAGCTGTATCTGTTTAGTGCTCCGATTATTTGTATCCGTGGTCAGATTGAAACCTTAAGTGTACACGACCTAACGTAGAAGGGTCTTTTAAGTAAGGAAATAATTAAGTCAATAATTAAGTAAAAAAAAAAAGTCAATAATTAAGTAAAAAAAAAAAAATTCTAGTGATGAACTCAGGAACAATTAAAGAATTGTAATAAAAATGACACTGCCATCTGCATGGCCTGTGAATTTGGCCACAGAGCTGTGCAGAATGAGACCCTGTAATATTTTTTGTGTGTGTGTGTGTGTGTGTGTGTGCGTGTGTGTGTCCCAATCCCAATTCCTTCTGAGATGTTCTGTGAACCAGCAATTGCACTTTTTGTAACAGGGAAAATGATTTATAATCACATTGTCCAGTGTCACCCAGATGAGGACGGGTTCCAGATTGTGTCTGCTTCCTCTCACGGCTTCTTCCTAATGTACTCCATCACATCTGGCTTGCTCATTAGGGATTAATCTATTCATTTAAAATGTACATCCTGAATTTATACATTTCTCTAAAGGTGTTTTGTTTATTTTTAAAAGCATTATACAAATAAAATAAACTAAAATCGAATTGAAGCGTAATGAGTCTTCATTTCTGTACTTGTATATCTTTAAAATTGATCTGTTCAATACAAATAACATATTTATATTCACTCACGCCGCTCACACACGTAGCTAACACACATCACTAAAGCTAACACACATATCGCATGCAGATGGACTGGCGACCCATGCAGTAGTGTATTACGTGGTGTATTACCATCATGTTCCTGTGATAAGCTCAGCTCTGTGATGAGCCAGACCAGGATAAAGTGGACGAATAGATGAATTTTTCATGCGTTCTCACCTGAAATAAATCAAACATTCAAAAATTTCACAAACATTTAATGTTAACAGCAGACATCAATAATAGATATAAGCGAATAAGCTCTGTTCCTGCCCTGATATGTATAACGGTCTGAACTGTGAAGGTCCATATGAGGGGTTTGGGTTAGAGCTTATCGCTTTAATTCCAAAAAAATACGAAAGATTTTAATCTGCCGTGATTAAATGACTATCATGAGATGTTTTAGATATAAAACATACCCTTAAACAGCTGTCCCTGTTAGCTTGTGCTATACTGTATACTTCATAACCTTCATAACATTTGTGTTGTTTCGTGTTTTTTTTTTACCTAATAAATAATGCTAAATATGAGGAATATTCCAGAACAGAGTGATGTAGCTCGAACAAATAGCTGAGCTGCAATGCAGAGAAAGATGGAAATACATGCTGTTTATTAACAATCCAAATCAGGCATGGGTCGAATGTCAGGCAAGCAGAGCAATGCAGGGCAATGAAAAATCAAAACAAAGGGCAAAATGTCAAAATCCAGGAATAACAAACAAAACATCGTGAAAATACAAATGTACGCCGTCGGCGAAGCCACGTTTACCGTCTGAAGTTTGACTCTTTAGATTTCAACGAGTTAATAAGTAAAGCAAGCATATAGCCTAAAGTTATGCATCAAACTGTATGAGAGAAACAAAACAAAATACAAGAAAGCTTCAATCAAGAAACATCATAATTGTTACACTCTCGGCAGAAAGCCGCTTAGAGAACACCTCAGGGTACGAGCACACGTGAGCATGGTAATCGCTCGGTAACGTAAAAAGTTAAAACAAGTCACTCACATTACAGCATTCCTGCTCACACATCATCTCAATGCTCTGAGAGAAAAAGAAAGCGATCAGATACATATACAAGGTCTCACATGTGTCACATTAGCTTGTGCTCACACTAGCAAGTGACAAGACACTCGTTTAACTCATATTTTGTCTCTTGTGAATGTGTGAATGGGATTGCTACCGTTGTCAGCATCCAGAGAATGAACATCTTGCTAGTCGGAACACAGGGTTAAAGAGATCATTTCTACGCCATAGCTTGCTCCTAGACTCCACCCTTTAGGGGAAGTCGTAGCCTAATGGTTAGAGAGTTTGACTCCTAACCCTAAGGTTGTGGGTTTGAGTCTCGGGCTGGCAATTACATGACTGAGGTGCCCGTGAGCAAGGCACCGAACCCCCAACAACTGCTCCCCGGGCGCCGCAGCATAAATGGCTGCCCACTGCTCCGGGTGTGTGTTCACGGCGTGTGTGTGTTCACTGCTGTGTGTGAGCACTTTGGATGGGTTAAATGCAGAGAACGAATTCTGAGTCTGGGTCACCGTACTTAGCCGTATGTCACGTCACTTTCACTTCACTTCACCTAATGCAGACCATGCTAAAAAAAAATAATCCACATCCTCTTGCTACAATCATGTTTCTATCTGGTAGCATGCATGAATATGAAAGCGAGAATATATACGTATATATAAAAATAAAATAGAATCCGTGCCATGCGTTACTGCCATGACTTCCTGTGAAGGGTTAATAAATGTCTAAGGTTCTCAGAATGACATTTCTATTGTACGTCGTCTCCCAGTCGATGAACAGGGTCTAAGTCTAAAAGGTAAAAGTGCAGATAAAAATGGCCCAAATAACTCAGTTCACCTTCCATTCTCAATAATTCCAGATAATAAGTACATGAAGCAGGAAGGCACTTTGGAACAAATTATGGAAATTGATTGAAGTCTTTCAGGAGAAACACATCTAATCGTTTTCACTCGGCAGCGGGTTTTTTTCAGCCGTCACTCACCTTCAGATCCGGCACACCTTCCTAATTCAAGAAGTACTTTTCTTCCTAAGTGCATCAGCATAATGTTCGCTTGTGGAAATTGGTACTTCTAAATGAAATATTCAAAAGAACAATGGGTTCAGTCATTTAGCTCAGGGCTAGTCTGAATTTTGACGTCCACTGTCAGCAATGCTCACTTATATTAAAAAAGTCATGCTACTGAAACTGGCCAATTTGCTGCAGGATAAAATATAGAACTGTACATTTTAAAAAAATGCGAACAAATGTCATGATATTTTGTTTGATAATCAGATGTCCGTGCAACGTACGTCATCATTTATAAGCAAGTATTTTTCTTTTATTGTTTTTTTAATGATTTTTTTTAGTGATGTATCGTTGATTGTTTCTATTATTTATTGTTTATAGCTACTATAATGAAAAGGATACAGGAATTAACTTGTGAAAATAAACTGCAATCTCTGGCAAATACACTGGGGGCACTGTGGCTTACTGCTTAGCACGTTTGCCTTGCACCTCCGTGTTTGGGGGGTTGTTTCCCAATTCTAGGGAGTCCAGGTTCTTTCATCTCTAAATTGTATACCGTAAGGTGTGAATGTGTGTGTGTTTGTATGAATGTCCTGTTTTGGGTTGGCACCCTGTCCACCCAACCCTGCCATCCTGTCCTTTGGGGTAGACTTCAGGTTCCCTGTGACCATGTGTAGGACAAGCAGTACAGAAAATGGATGGAATGGATGATGTCCTGGTCACGTTCAAAATTGATGCATCAGCTCTCAAAACAGAAAAATAAGGGTCCAATATTGTGATTATTGGAGTTTGTATATGTGAATATGTTGTAATTGTGAATGTAGTTCTTTTTAGTTCATTTTCATTACTAGAATCAGTAATAAAGAACTTTAAATTTTAGCCCACGTGTGTCAAATCTTATCCGCAAAATGCTGGTGGGGGTTTAGTTGATTTCTGGTTTGGAATGAACACATGCACCTGTACAAGCCCTTTCTGGATTAGATTGGACAACAGTGTTGTGGCCATACTGTATGCAAGTATAGTAAAGAAAACACAAGGCAAGTGTATATAAGAAAACTAGGTTCAAACGCTGATCATACTCAGATAAACAATCATAAACAACAAGGCTTGGGATGTCAAGGGCAATATGCACTGACTGTACGTTTGAGTGTGCTTTATAAAAGAAGTGTGTGTGATTGAGTCCAAGTATGTTTGATCAGTAATCAGTTGCACTTAAGCATGTTTGTAAGCTGAAGGATCTCTTGGGGGTTGTATTTGAATGATTCCAGTGTTGACGTGACAAGAACAGAATAGTATTCTCTACGAATATTGACACAAAACAGGGGAATTTATTAAAATGTACAAGCTACGGATATACAGGAAAAACACGAAACCAAAAACCGGGAGACAAGGTGAGGGAGCAACGATGAGGACTTAGCAAACATATACACAAGAGAACAGGTATAAGTAGGGAGAGTAATCAAAGAGACATAAGGAATAGGTGTGCAGGGGAAAGAACAAAATCAGGATCAGGCAGGGTTACACACTTAAGATACAACACAAACGAAGAGACATGGCAGGAAATAAACAAAACCCCTACTGAAAACGCCCCCTGGTGTTCCAACAGGAAATCATCCAACCATCCCAAAAGATATGAAGAGTTTATGGAATGTGTGGGAGGTGAGAGCGAGCCGTGGTCAGCTTTGTGCTCGGGGCTCCATCAGTGATCATTTGATGGCTTTGGCAGGAAGGAATTTGTGTTAAATCTATAAACGAATTCAGACATTATTCAGATTTATGAGTCGCTCAAAAGCTCCTGGTTACACAATTCCACATGATTATATAGGGTTGCAGAAAGGACATTATTTAATCACACTATTCATTCTTATTACACTATGGAACCCAGATGAGGATGCGTTCCTTTTTGATTCCGGTTCCACTCAAGGTCTCAAGGTTGCCTCAGGCCTGCTCTATATGGTTAAATCTAAATAAAATTTTCAGCTTTACTATTTGTATTCTGAATTTTTAAATTCCTGTAAAGCAGCTTTGAGACGATGTCCACTGTATGAAGCACTATACAAATAAAACTGAACTGAATTGAATTGAATTGGACACTGGTGGCTTTACAGAGGGAGAGACTTGTGGTCTGATACGCTGGACTTCCAGTGATGCATGTAACCGGTCAGGACACTCAGGATGACGCAGATGTAGAACGTGATGAGGATGAGGAGGGGGGAGTATGACTGTCCTTAGTCAGCACAGGATGTAGAGATGCTGGTGGAGATGCTGTTTTGTGGCACATGATGATGTGAGACCAGGCGAACTCATCAGACATACAACACTCCTGAGTTTAAAAATAAAATTTGCATGCTGCCCATTTTCTATACAGTAACGTTCATTATTAATCTCCTGACATTTCTGCATGGTATCGGTACAACTTGAAAAGTGACTACAATGTTCTTTGAAACATCTTATTTTACTGCTATTACTGTTATAAACTGTGTAGTGTGTATATGGAATGAAATAATCCAGGTTAGTGTGTGATGTTTAAATAAAGCAGGAAAGTGCAGCATGGGCACTATTAAGGCTGAATTAGCAGAAAATGGCTGCTTTCACCTCCTGCTTACAAAAAATGCGGCTTTATTGAGAAGTCAGATTCCCCCTTTCCCTTCTTTATTTCATTATATTTTATTGTAACTCTGGATATACTGCGTCTGCCGGCTCAATATTTGGAACTATATTTATCTATATACGTTCATATAACACCCACATCTTCTCTGTGTGTGTATCTCTCTCCTTCTCTCTCTCTCTCTCCCTCTCTCTCTCTCTCTCTCTCTCTCTCTCTCTCTCCTTCTCTGTGTGTGTATATGTGTGTGTTAAGCAGTTGCAGTCACTCATGACAGGTCCTCATCGTTGTGATTCATAGATCCAAACGGTGCCCATATTACATATTTTGCATTGTAAAATCCAGTTTGTAGAGCAGCAAAGGAAAAGCATGCATGACCGAGAGTCTAAGAATTAAATCTTCCTGATATTCCTAGCCTAGATGTCAGAGGGCTACAGAATACAAATGTGAAGCTTTTACCACAGAAAAAAAAAGCTTTTTTCTTTTTTTTTTTTTTTTTTTTTAGAGCTGGTAAGTGATGGATACAGGGATTTGATTTACATTCTCATAGACATTGTGGTGCATTAAAACTTTACACAGTTGTATCACAATAAATAAATCAATTTTCTTGATTGTGTCTCAAATTTCTCAAGAATTTCCAAAACAAAAGACAGTTATAAATCATTGTACTGAATTACATACATGCCAAAAATATCCTATCCTTCCTTACACTATTCTTGGCATTACAGTCAATCTCTTTCTATTTTTCCACTTCTCTTGAACCCCTGCTGCCATCTGAAGGACCTTTTTTTTCAGCTTGTGATACAAAAGCATTGTTTTTTTGATCCAGCCTCTAAATAATTTCACTAACCTGCACATCAGAGGCCTTTTTTTGAAACTACTGAATATGTTTTCCTTTTTTTCCCCTTCGTAGATTTCCCATAAACTGTAACAGACCTGTTTTGTCATTTAGGAGACAGTCTGTAAAGCCAATCAAATCACTTTATTGCACGAAGCCTTAAAACAGGAAATAGGGAGCGGTTTCTAAATCATAAGCTGAACAAGGACATCTAGGGGGTGAAAACTGGTATATCACCTCTGAACAACAGCCTCAGCTGGGCGGCTTATTGAGAAACGAATCCAGAATAATGGAATCTGATCTGATCCTGAATGATGACAGAGGTTGAAAAAAATATAATTTTCTGTGGAAAAAACAAGAAGTATTTAGCACTATTTTGTAAAAATCCTCAGTCTTGCTTCATGTCAGTTATGGTAAAGAAAGACACGAGGTTCATAGTAGAAAAAGCCTTTATTTTGTCACATATACATTACAGCACAGATAAATTCTTTCTTCACATACACCAACTTTGGAGGTCGAGGTCTGAGCGCAGGGTCAGCCATGATACAGCATCCCTCAAGGAATGAGGGTTAAGGGCCAAATGCTGTAAATGTAAGGGCCTTACTCAAGGGCCCAACAGTGGCAGCCTGGCAGTGCTGCATCTTGAACCTCGATCCTCCAACCAACAACCCAGAGCCTTACCCGCTTTCACCACCACTGCCTCATGATCTGAGATCTGAGAAGAAAGGAGTGAAATCTTTCTTTATTAACACTGAAGTCAAAATGAGCTGAAACAACATTGCTAAAATAGAAATTTGGATTCTAAACAGTATCATTCATGGCGACACAAAGCATGCAAACATTCTTTATAACAGAACAAGTGAAAGAATATGAAATCAGGTCTAATTGGCTCATTAACCATTTCTATTATTTGTTTGTTTATTTATTTATTTATTATGGAAAAGGCTAATTATAATGAAAGGCTAGCACACTAACCTTATCCATTTAAGAAATTTAACAGTGAAAGACAAAAAAAATGGAAGAGTTTGCATTAAAAATGTCCAACCACATTTTTAGGCTTTGTCACAACCAGGGAAGGAAGGAGACGGACCCGTACACAGATAGCTTCAAAGGAATGGGGTTTAATAAATGATAAAGACAAAGACAGTAAATGATGAGGACTAAGACAATACAAATGACGAGACCTAACCTTGACTAGACGTAAAGCAATGAATCTGCGCCGCCATCGGCAACGCGGCTCACTTAAATACAAAAAGACAATGAGACACAATTGGGAACAGGTGTGGAGACAGGGAGGAGCAGACGAAGGCGGGGCAGACACGTGACAACAATAACAATAACAACAGCACATGGCCGAAAGTCCGCGCTGATCCCTGACAGGCTTATCTCATTTTCTTCAATTTCTTTCCTGTTTTGTTGTGCTCATGTTCCACTCCACAGTGGTGCTTAATGACTTATATGAAAATAGACACTCAGAGCTTTAAGAATTTTAGTTTTTCAAATGTATTTTTATTTTTATCTAGCCTATTAGTCTGTGTAAAGTTATTCCAACAGAAAGAAAAAACATGGTAAATACAAGGTCTAGCATGTGTTATTCCGCTTATATGGTAACTGACGTAATCAGAAATCTAAAATCTAGTAACCAGGGTGTATCATGTAATATAGTGTAGCCCAGTGTGTAAGGTCTAAACTTGCGATCCTGGCAACGTAATGGTTTAACAAATGACTCGGTAAAGTAAAAATGTATTAAAAAGCATGATTTTTGCAGAGCAGACGCATTAACGTACACACTAACACACTTGCTCCGTCTCTCTTTTACATACATATTGGCTGTATGCAGGGTTTAATTGAAACCACTGATACAGAAATCTTAAGTAGAATGTTTCTTTTCTTTGTTTTTTTCATCCCTGCTCGATTTAATTAGCTGCAGTTACGGGCCCAAAGTGTTGCTAATTCCAGCATCTCTATTACATCATCGTTATAAGAAGTGTGAAATAACAAAGTACTTTGTACTTATGTCTGTTTTTTTTTTTAATTATATGTGATTTTTATGTTCACCGAATGTTCACATTATGGTCCTGCTTTACAGATGGAAACACATCACTAATGTTATTGTTGGTTTTTCGGCTGCTTCCTGTTCGGGGTCGCCACAGTAGATCACGTGGGACGCATATTAGATTTGGTTCAGGTTTGGCACGCCGGGTGCCCTTCCTTGCCCTACCCCTAGTTAGAGAATCGTCAGCTGGTGTGCACTCTGCTGGGGATTGATCTGCATGGGCAGCCAGTGCTGGATGGGGCCGTCCGGAGTCTGTCACGTCAGTCAGCTTTGTGCTCGGGTCTTCATCAGCGATCTGAAGTTGAAGCGATTTGAGGAATCGCTTCAAATTCAGATCGGTCTTCAGATCGGTCAGATCAGTCTTCATGAGCGATTTGAAGACTTTGGCAGGAAGGAATTAGTGTTGGGTCTGTGGTGAACTTAGAGTTGCTTAATTCCACTCAACTACAAACTGTTGTAGAAAGGACATCATTTACATTTACATTATTTACTGTCCAGTGTCACCCAAATGAGAATGAGGTTCCCTTCTGAGTCTGGTTCCTCTCAAGGTTTTTTCCTCATATCATCTCAGGGAGTTTTTCCTTGCCACTGTCACCTTGCACATTAGGGATAGATGTTAAAGAAAAATAGTAACTTAATTTTAAACTTAAAATTTTTATTCTGCTTCTATACTAATGTAAAGCTGCTTTGAGACAATGTGAATTGTAAAACTGACAGAATTTCCTGCCCGGGAATCGAACCCAGTACATAGCAATGAGAGAATGAAAATCCTGACACTGGACCACCAAGAGAGTTAAAAACATATCACTAATGATAGTATTCAATTTTTGTGTTAAAAACAACATTGGTGTTGTTCATAATTTACACTTTGGGTCATTTAACACTGGTGTTGTTTGTGCTTCTTTTAGTAACTCTCACAAGTGTCACCAATGAAATATTTTTCTGTCTTAAACTGTTTATTTAGTGTTTTTCCTGACGTCATTTAGTGTTGCTTCTTCAAAGCTTCAAATCTTCAATTGCTGTATAATAAAGAATCCACATACACAGTTTTAGTCTTTTTTAAAGGTTGTATAATGCATAATGTATAACAGCTGCAGACAGACATATAGGCTTGCACAAAATGAACCCTGAATCAGAGTGTTTATAGCAAATGTTAAGGCTGAACAGACTTACAGCTTAAACAGTTGCAGTAATTTACTGTCAACAACAAAAAGCATGGAACATGGAAGCAAAAGAGATTTTCTGAGCTGTATGACATCTTCAAATCAAATGGCACTTGCATTAAACACCTTCAGCGAATCGCTCTGTTTCAGGTTGACTTTAAAAGCAAGTTTCATGATCTGATGCAACTAAACTTTAACACCTGCAAGACAAGGATGACTTCGTCACAAATAGGTGAGTCAGATCGATACTCGCTTCCCTTATATATTTCACCTGGTTCACTGACAGCACATTTGTCTCTAAAGAAACAATTAATTTGGAAGCACTTTCCATGGTCCCTGACATTTTTAAAAAAATATATCATTATACGGAGATCGTGCACTAAAAATCTCTGGGTGCTAATGTGATGCTTAATTGCATAAAACAGGAAAGAGGAAGTGGAAAATCAAATAAAAAAATTAAACCAGAAATACCACAAGCGATAAATTCAACATAATATAAAGTGTTGAATATCATAGTCTAAAGCCATACTGTATCTGCTACTGTTCTGCTGTGAGGTGAAAAATCACAATTCCATAATTTTGCTCTTAAATTCTCCAGGGGGGGCACGGTGGCTTAGTGGTTAGCACGTTCGCCTCACACCTCCAGGGTTGGGGGATCGATTCCCACCTCCGCCTTGTGTGTGTGTGGAGTTTGCATGTTCTCCCCGTGCCTCGGGGGTTTCCTCCGGGTACTCCGGTTTCCTCCCCCGGTCCAAAGACATGCATGGTAGGTTGATTGGCATCTCTGGAAAATTGTCCGTAGTGTGTGATTGCGTGAGTGAATGAGAGAGTGTGTGTGTGCCCTGTGATGGGTTGGCACTCCATTCAGGGTGTATCCTGTCTTGATGCCCGATGATGCCTGAGATAGACACAGGCTCCCCGTGACCCCGTGGTAGTTCGGATAAGCGGTAGAAGATGAATGAATGAATGAATTAATATTAATCGTTGTATAATATCAATTTATATCTATTTTTTTGTTATTTGTTTTCAAAATGTTTCTTATGTTCTTTAAAGCTGCTTTGAGACAATGTCCAGTGTTAAAAGCGCTATACAAATAAAATGTAATTGAATTGAATTAATCAGTAAAACAAAACAAAAAAAGACAGCAGTCTGACAATTAAAGCTGAAATTCTAAATGAAGGCAAAGATAAAAGATGTTCATACACACCATACTTTTCAGTGAAACTGCTTTTCAGTTATATCAGCAGTAACGATATTGACCATCTTCCTTCTTAGGTTTTTGTTGTGTTTCCGGATGACTGCTTTCTCACCAGGTTTCGTTATTAAGCTGCAAAACTAAAGTACAAAAAACAGGCACCAAATCCTTTTCTGAGGCTGTTTGATACACTACATTAAATCTGGACAGCAGCTTCGTTTAAAGGCTGTTTATCCATTAGAGCCTGGCCATTGTGGAATTTGTTACCGATATCAATCCCTAATTTAAGGAGCAAAAAATGGCAATAGCATTAAAAATAAAATCAAATATCATTTCAAATCATTAAAAAATAACTTCATTTTTTTTTCATCAGTAAATATAGATAACACATTTCTGCATTATGGCATTATTTACAGTAAAATTTTGTTTAAATAACCACATTTATAACTGACTAACTAACATATCTTAGAGTTTTATAAACAGATAGTTTAGAGTCTATTTATTAAATGTATGAAATTTGAGTTCTACTGTAGAGGTGTATTAGGTCTTAATGAATAAATTTGCTTCCACAAAATCAACAACATTATGAACATTAAATAATAATAATAAAATAATAAACTAAAAATCTAATGATGAATTTAGACCAGAAATTTTAAATTTAGACGGCAAATTCAAATGCAGTGCACATTTATTTAAACAAAAACAATTGTTTACAGTCTTAATAACAGCAAAACTCTTTCCTTTTATGGAGGTGATTGAATTATTTCAGTTTGAATTATTTCTATAATAATTGAATATAATTGAATTTTTTCTATAATACGTGATTCATAAACATTTCACATCATTATTATCTACATAGAGATAAAATTCCAAAAGTAATGCCACTGACCACCTTTTGACTTTTTTGAATTATGAAATAAATAATAAATAAACCTACATTTTTATTTTATGTTTTAAAATAAAAGCTTATTCATCCCAAGGCTTCTACTGGCAATGCAGATAATTGCAGAACTCCAGGGTTCTATATAGAGCCCCAAAGATCTTTATTGGTGTGGGAGTCTGTCAGGTGTCCACAAACTTACTTGTATCCAGCTTGATAAATTAGGCCCAATGGTTATGTTATTGTTATGATTGTTGATCTCCGAACATAAAGATCTACACTTTAAGTCACTTTTAAAATCATTTTTTAAATGAATTGAAAAGGAGGAGGGGTCACACTAAGCTGTTTGGAGAGCCATGGCCTTCTAATGCTTGTAAAAAAAAAAAAGATCGAGATCGACGGCTGCTTTAAATGACAGCTCACCTACAGACCCACTGATCCTCTTTTACCCTACACTTCAAAAAATTCAGCACATCCAGTATGTTTTAAGGCAGATTGAGAATGAAAATTTAAAGGATCATTAAAGCATTCTCTTCTCAGACATCTCCCTACAGCTCCAAGACAGCTGTAGATATTTAGCCATCATCCTCAAACAGAATTATTTCAGTTCTGCTTATGTCTGCTCCCGGAGTTCATTATTAATGCATGGCTCGTGGCTAGTCGACTTCAACACAGATGCTTTACATTATTTACAAACTGGTAATGTAACAATGTAGAAGTGGAATACTAGGTGGGTGACTTTCAGAAAAATCTGAATAATAAATGAGAAAAAAAAGGAGTGCATACATAAGCAAAAGAAATTCTCTTGATGTGTCTAAATGCCTTTTAGATGTGCATCTCTGTGCATGTGGTGTGGTGTGGGAATGATGAGTAGGTGATTGTAGTGCAGTCTGTATAACTGCTGTTCCAACTGCTTTCAGGTCATCCTGCAACTCTTTTCATTTAGTTTCCATGACCTTTCTACATGTATATTATCGAAATAATTGTATTGAAATAACTGGCTTATAACATTTTGCAATTTGATAAAGAACATGTTCTGCATTGTTTATACCTAGAACTGGATTTTAGAATTTGATTTATTTTTAATGCCTTCACATGCAACCTATATACAGTTTACACACTTACTATATGTATTTCTTTTATTTTTAATTCTGAAATGCATATCTTTCTTATTCTTATCTGATTCTTATTGATATGGATGGTTATGTCTCTATTATTTAGATGCACACTGTAAGAGTATTTGAAGATGCTTCCAAACCTTTTAACAGACATGGACACATGCAAATGTTTTAGCTTTAATTAAATATACAAATGCATTCAATTTCACTCAGTTATTGGCGCATCTCATTGGTTCCAAAAATGTTTGAGTTCACCATTGCACATGATACTCATGGATTATGGGCATTCATTTCAACACTAGATGACTCACCACACGAAGATATCGCAGCACTGAAAACAGTATGATGACGGTTTACGCCCACCGATGAGAATGCGAGCTGTGAAATCTATACAGTGAAATAAAAGAGTGAAAATCCAATGCTTATTTCTGGCTTTCTTTTTCTGTAAGTCAAAGACAATGACATCCAGGACAAAAAAAAAAAGTAAAATATAAATAAATAAATAAAAATCCCAGAGCCCGTAATATGTGGATAAAACAGAAATGTGTCTTAAACTCATGGATGTGTCCTTCCTGTGCACTCAGACATTTTCTCCAAATTCCCATCATTAGAAAACAATTCTATAAATACTTCCTGCTTCTGTCAGGCTTTTGTGAAAATCCAGTGAGTCACTGCAAAGTATTGTGTGTGTTGTCACTAGTATTTTTTTTATTGTTTGGTTTGTATCAATTACTCCAGTTGTTAGTCTATGCAGCTTCCCATCAGTAAGGTGCCTTCTCTTTATAGACCTAAACAAACAGCACAAATCATTTTAATGCTAAATACAGGAACTGGAAAACAGCACTACATTTTAGAGCTCACTAATGCTTATATGTCTGTAATCATGTTGCCGTTCTTACATTTTTTTCTATAGACTATAATTGTATATAACTGTACATTCATTGCTTACCCTGGTTTACATGCATTTAAGTATATTATCTGTACATACACTCTAGATTTTTTTTTCTAGATCTATCTATCTATCTATCTATCTATCTATCTATCTATCTATCTATCTATCTATCTATCTATCCATCCATCCATCCATCCATCCATCTTCAACAAACAGTGGCCACATTTACAGCATCTTTAGTAACTGTCTGGTCAGCGTTGAAGGGGTTGAACCTGGAGCTTATGAATGCCAGTGTATCGTAGGGCACAATTGCACAGAAACTCACACTATAGACAATTTAGAGATGCCAATCAGCCTACAATGAATGTCTTTGGACTCGGGGAGGACTCAGACTCAGAGTCCTAAAGAGAGTAAAACCCTTTTCAATTTCTCAACCTCCAAGATGTTTTCATGGGAAGAGGAGCATAAAAAATATGTGTATCTGTGTGGACAGAACCTGAGTCAGTTATTCAAGGTTCTTGTTTGGTTTATTCCAAGAGATTTAGTCTTTTATGTGTGGCCATGTTGGAATGACATGATTGCCTGATGATTTATCGTTTAATTAGGTTCTGTGAAATAAATAACACACTGTCTCTGTTGTGACTAGACTGTTGGCCTGAAATCAGTCATCAAACTAAAACTTTTACTGCCAAACATAAAAGCACATCTGTTCCCTGCAGGTACTTCAAGGCTCATCGTTACGCAAAAGATGAGCCGGCATTTCTTAATGCATGTTGTTTTAAAGCCATACTGTATATGCACTGGTTAATAAGACTCATCTCTATTAGCTGCTGGTGATTGACAAAACTTCATGCAGAGGACCAGATGGCTAGACTGAGACATAGAACTGACAGATTCAACAACTGAAAGATGGAGTTACATAAAAAAAACCCCTCTGACTGTAAAACAAGTAGTTTAAAATTCTAAAAGTCTAAAATTCTTCAACTAGGCTGAGCTAGATAAATCACTTATATAATTTATGAACTGTAGTTGTCAGAAAACCGGGTGTCTTCGTGGATAAAATTCAGACCCAAATGTGAGGATAGCTAAAACCAAGACGAGAACACGAAGACTACACAAGATGATATACAGTGATGCCTCGAGATACGAGTTTAATTCGCTCCGTGACTTTGCTCGTATCTCAAATTGCTCGTATCTCAAAACAATTTTCCCCGTTTAAATGAATTGAAATCCCATTAATCCGTTCCAGTTCGCAAAATTCCACTCCAGTTGTTTTGTTTATGTTTTGAATATGAAAAATGTACAGTACCTGTATTTATAAATGACAAATATTGTATAAAAACATACAGTAATAAAAGAGAATGTTAAAAAAATAAACTGGTTTTACTTTGCGGAAGAAGCGCACGGAAGTTGAGGTAGGAGTAAACAGGAGGAATTTTGTCTCGTACGTACACTTTCGCTTTCGTTCACTTACTCGCTACTGTACACTCTTAATGCTACTTTACACTTAAATGGAACTTAACTAAACTTCACTAAAATTAACAAACTTAAATCAAGCATCGCGTTAGTTCTGGCAGGCCACGTCATCAAGCGTGCATCAGCTGTTAATCAGCCGTCCACGACGCTCACCAATCCGGTTACGACATCTATATTACTGGACCATTTAAATTCCCATTCTTCGAGCCGCTTTCTAGCGCTTCGCTGCTGCTGCGATCTAAACTCCCTCCTCCAACCCCGACTCCACCATGCCGGAACCTGTGTTCGTTGTACCAGTTTACATCATAAATCTCCACATATTTGTCTCTCTCGCTTTCTCTCTTCTCTCAGATGCGGTGTAGTCGCACAAGTAAAAATTTTTTAACGGATCCGAAAATTACGGATCCGCAGATGGCCGGCACCTCACGCAGCGTCTTTGCGACTCTCCATAGGAAATGAATGACTTCCTGTTTATCGGCTGTCGTTTGTCATGTGCAGTGGAAAGGCGGCTTTAACCGAGTGAGACGCGGGAAGCTGAGGCGGGGGAAACAGAGCACACGTGGTTGTTGGGGATCTTTGTTTCGGCGGCGGCTCGGATGCTCGTATCTCAAAAATTTGCTCGTATCTCAAGCCAAAAATTTGGTCGAATCACAGCTCATATCTCAAAAAATTTGTATGTCAGAGCACTCGTATCTCGAGGCATCACTGTAAAGACGATAATTCTGCGCTGCCAAAGGCAATGTGGCACGAATAAACAGGGAAAACAATTAGACACATATGAAACAGGTGTGCTGAGGTGGGAAGGAATTAGACAAGGGTGGGGCAGACACGTGAACATGAAACATAAACAAAAAACACATGGCAAAAAGCCAAAAGTCCAGGCTAGATCTTGACAGTTTCATCTTGTTCAGTTTGGTACTCAAATACACTGTTTGATTCAGGACATCATGGATCTGAAACCCAAATTAAAAGTCACTCCAATGCAGCGAACCATGTAAACACATTTATAAAGTCATTCACATTTAGCTACTAAGAGTAGGTAATCCAGGGGGGCACAGTGGCATAGTGGTTAGCATGTTCGCCTCACACCTCAAGGGTTGGGTGTTCGATTCCTGCCTCCGCCTTGTGTGTGTGGAGTTTGCATGTTCTCCCCGTGCCTCGGGGGTTTCCTCCGGGTACTCTAGTTTCCTCCCCCGGTCCAAAGACATGCATGGTAGGTTGATTGGCATCTCTGGAAAATTGTCCGTAGTGTGTGATTGCGTGAGTGAATGAGAGTGTGTGTGTGCCCTGCGATGAGTTGGCACTCTGTTCAGGGTGTATCCTGCCTTGATGCCCGATGATGCCTGAGATAGGCACAGGCTCCCCGTGACCCGAGGTAGTTCGGATAAGTGGTAGAAGATGAGTGAGTGAGTGAGTGAGTGAGAGTGAGTAGCCAATCCAATGGCCTCCGTGATTTTGGGGGGTGAGAAAGCAGAGACCCCAGAGAAAACCCATAAGAACTCAAGGTGTCAGGAATGGCAGTGGCCAGAGTAAGAGTAACAATCGGACCCAAATGCAGGGTTAGCAAAAAGTAAGAGGCAGGGGGGAAAAGTAATGAAAACTAGCAACACAACATGGCTAAACAAACAGGTAACATAATCCAACACGGAACAAAAAAGAAGCAAGGACTCCTCAAAACAAGATGCACTGTGGAGGGAATTAATAGACATGAAAATTAACAAGCAATTACAAACAGGTGAGTCCAGACACGAAACAGGTGACAACATGCTGCTGGAACGCCCCCTGATGTTCAGGCAGAGAACGTCCAAGCCGAGTCCTGACACAAGGAGAATATTTGTTCAATGTTACTTAGCTCAGCGTCAATTCAAAGATCATGTAGCTGTGAGATGGAAATGATACCCTTTGGGCCACTGTGCCAGCCTGAACATGATTTGTGTTCCTTAAAATACTTGATTTAGAAATAAGCCTTCAGTCTGTGTTTTGAAGACTGAAGTTCATTTCTCAACCTGGGCACCAGAGTCTTGTCGCATGTCTTCCTTGGGTCTTGGAGGGTAAGTGAGTCAAGGCTGGTCCTGCTTGACTCAAAAGAAAAGTATAAAGGATTTTGAAACCTAATGTAGACAGCTACAGTAAGCTAACAGAAAGCCTACAGCACTGGACTGACGTCTCTGGCCGTAGGAAGATTGAAGTCAAATCAGGCCACAGCATTCTGAATCATTTTCTGATACTTACTTCATGCCGGGCACAGGCGGACCAGTCAAGTATGAATAATTGTAGTGAAGTCCTGAGGTGTCTTGCATGATCAAGCATGATTGGCCTCCTTGAAGACCAAAGTCTCCTGCACGATCAAGCAAGGATTATAATGCGCTGAGAAATGATAGCTGATGAGGAAATTCTCAAAGGAGATGACAAAATCAAGATGTGGCTATGCACCCCCAGTAAAAGGCAGCATCTGTGTCTTGCTGGGATTCTTTTTTTTTAACATGCTCTATAGGAGGTTGCTCAGGCATGCTGGTTCACAGGCAGCTACCTGAATATTTGAAGATGGGAAGGGTAGATTGGAAGTCATCCAAATAGCGTTGGTAAGCCAAACCATGTGAAAAGCACCTGGAAAACAGATGTAGATAGAAATGGGAAATGGCCTGAGCACCCAGCTTTGAGGAACACCAGCACAGCTACAGAGAATTTTAGATGGATCAGTACTGACAACACTGGCTGATCAAGTAGCTTGGAACTGCTCAGTCACCACCAATAGGGCGGTTTCTTTTGAATGTGCTGATTTGAAGAATCCTGGAGCTGGCTTTGAATGAAGAGAGATCAGATTTAGCCAGCATGGACAATTGCAAGACAGAGGCACAGTGATGCAGTGATTAGTACCACTTCACAGCTTCAGGGTCACTTAATTGATATTGAGCCTGGGCTAATGTCTGTGTGGGTTTCCTCAGAGTTCTCTGGTTTCTTTCCATCTCTCAAAATCATGCAAGCAAGTGTCCTGGCTTGTCTATATTTCTCCTATGTGAGAATGAGCATGTTAATGTGTGTATGGTTCCCCTGTGATGCTCTTGTGCCCAACGATCCTGTGAACCAGACCCACCCGGGAGAATAAGGCGGTGCAACACCTAATTCTGAATTATATGTCCCTGCACCTCTAACTCTATTTTTTGACTGAGTTCACTGCATTCGCACTGACACTTCATTTCATAAGGGACGCATCAAGATACGACAAGCGATCGCTGCAATGTGTTATGAATAAATCATAAGGAAGACAAAAAAAAGAATACTTGCAATGCTGTACTTTTATTTTCTAAACCCTGCTCACAAGATCCAATTTAATATGATGTGTAAAGATTTTATTTTGCAAAACTCTATATAAAGGTCATCAGAAAACTAAGACCAAAGTGTTATATTGCAAGTATTATATATTGCCATAAGTGCATACTCTAAAATCTGAAGGTTTGTTTGATTCCTGTTTGTTTTCCACTTACAAGTTCATAATCACAACGTCTTTTCATAGAGATCATAGTCGCAATTCAAAGGCACTGCTAGCTTAAACAATTTTGGTACTTTCCTGACATTTACTCCTGTTACAAGGACAAAAAAGACAAACTGATTATCGCTTCCCGTCACCTCATGTCGTCTTTGAGAACACTATAAAAACTATAGGTGTGTATTCTGGGTAAAAAGAAAATACAGATGGGTGACAAAGAAAAATCATTGTGGCTCTGTTATGCTGTGGGGTGCATTTATTTTCTTGTATAGTTCAAGTCAACTTGTCCCCTTAGAGCAGCGGTGTCCAATCTTATCCGGAAAGGGCCGGTGTGGGTGCAGGTTTCCATTCCAACCAAGCAGATTGGACACCGCTGCCTTAGAGGGAAGATTCGCTGCAAATCAATACAAAGTTATTCTGAATTAACTTTATCCTATGATTAAACATTTCTATCCTAAAGGAAGTGGTGGCTTTCCCCTGCATGACTCCACCCAAGTACACAGGGCATAAAGGCTTACCGAATAGTTTGATAAGAATGAAAATGATGTGAGTCATGAGATGTAAGTCAGTAGCAAATGACAGAATATACTTTGAAAGACTGTTGTTCATCTCTCGGTGTAGTTCTAGAGATTTTTAGATTTTAAGTCATGCTGGACTGAAGCCATTCTGGTAGCTGGTGGTGGCCTGATATCTTACTTGTGCCCTCTGGATGTGGATGTTTGCGAATTTCAATATATACACCAGCCAAAAGTATGTGATCTTTCTATCACACCCATACATCTGTTACGATACAGATAAACACACAATTTTTTAGAATTTCTTTATATTTTGTAGAATTTGGCAGACACCGTTATCCAGAGCGACTTGCATTTTATCTCATTATATACAACTGAGCAATTGAGGGTATTGCTTAAGGACCCAGCAGTGAGAGCTTGGTGGACCTTGGATTGACTGTAACCACTAAGCTAGAAGGGTTAGGGTTAGGGTTCCACCATGACGATGCTCCTCTGAATAATGAATGCTCCATAAATACATGTTTGGCAGGATGTTGGGAAGAACACAAGTGTCCTGCACAAAGCAACAAGGAGCCGTGACCTCAACTCCACTGAAGACTTGGATGAACTGGAATGTTGACTTTCTTCCAGATCGCTATATCCAACATCAGTGCAAAACTCAGTGGAAAGCCTTTCCAGAAGTAGGGAGACTAATATAACTGTTAGAGAGGTATTAAATCTCTGAAGGATGTATTCTAGAGGAACAAAGTGGCGTGATGGTACAGTGTCTACAACCTTTTGTCCAAACAGTGTGATTAAAGTAAACAACATATTTGGTAAGACTTTCGCACGACCCATACCGAATGATTGTGACCATGGTTGTGAATTTCATACTTTCAAAATACGACGAACGACAACAGACCGATTAGATGTATGTACTGTTTGTTTTTGTGACACCTTTTCGTGCCATTTTTCTAATTGCTGAGGTTAGTGTGATACCATTTTGGACCTTTTGTCTAAATTCTATTACCAGTTCAAAGGTAAGTCAAAGTGTAAGTCTGCTCGAAGACAACATAGTGAGAATTGGGATCTGTTTAGTCTTTTACAGCACAGTGCTTCTAAATTCTCAAATCTGATTGGTCAACAGGTGTTGATTAATTTTCCTAAGCTACAGTTATGACAGACATTCCAGCTGTAATTCAAATCACACGTTCAATGTTTTGTTACAACAATAATGACTACACAAGGATTTCTAAACCCAGAGAACAGGCTTTAAAAAAGGAATTTGTTTAGTATTTTTGAAAGGATTCTCTAGTGTCAGTGCTTTGTAACGCTACCTTTTCTAAAAGTACTTTCTGCTTTACAATTTCATCATAAAAAGCTGCATTTGATCTCTTTTAGAAAGAGATGCGAGCATCTGATGAGTGAATAATAACGGTAAATATCTTTGTGGATGTTCCACAGCATGTAAATGCAACTATAAATGGCAAAAAACTATGAAATAGCATTCTTCAATAAAGCTGTAGATAACAGTAACAGCATCACATCTCATCACTGATGTTTTCCTATAACAACACACGTCTACTTTTTTTTTCTTCCTTTTTTCATTTGCTTGTCTAACAAGATATTAAAACCATTTGTTAGTGCAGATTTTTGCCTTCTAGTCATGTGACATAGCAACTCTTGAATAATAGCAACTCTTGATTGGAACTGATCCGATTTGGTTTAAGAGAGCTTCGATCGGTTTAGATCGCATTACGTTAAAATCCATATGAATCTAAAGTGAAATATTAAAAAAGTTTAAGTTTTTTGTACATACCAAACACTGCACATATTATGTACTTTAACACACTGTACATAAACAACACTTAAATCTGTAGGAACACTGATCTAATCTAATCGAAATCACTGCAAATGAATTAGCTAAATAAAGTAAATAAAGGCTCAGATTTGCTTTAAATTCATTAATCAGTTCATGTGAAAGAACTTCAGTCAGACTTTATTTGACTTTATTGTAGTAACACATCTTATAAAGCTGTGCTCGTGAATGACATCACTCACCCAGGATTCAGAATTGTTTCTCCCAACAAAAGTAATTCGTCTATTAAGTTACCATTCAGCAACTGCTCTTTATATCAGGTCCATAACGTTCGGGGAAAAACCGAGAGACGTTAACGCACGACGTTGATAGTGATAAAACAATTTGATGAAATACTGTAGGAAGCACAAAAAATCACACATAAAAAAACAACAGCATTCTTCTTCTGTTCCCTTTAAACACGACAAGATCCTTGGCATGTTTGTTTGACCTGCATGTTGGATATGTGACAATTTGTTAAGGCATGTGCTGATGTCATAGCTGACTGGTTATGTGATTTTAAAGATAAAGGCTGAGCTACAGTTCTGCTTGCCATCTTTATCTAATATCTTGAGAACAGAATCGCAGGCTTGCTCTCAAATCCGTCAAGGCAGACTTTATTCAGACTCCCAAGGCAGCCTCCACCTGAATGTGACGCAGGGTTATTAATGATATTTTGTCCCATGATAAAAGAAGATGAGTTAGGATGAGTTATATCTTGCTGTAGTATATAACCGATTATCTGTGCATGCCTAATACAAATGTGCATTTGCAGTGGTAGAAAATGTTAATTTGTTGTTGCAGAGATTTGGTAAAGTGTATGAAGGTGCTAATCGAGGAACCTGGGCATCAGGTGCAGTCTCGATTATTTCTGCGTAAATAATCAGATGTAACGAAATCAGACGCTAAATATAGCCGTTTACAAACATTTGTCCGTAGCTGCCGGTGAAGATGTGTTATTATCGGCTTTATTATTGTTAGTCCTGAACAAGGTAACAAAACAAATTGAGATGACAGAAGACCATCTGGCCTTGGTTCTTAAATAATAAACTGAACAATAATGGGAAAGCGAATATAAAAGCATGATAAACGGAAAAGGTGACTTCAGTTGCAGAGCTTAATCGCATGCTTTTGAAGGCAAAACGCACCGTGTTCATTTCTATTTCACAAGAAACCTTTTAGTCGGTTACAAACTATTTAAGCAGGAGCAAGGAACATATCATCCTCACACACACTTTAATCAAATATCTATAAGGGAAGCAAATTATTGCCTGAATTCGCATTTCACTACAAAAGCTGAATTTTAAATACAAGCTATTTGTCCGCCACTGATTGAATTCAAGGTATTACGTTTGGACAGCTATTTAATTAATCTGCTTGATTCAGCTAAATGAAAGTACCGACGCCAACTTAAAAATGGTCATTTCACGTGAAATTAGGGGAGGGATATTTAAAAAAAACCAGCACATCAAAAAAATAAAGCTAAGCATCGGCGAGGCTGTTTTAATTAAAATAGATTGATGTATTTGTTAATGCACTAATCAATCCTCTCGCCCTTGCACTGATATGTATTACCAGACCTGGAGCAAGTAGTGTGACATGAATGCCAATTAAATAATTACACATGGATTTAAAGCCTGGTTAATAGCCTGACATCAGTCTGTCATGTCTAACATTTCCTGATTCTTGAGCTTATTTTGACTTTATCATCACCCTCCCTTTAAAGAAAAATCATCGTTATAAGTAACATTGTCTTCTGCAATGTCTAAGATTTATCCTGTAATGAAATTCTTTCTTTGTTTAAACTTTCAGTGGTCTTTGTTCACTAAGAGGGAGAAAATAAACTAGTGCGTGAGAAGAGACTCTTGTCTGACTGCTGTCCCTGTTACCCTATTAAACATCTGTAAGTACCTTTACTTTCACAGTACAAACCTATAAATACAGCATCAATCAAATCATTTGGACTAGAAGTGTGGGACAAATCATAAATATTTAAATATTAGCGTATGCAATGAGTGTCAGGATGGATTTTTCCTTTAATAGACTAGAATATATGGAACTTTAGTTATGTCATACGTGTTATAACAGCAATCGCTGTTTAAATCGCTGAATTAGTGACTACTGTTCGTCAAACATTTTTGACTAGACTTCGACTGTCAGGTTCCCCAATAGATCCATAACGAAAGTGTACCTTTAGAGTGAATCTGAGCAACAACAAATTGACCAAGATGAAATAAACTAATGCTTTTGATACAAAACAAACCTAACGGAATCACTCCACAAAATGTCTGTAAACCATTTTACATCAACTTGATCCAAAAGTGCAATTTTACTACTGTGTCCCAGTTCAGTAGTGCTTTTCCTGCAAATAATCTTTCATTTTGTTTGGTAAAGGTAGTTTCTGTATCAGGTCAATCCGTGTGTACTGTCGAATAACGAAACGACACAAGTACTGCAGCGAACGCACTTGCATGAAACGAGATAAGGGATTGGTCAGTCGGACCGGATACGTTGCAGATCCTGGCTGCCGTGATCTGGAGTAACAGAATGCGCCGTTTTCAGAGTCTTTAATGGAGAGCTCGATGAGGTCGACGATGGACGTGTGACCTTCTACATCAGGCTGTTCGTAAAAGCTAAACCTTCCGTTTGAATGCTCGATCCTGGTATGAAGAGTCTTGCTTTGCGATCGAAAGCTCAAACTGAGAAGATATCGGTCATCTGAGCTATCGCGTACCAAAAAAGAACCGTCCGGAAGGTCAATGAGTTTGTCCTCAGCTTCCCATCGTGTTATAGGTCCCCAATACCAACCCTGCTTGGCCAATTTCTTCAGCTCTTCTGTAAGGCTTGTGACAACCATTGGTCCACTGCTTTGTACTGAATCGTATACCCTGCTGACACCAGGGGCAAAATTTGGGTCAAAATTGAGATGGTGCCTCATTCTTTCAGCGACTTGTGAATCGGCACCACCAAATCCAGAATATGTTCTTGGAGTTTCGCCACCAGAAACAGGGGAAAGTGAAGGCGAAAGTGAAGGAGCCTCGGATCCTGAATTTTGAAGAACTATTCCCGGAGTACCAAGAACAATTCCGGTCACGGAATGGTCCATGAGAATATCCGATGGTAAAAGAGCGTGTTCAACGTGGCCTTGATCCGCGTTCAACAATTCGTCATTGACTTGATCCATCACCTCTGTTGGTGAGGTGCCATCCAAGCACAACGAAGGGGACGATTCGGGGTACATTCCCTCATCTAAAGGCATGGTGTACTGGATGTAGTCCTGAGGCGTAAGTCCAATAACTACAGGCACGTGTTCTTCCATGTTTAAATGCAAGTCACTGTTTGGAGGCTCTAAATTCTTCATAGATGCACTGTGATCATCAAAAAGCCCCTCCATTTGGATATCATGGAATTCTTTTCTCATGCCGTTAAGGGACGGACTGGAGCTAGGTGTGTGAACCATGGCTTTTACCTTCACCTCCATCTTAATGCAGGCTTCCTCAGGGTCAACGGCTCTTATGGGCCACGGGGAAGGGCTGTAGTGATGACTCCGCAGAGAAGCTGATCTTAAAGGACGTTGGGCTTTGGCTTCATTAAAGCTTATGGGGACTGAAGAGGACGAGAACGTGTCATCATCATCTCCCAAGCCCACTGATGCAGACCCTCCTTTACTTTTAGGTTTCTGCTTGGAAGAAAGTCTCCTTTTTAAGGACCCCATAAGACCTTCGGTCTTGGATCTGTTCTTGTGTGCCCTTGTGTCCTCACTATGGAGGTCACAAGCTAGCTCTTTGGCATAACAACTTCCAAATAGAGAGTCGTCTTTTGCGAACTCGGGGGCCAACGACGGCTTTTGGAGCATCACAAAATCTCCATCCTCTTTGCCCTTGATGTTGAACGATTTTCTGAATGTCTTAAGGCTAAACGTCTTCTTCATCCTGACGTTTCCACGGCATGGGAGGTGATAGCCAAGGGTTTCTATCCTTCCATGTGAGTGGGAATTGCAAATCACAACGCATTTAACCTCGTCATCTGTGAAAAAAAACAAATATGTTAAATGTGTTGTATGCACTGAGCAAACCTATCCTAAATTACTACCTCTATTATCTTATCTAAATTACTATTTCTGCCCTGCGATGGGTTGGCACTCCGTCCAGGGTGTATCCTGCCTTGATGCCCGATGACGCCTGAGATAGGCACAGGCTCCCCGTGACCCGAGGTAGTTCGGATAAGCGGTAGAAGATGAATGAATGAATGAATGAATGAATGAAATTACTATTTCTATCTAATCCAATCACTTAATTAGCAAATGAACTGGCACAACGACTAAAGATGATGAGGATAACAGGCCACTTCAGTTATTTGATTTATCATTATATGGCACTTAATCATACTGACTATGACTAAGTTTTCAAGCGGTTGAAAACTTCATTTAGGAACACAAAAAAAAGTTAAGTTATGTCTATCTATTAATTGCCATGCTGCATGATATATTCATCCATGGTAGACATATTGAAATCCCATGTAAAAACCTTTTCAAATTTGTATCCTAATTTACTGATCAATTTAAATCATTTTAATTTTATTGTGCAATACTTTGGATGATTGTCATTTATCTGTGTTATAAATAAACATATTCATGAATAAACTACTGTATACACAGTTGTGTACTTCTGCAAATTCTTGTGTTTTTGTTTTCACTTTACATCTTCTATCATTCTTTTTTTTTTACTGTTCTTTTAAAATTTTACTCTTAATTTACTGTTGTTTTATTTTTTTTAAGTGACAGCTGCAGTCTGTTATAAATACATATCTACTTCAAAACTTGAACACTAGCATTAGCTATATGTTGTGCCTGCTAGCTTTTTAGCCACCTAGCGTACCTTATAGCTACACTGCTAAAATTGACTAGACAGAGTTGTCACTAAACTTTCAGAACAGCAACTAAATTATATGTTAAAGGATTTTAATATCTTCATTTAACAGAAATACGTTAATTGCTGCTTAGCTAGAAACCTTTCATTTCGGAGCTTTACATTGTGTATGGGCCTAACTAAGCTAAGCTAAGCTATCTGCTAAGTACTATACTTAACACCAGGCCTTGGCATTGCGTACTAAAATAATATAGGGCTTAATATCACGTAATACGTTGTTTCTACGCGAGAAAGTATTAAAATTAATAACCGCGTAAATATTTTTTAACTAATTTAATATGAAAGCTACCAAGCAATAGCTAACGAAGCTAGCTAACACTAACAAAGCCCAAATGGATACTTAAGCTTTAGCTAAACTCCAAATAAACACCAAACAAACAAACAAACTTAGCACTTACTTCTGGAGCCATCGGAATACAATCCAGCTTTGTTGACTTCTCTATTACGAATTTAAACGACTTTAAATTCAGGCAGACAGGAATGATGTGTTAGCTAAAACGCTAACTTCTATGCTCTCTGGCTAAATTGCTTAGCTAATATGTGTAAATCTGTTTCAGTCGAATTGTACAGCAGGGATATGTTATTATGTGTGAACCAGAGCTTATATAGCTTTCCTATTCATTTATAACGTTTCTATAAACTGCTAGTAATTTCACTAGGCTAAGTTGAAGTAAAGTCTCTATGTCGTTTCTTCCTTTCTTGGTGCCTTTGCTGTTTTCTCCTTCCTCACCGGGTTGCCAGATTGCTTCATTTATCGTCCTTTCTCCAGAGAAAAATCAACATTTAACAGGGTGAAACGATACCAGTCTATTCGACTCACGATACTGGCTTCACGATTCGATTCTCAGAGTTTTTTTTTTATCGAAATTTGAATAAAAAAAGATGACTGAATCGAGTTTGTACAAAACAATATGCATTTGGTTTTGTATAAAACTAAAATAAATCAAAAACTGAATGCATTTAATAAACCGAAATGAACCTGTAGAACTGCATTAAATAAGAATGAATGTAATAAAAAAAAGTGCTTTGCTGTATCTATATGTAAATATATATATATCCTCATACTAGGAGAAATAATTCTGTCTCTAAATCAGGGGTGTTAAATGCAAATTCTGGTAAAACATAGGTATAATATGATGATGACAATGATGAAGATGATGATTATTATTATTAGTAGTAGTAGTAGTAGTAGTAGTAGTAGTAGTAGTAATATTAATCATATTCTATCAACAATACCATTGTTGATAATCCAATAATAATCCAATAATCCAGGCTCTGACATTTGAAGAGGCTATTTCTAGGAAAAAGAAAGTCTAACAGAAACTAGGAAAGTATATAACACTTGAGAAATGGCATTTATTTCTTATTTTTGTTATTTTTCATATTAATGCATTTTAAATTTTTATTAATGCATTCCTTTGTTTAATCACTTTTAATTGAATAGAAGCTAATGTGATGAAGAACAGGATCAGTCATCTGGGAGGTAATGCATTTTCCTCATTTCTGGTTAAAAGCTATTCACCAGATTAGCTCCACTATAAGCACATAGAAGCATATACAAGATGATATATGGAGTTAAGAAATAGCTTGCTGTGAAGTCATCTGCTAGAGGTTTCTTCAAAATGGAATGTAGATAAGGATTTATAACATAAGGTGTCATTTCCTCCTATTATTTACATGTATTTACATGTATTAGACTCATTTTTCAGTGAATTTTTAATATAGATGTATTGCCAGTAGATTGTGATTTGATCTATTATGATTGTTAAAAATGGTGTTTTGTTTTGTGTACACCATTGAGTCAAATTGTTTTTAAGCCCTTTGCTATAGTGCAGCTTGAATTTTCGGTTTCAGTTGTTTAAAATCCAGGTTTGATAAGTTCCATGATGTACAAGAGGCCATTTTTGGCTTTGTACTTAACTATTGTTTTTCTTTTCTTACTCTTTTTCTTCTTTTTTTTTACTTGTTTATTTTGCTTTTTATTATTTCTTTTTAATCGGATAATTACTGGGAAGCAATGTAGGAAGCTTAGCAATGAAGTGATGCATGAAAATGTGAAGAAATTTAGTTTGCAGCTGGATCAGTTAGAGAGGGCTTAGTGTGTGTGCTGAGGAAAGCAAGTCCAATCTGACATCCCAAAGGACTGCACAAGCCCTTTCATGGTCTTCAAAGATTGAAATAGCCATATCTGTGTAATGTTGCAGAGGAGAAATCTGTATGAACTGAATAGGGCTCGCAATATGGGGAGAGAATGATATTTTCACCAAGGTTTCATGCATTGTCATATGGTGTGATGAGAGTTGTCGAGGAATCTCCAGCAGCTCGGCCTGACTGGGATTCGTTTCAGGTGATGAGCTGCCATCCATGACAAGATGTCTGCCAGACATGCTGAGATACGGGCTGAAATATGAGCGTCTGAGCGAGGAAAGGAAAGGATGAGTCAGTGTCATCAGCCTAGCGGTGCTATAAAAGCATGTGAGAATATTACCTCACTGAGAATGCGGGTATAGAGGAAGAAAAGAAGCGACCCGCTCTGCTTTTGTCACAAAGCCCTGAACTACCAAGAGATGAGTGTTGAAAACTGCCTCTGACTCCTCATCCTGAAATCCAGGTCCATTCTGGCCTATCCTCATGTGACCCCACTAAAACAATTTACATCCAAAGAAACATAGATTGTTGGACAGAATTAACCAAATCCCAAACAACTTATCTGACACTAAATATACAATACACTGTGGCAGCCTATCTGACCACAGTAAGGAACCCATAACCTTGACAAAATAAAGGATGGCACTGGCAAACCTGTTGCTCAAGACAGGACAGACTGTGCTCCCATATTGACCTTAGTACAGTAAAGACAGAGCAGCATTGCATTATCTGGAGCACAGAAAATAACAAAATTCAGCAGCATTACTTGTAAAAAATATCCTGGGTTTCAGAGCTCGAGTAATAAAGAGAAATTGCCTGCTCTACTGGGAGAAATTGAGAAACGCTACTAGATGGCAGACAAATATGTGACACTTCTGCCTCAACCTGAGGAATATTATTGTTGTTGTTGTTGTTGTTGTTGTTTTTGTTGTTGATGATTTTATTGTTGTTCTTTTCTTTCTTTTTTTTGTTCACTATTGACACTTCAACCAATATAGTTTCAAACAGAATTGGCAACAAAATATGTACTGAATTGAATTGAATTGAAAATAGGACCAAGCACTCAGCTTTGTGGCACACCACTGGAGAGGCTTGTGCAGTAGACTTCCTCTTTGTCATCATACAAGCCTACAATTGTCACTTAATCATAAATCTTTCTATGTGGATTCCTTTCCCACCTGCACTCATTTTTATGGAAGTAAAAGATTATATGTTATGACTATGCAGAAACTTTATAATATTATCTATTTATATATTATTGCAATTCAAACAGAAGTCTTACCCCAAAAGTAACCTCACCCAAGTAGTGTCCTTTATACATCTTCTTCTCAATGTTTTTTTATGCCTTACACTGATATAAAAAGATAGGAAAGAAAAAAACATAAAAATCCACACAGGATTATTTGTCCTACCTCACGAGTAGGCCGAAGGAGGGCGACATGATTTGTTCGGCATGTCCTGAGCATCACTCACACTGATTTAGTGCTTCAAAGTGACAGTTTGCGCCAATGGCAAGGTAATCAGAGGTCTCTGCATGAATTCAAGGAAAATCAGATTCTCAGAGCAGAAAATGTGTATTATTGGCACGTCAGACAGAAATTGTAAGGTTCTGACCTTTGATTCTTCTTTTCCTGGAGTCCAGGCTTGGAATATTCATCGCTGTTTCGCATTCGTAGATCCTTCACATTTTCATTCGCATATATCGATTTGCCAGTGACTCATCTGATTCAAATGATATAGTAATTGTTGGAAAACTACAATTCCAACAAAGGACTAGTTAATACAAGCTAATATGAAGTACGATACATTTGCACATATACCTAAAATGTTAACTATTATGACCTTTCTATTTTTTGTTTGTTTAATTATGTAAGTAAACCAGCAAGTCTTTCCAACCGTTCAATCTGAATCTGAAACTTGTACATTTTGTCCTCAGACACTACAACCCAATGTACAAATCAACATGGCAGTTTCCTTTATTAATTATTAAAGATTAAATTGCAAACTACGGATGTCATTAAACAGTGTTTTTCTGTGAATATATCAACAAAGAACTTGATCTTGGTGCCTTTAATCAGATACAGGAAACATGAAGGGAGAACAAAATGAGGCTGCATCACTCCTTCGAGCTCCTGTACCCTCTTTAGGGCCCTTAAGGTGTCTAACAGACTTTGCATTAATTACACCTGCAGCAGATGGAGCCCTATCAAGCCATACTAAAGCAAATGAGTCAGCTGATGTAAGACCTGAATATAGAACGTTAATTATGGTTTTAAAATATTTGTATTTTTCACATATTTATTATATATATATATATATATATATAATATATATAATAATATATTTAATCTGTCATTATGTCAAATGGTAGCTGAACATGCTTGTATGAACATGCTAGATTTGACAGTTTTGTATAGACAAGCTATTAGGCATTTTGCACTATTTCAGGTTTAAAACTTATACCTGAGCAACACTAATAGATTTTGTCCTTAAATGATCATATTCCACACTCTATAATATTTCCTTGATCCTCCGGGGTTGGGAATTTGTTTTCTGCCTCCTCTTTAGGTGTCTGGACCTCGAAAGTTCCCCTTATGCTTCAAGGTTTCCTCTGGGTACTCTTTTTTTACTCCCCAGTTCCCCCACAGTTGTGTGTGTGTCACTGTGCCCTACAATGTCCTACATCTGGGACCCCAAGTACACTGAGATAAGCTCCAGGTTCCCTGTAACCCTGTGTAGGATAAACAGTACAGAAAATGGATGCATGAACATAGATGGACAGTTAAATGTTTTACTTCTTCTGCTACCCCATGTATATAATCACCAGTCTTATTTAGAGACATAAACTGCCACTAATAAACCCTAGTCACCCAAGATGACAGCCCATACTGTATGTGGCCTTTTCTGAAGTACCCACCTTAACACCATACATGCTGACAGAGGGAGACGTGTAAATCAAGTCCATTGGTGTGAGTTTGGCCAGAATGACAACACTGACTGACGGTACACCACGACACATCCAACACGATTCAGGTCTTAGATGAGACAATGAGAAATGTCAGTCATGAACACCATCGCCATGTTTGGTGCAGAAAGGGGGCTGTATACAAGAAGAATGCCCTGAAGCCAATGTAAACCTCTTGTGAAGATTGATGACATCATCAGCTCAAAGCCTGGTTGCTCTACCAGGAGATGGCATGTACACCACTGAAGATGGATTTTTTCTGAAAGATAATGACTCTAGAGATTTCTGATTCAACAGAAATGCTCAAAATAGCATATTATTGTTTTTCACCCCGTCACATCGCTCTCCATATGCAAACTTAAGAAATAAGGAGCTTGTACAAGTGTTTCAAAGCTTGCAAGACATCTCAGGAAAAAAAAGCTCAGTGCTCGCTTCTACAGTTCATTTTCTCCAGGGAAATTTCACCAAATATTCAACTGTAAGGCTTGCAATTATTCTCATATATACAGTATTTAAACTTATTGCATAATGGTGCCAATAATTCTGGAACAATAACAGTACAGACCAGACAACAAGGGAGACTGGTCCATCAAGCTGGTTGGTTTCCTGACAGTGCAGGAGGACAAACGGACAGGAAACCAGCAAGTAAAAAATGACCACAAAAATAACTCTGATGGACTCAGGGCCATTTTGCCGAGACACACCGCTGCCTGAGGAGACGTCTCACTGAGAAAGGGCATCTCACTGAAGGAAATGCACTGATTTTTACAATGATTTTCAGCGTGAAGAGGAAAACGATGAATCACAGGGACACGAGGACACACAGGCGCTGTCCAAGTGATGTGAATGAGTGATCTCAGATCAGGACTGATTACCAGCACAGGCGTTCATACAGAGAGTAAAGAACAATGAATGGACTTAAACCTACTCACACACACTGTTAGATTGGCAGCAGACTCAAACTGGAACACAGGAAGGTTTCAGTCTAATCTTTAAACACCACATCTGTGACATGTGTGTGTGATTACCGTGGCCAAGGCTTTGGACATGTTTTTCTGTGTGGAGCAAAAAATAACCCAGAAAGCCTCTAGACTCCAAACTCACTCATATTGGAAGTTGAATTCTGTCAATATAGATTTACAGATTATTGAACATTTGATCATTTTAACAAGATAAACTTCATGTTAAAAGTATAATGAATTCAGAAATGATGTTAATGCTCATAAGCTCTCGGTTACACAATTGCACTTGACTATATGGTGTGCAGTTATAGATGGGAAATATTTATAATAGCACTATCTAGTGTCACTCACAGGAGTCTGTCTTTTTTTAAGGGTCTCCCGCTTAATGTCTCTTGGTCATTATTTGTAAATATTAATTTAAAGGTGGGGTGCACAATGTTTGAAAAATGCTGTCGGGCCGACAAACAAAACAAACGTGTAGACAATTAGCAGAAAGGGCCATGTCTTCTCAATATGCGGCAGAAAGAGTGTTCAGTGCGCATGTGTGACATTAGCCGAAAGCGATTGAAACAATGACATGGCGGATACCTGCCGTTACCTCTGCCTCGGGTTCTAGGTGTTGAACGTTGTCTTCCGCGTGAAACTGAGCTAAACTTTTCACGGTACAACACACAGTACTACAAAAACACATTTGTATTACCATAGTATTACTCTTTGAGTTGAGATTTATTGATAAAAATATCCCCTCGGCCAGCTGTCCTGGCAGGTTCCGCCATAATATTTACCTGGGTTACGTATGTATGTGTGGGCGGAGCTATCAAAACAGGGGTGACACCCATTTGTGTTAGGGGCGTGTTTGTTTTGATGATTTCAAATGTCAACATTGGCTTTCATACATCGTGCACCGCACCTTTAAATGTAAAATTTTATAATCTATATCACTAGTGTGAATCACTAAACAAATTGAATCAAATTGAATTGAAAACAAGCAGATTTTTAATAGATTTTTTTATATACAATCAATTTAAAGGGTTCATTAAATCCTTGTTAAACGATTCTTTATATTATATTATTAGAGTTATTTAGACAATATGTTTCAAAACATCTGCCAGAGTTATCTACATAGACATAAAACTCCATAAAACAGTTTAGCTTACATGTTCTTTTATTTATAGAACCATTGCAATAGAAAATGTTTGTTGCTCTTCAAGAACCGTATCTCTTTTGGAAAAATCTAAATTTCTATTGGCCAAGTTTACACTTTAAAATGTATTGAAATGCATGGTTTTTAAAACCTTTTTGAAAGGTTTTTAAATGATTCTTTGTCTAGGTTTTGTTCATTACGGTGCTAAATGGGATCTTGAAGAACTATTTATTAAAAGGTTGTATTCTTAGTGCGATAAAAAAAACAATTTATAGTCTAAAGAAATTTTGTAACGAAGGTTACTTGTTAATTTGAGAACAAAAACTTTGGCGAAGGAAAATTCTTTATAATTTAAAAAAAAAAATAAAAAATATGGCAATCACTTTTTGGATCTTACTGGCACCCCAGGATTCTATAAAGTACCCCAACAAAGACCATGGAAAACTGGGCATGACATGGGAATACACCAAAGCACATGACATAGGAGACACCAATGCACATGCTTATTCACGCAGTCATGTTTTTTGGAAACGTGAAAATCCAAAAGGACCTGAGAAGAAGGCATTAATCTGAGCTCAAGATTGAAACAGAGACTCAGATGCTGTGAAACGGCAACGGTCCTGCTGCACTGCCATGCTACCTGTCCAAAATGCTGTCAATCACTCACATGCTACAGGCTGGTGTTTCGCTCTAAGAAGCAAAGAACTGTACATTCGTTAAAGAATTATAAACGCGTTTAGAGAGACATTTACGGTACATCATCAGAGTAGAAAGTATTTGTAATTACACTTGATTGTGAGTAATAGTAAGTGTTATGTAAATGTAATGCTATTTTGTGCTAGTAATGTTTTTAAGACAGCAAATAATCAACCATCTGAATTTCACCTGTACAAATAAATACATTAGCTGTAAAGAACCATACACTAAACATCTCTTCTTAAAATAGCAGAAGTGTTTTCTGCACAATAACTCCTACAAACTGACATTTCACTATATTAGGTCTAAAATGTCACCAAATAATCCTTCTCTACCAACTGGGCTAACACCTGACACACATCTAGCTATATTAACTGATGTAAGACAAGCACTATCTACACCACCTCTCTTTCATTTCAGTAGAAATTACTACAGTATCAGTGTCTGAAAATAAGCCTCTTAGATCTGATAGGATATGCTGGTATTGATCTCCAGTCAAGATAAATCCCTGTGTGCAAACCATTTGAGATTGATGTTCTGCTGCCATTTTTAATCACTGATAGATGTACAGTGCAAATGCCATGGGTGTGTTGTTTGGTTTTAACAGAGCAAACAAAATGAAAAACAGCCAGAAACAAGATAGTTTTTAAATTATTTGGTACGTGTAGCAATGACCTGCACTTATGTTTATGACTACACAACAGCCTAACACTTCACAATAACAATACATGAAAAATCCTTCACTAACACCTGAATTTATCAATTAATACCTACTTCAGTATTAAGGACATGTTTGGTATAGTTAATGTACAAATTAACACTTACTGATCATCTAAATATCAAACATGCTCTTCCATCTTTTTAATAATTGTTTTTTTTTCCTTTTTTTTTATTTTTTTTTATTTTTTAAAGTTGTAGAACGGCTAGAAGATGTTGTACAAGTGTCCAGCTTAAACAGATTTTATCAACTGCTGTTTAGTCAGATTTTTTTTTAAAGTAAAAATAATGGCATGGAAGGAGTTGGGGTGGGTGGATGAAGGAGGATATATTGCAGATGTAATATACAGTTATATTAGTAGATGTAATGCTAAGAGTAATTGATAAGAAATAAATTAAAAGAATTTTTTGTTACAGTTTTATTTGCATTCATCTGAATCAGGTTAGTGATGTCAATACTTTTGGGAACATAAGTTGTTTTAAAGAAATAACTAACATAATAATAATAAAAACAACAACAACAATAATAATAACAATAACAACGACAACGACAACAACAATAATGATAATACCAACAACAACAGCAATTATAATAATAATATATTTTTTAATTATTATTATTATTATTATTAGTAGTAGTAGTAGTAGTGTTGTTATTTACTAACACTAGTACTACTACTTGGGGGGCACGGTGGCTTAGTGGTTAGCACGTTCGCCTCACACCTCCAGGGTCAGGGGTTCGATTCCCGCCTCCGCCTTGTGTGTGTGTGGAGTTTGCATGTTCTCCCTGTGCCTCGGGGGTTTCCTCCGGGTGCTCCGGTTTCCTCCCCCGGTCCAAAGACATGCATGGTAGGTTGATTGGCATCTCTGGAAAATTGTCCGTAGTGCGTGAGTGAATGAGTGAGTGTGTGTGTGTGTGTGTGCCCTGCGATGGGTTGGCACTCCGTCCAGGGTGTATCCTGCCTTGATGCCCGATGAAGCCTGAGATAGGCACAGGCTCCCCGTGACCCGAGGTAGTTCGGATAAGCGGTAGAAGATGAGTGAGTGAGTACTACTACTTATTTATTTATTTATTTATTTATTTATTTATTTATTTTTGAAAAGGGCTCCTTTGTTTTAGCTTTGTTTTACTTTATCTAAACATAATGGTCCCAGACGCGTCTCCGTCCAGTCGTGTGTCAGCCGTCAGTCCGTCTCAGCGCCGTCACCTAGTGCACTACGTAGGGTGTAGAGACCATTATTATATTTGTCACACAACCGGAAGTAGTTGAAACTGGCGCCGTGGTTAAAAACAATAACGCGTCCTCTCTGTTCAGAATGAAAGGGCGTTAAAACCGAAACATGAGCAGTGTTTAAGAGTTTGTAACGATTACATAACCGGTTAACGTTAACGTTATAAACGTTTATCGCACCATGGAAGTATCATCTCTCATTAAAAAGCTCGGTACGTTGACGTCTGTGTATTAGCTTGTGTTAGCTACTAAGCTAGTCGACTTTAGCTGTGTATGTTTGACAGTTTCCTTTTTATTTTCATGCTATCTAACCAAACAATTATATATGGGTTTAAAATGACCATTTAATATACATTTATTACGTTATTATATTGCTATTATCTAGTTAGTTTTGTTCAGAGCTCTGAGTTAGTGTGGTGTTGTTGCCTTGGTGATTTCCGTTACCTTTAGCTATTAGCTCTATGTTGTTCAGCATAATAATAATAATAATAATAATAATAATAATAATAATAATAATAAGAACAGCACATGTATTTTCATATAGGATAAACAATTTCGGCTATATTAGAACATTTTATTTTAATAGACACAATCTATTTCGGATTATATGTCGCTTATTGTAATGTATAAACAGTAGGGGCGTGTTATTTGAGCCGTATTATGAATATGTATGAATATGGTAATTAGAAACGCCTACATTTTCCTGTGCCAACATAAATAGTCTGTCATTTATACTTTATAAATTAGCCTCCAAGAAACAGTCCACACTGAAACATATTGGAGTATTTATGGAGTGATTTATTGATTCTGTTTTGGTTGAATTTGTTTAAGCTTCATTAATTATACTGATGGCATGTTTTCACTTTGGTGTTCTACTTTATCTTCACTTCTGTTAGACAGTTGTGTAGCTTTTGTGTTACTCTGTAAAATAATGATGCGGTATTGCTTTAGTCCCTTAGTCGTGTTGATGTACACTTTGCTTCAGCAGTCAGCTTCCAGCTTCCATCGTGCTCGTCGTCTCGTATATGTGACGGAGCCGAGTCGAGTCTCTGCTGTAAATCAGCACAACTCTGCTTTCTCCACTGCTTCTTTGTTTGAGGTCTCATTAATGTGATGCTGAACGTTGCTGGAAAATGGTGAAAGATCATCTTATAAGAGCTGCAGAATCGTTAAGCACATGCATTTCAATCTAAACATACTCAAACATTTAATAATAGGCAGTCTTGCAGTCCATGTATGAGTGTGAAATGCCCGAGTAATGTCATGGTAGGTGGTTTTCCTCCAGGGCATGCGCAATGAATGTTTGTTGCTGTTGTTATTATTGTTTTTCTTTTTCCAGCTCACTCGTTAGTGGAGATCCGAGTTCGCTCCATGAGGAACATTGTCTCTAAGCTTCAGCTCAGTCTCATCTCCCCAGCTGACATTGTTCAGGAGCGACAGCTCTTCATCAACCTGCTGCACTGGTTTAACTTCCCTGAAGTCCCGCTGCAAGAGGAAGTGTTGCAGCTCATTAACACACTTGCTACGGTACTTTAGCCCAAATTAACACACAAACTACACTGCGAACTGCTCCTAAAATCTGCCAGTGTTTATTCGGGCATGCACTCAGATTTTTAGGCTCCTGTGTATTTTAATAAAGCAAATGATCGTGACTTCCCGAAGGTTAGAGCAGATCTAGCAGAATCAGTGAAAGTGGGCGGAGCAAAGCTTACATTTGACTTTGCCTTA
This sequence comes from Tachysurus vachellii, assembly GCF_030014155.1. Lineage (NCBI taxonomy): Eukaryota > Metazoa > Chordata > Actinopteri > Siluriformes > Bagridae > Tachysurus > Tachysurus vachellii. The sequence continues at coordinate 5,673,834 of NC_083484.1, read as the reverse complement.
TCATTCACACAGATGATGTCACTTAATGTTATGCTTAATGTTACTAACACTTTTCCACCTCAACTGACATCAGCAGCTCTATTTTATTATCCCATATTTTGTCAGTTGCTGAGTCTGAAAAAACAAAACGCACTATATTTGCAGTAATCAACTTATTGTGCAAGATCATCAATTATTACATATTCATAAATTGGAATTGCGCTTTGTCCGTCTCCAAAGTGCTACATGGCTCCACCCCTTTCTCCTCCTGTACCAGTGAGAGACGCATCTGAACCGAACGAATGACATGACCCATACTTTCATTACCTTTCTGTATCACTCCTTCAGTTTGTACTGAATCACATGTCCTAGTTTGTACTGAATCAGTATCACTCTAGTTCAGAGAGTTTGTTCAGTAAAAGGTGAGTTCGTTTGCTTGAAAGATTTGTTCAAAAACACTGATTTATTGATAATACTACAACCTGACCATTGTGGAAGGTTGGTAAGCTGTCAACTAAGCATGCTCATTAGAATATTAGGGCACGCCCAGAAAGAAACTGTACAGACTTTCATTCAAGCTGTTACTGTGTGTAATGTAAAATACAGGTTTAATATCAGGCACAAGGAGCAAATCGCATGCTGCTTGGACATGACAAGTCCCCATATGCAATGGACATTCTACACATCAAGAGTCATGTATTTAAAGTCGATTCTGGTCAGATTTGTGTAATAAATAAATCTTGACAGATAAAAACAATGTCCAGTCTTTTGATTCCCTTTTTTTCTCTCGTACATTAAAGCATCCAACTGGTGCCTTTATGTTAAGAGATGTAGGAGGCGTGGACTTTCTAACACAGCTCTCGTCCAACGTTGACCCGCAACTTCGAAATCTCACCGAGACGATCCTCGACCAGCTCTTCCATCTTCATATTTACCCAACGAGCACTTCCCCAGACCAGCAACCGAGCTGCTCTTTTCAACCAGGTAAGCTTTTAATGCACGAAGGCGGCATGTGACATCCCGTTGATTTGCAGCACGGCATAAAAGAACGTCCTCCAAGAGCACCACCCTAACAAAGAGTACCAGCGGCATCTCTCGTTCACCACGCCAGTATAAAATTGATTTATGGCTCCTCACTGAAGCTGTTTTTTAATATTCTCAGCGGAGGAGATGTCAGTTAGAGGATATTTCCAGCAAAATGTGCCGAGCCAAACAGATGCCGCATCACCGCCCAGTGTATCAGGTACGGACCTCTAAATCACCTCATACCACCTCCTATAGATGTTTGCTTAGAATATAAAACTAAATTGCTTAATTTACTACAACAATAAGTGCAGCTCATATATCATGAGTGCAACCTGAATCGTGACTTTAAAAAAAAAAAAAAAAAAGATTATTTATTTATTTGTTATTTATTTTGATGGATTAAATTTCTGTGGTGTAAAAGGGATAAATTTCCTATTAAAAGAATTTGTTATTAATTAGCCTCCTCTAACAGAACTTCCCCAATTGTCTTATTGCATTTAATCCGGTTCCACTTTCTAATGTATAATGTCGGACTAGCTTGTAGCTCTATAATTATATATAGTCATTTCTTCCAAGTTTTTTTCTGAACGCCACCCATCAGAGACCTTGATGTGTCTAAGAGATCTGGTGGTTATAATGACTATGTAACATACCAGTAGAATTGAAACCCTCGTTATGTTTTCTTATTCCTGGGAGTGCAGCACAAATCGTCCAGAAAAAACCCCAACCTTTTTTAATCGGAGAAAGTGGCCTTTCTTGTGTGACAAAGTAAGCCCTGGAGGAGCTGTAGCTCGTGAGAGGTGGCTTCACGAGTGTGTCAGTGACAGGTGGCGATTTTCACTTATGGATTTCAGTGAGGTTTGTTCAAAGCATGCGCGACGTTCAGGGTTCAGCGCAAGACAGGTAGGCCTCGGGCGCACTACCTCGGGCGAGTCTGCAGGGAATTCGGGAGAGAATAGAGAGAGAGAGTTATAAAGCAAACAGAGTGTCCCTGTCCTACATAATGTGCAGGGTTTTTATTCTAACTTTTCTTGTTTTCTAGTCGGAGAGACATATCGATAATACCGTCAGTCCTTCGCAGTCCACATTCTTCCTTGCGGCCTGGCATCACAGTGGCCTGGCATCACACTATAGCACTAAGTTTCCATTCACTTAATAAGAATAATGGAAACGTTGCTGAATTTTGCTTCCTGGACTCAAACGTAGAACAAACAGAATATTCACACCACTGATTTGATTGTTTGACAATTGGCCAGTTTCTAATCATTCTTCACTCCCAAATACAACAGCACCAGCATTTGTGCCATATCATGTTTTCCCATTAAATCTAAAGATTACATTTCTAAAATTCGCCAAATAAGGTCCTCTGCTCAAATATCCCGGCTTTAATCAGATATTTAAAAACACACGCCAGCTGTGAAAACGAACGGGAAAGATTGGTTTGCAAAAGGAGAGTCAGGAAAGTGGGGCTGAGACCGAGGCACTTGCAGGTCAGAGTTTTTAATGAGAGCAACGCAAACAAATCCAAATCGTAAGACAAGGTCAAGGATAAAGTCAGGCTTAGGTCAGGAGATCAATAAATAAAGTACACAGGGATGAGAATCAGGAAACAGGCAGATAGTTGAAACTCTGGGTAAAGTAGATGTGCAGGGCAAACTCAGGGTTTACTTTGCAGCCAGACTGGGAACGATAGTCTTATTTTAAAGTATGTGTGAGATTGGGAACTTAGCATGTAGCCTGTCCAAATGAGCAGTATTCATAAAACAGTAGGTGAGAAAGACCTGGATGACCTACTGCTTCTGCTGAGATTCTGCAGTATGGAACCAACACACTGCGCTATCCCACAATGCAACGGCATTGACACGCAAGAGCTGTCAGATTCAACAATAGCAGAAGGCAGCGGTATAAGTATCAAACGCTTTTCCTTGCTGTTAACATGCATATTTAATAACGTATTCAAGTTCAAGTTCAAGTTCAACTTTATTTGTATAGCACATTTACAAACAGCCACATGGCTGACCAAAGTGCTTCACAGTGCGTTTGACATACACATACACTTAAGAATACACACATGCACAAAGTAGTTCAAGAAACTAAAATAAAAATATATGTATATATGTAAATATATATATAAATCAATAAATAATAAATAAAATAACCAGTGTAAAAGAAGGTGAGATAAATAAAACCATAAACCAGATATAAACAGACATAAACCCCTGGGCAAATCATGAAAAGGCTAGAGAAAATAAGTGAGTCTTTAGCATGGACTTAAAACTAGATATGGTGGGTGCCGTCCTAATCTCTAGTGGCAGGGAGTTCCATAGTCTAGGACCGGCCACAGAAAAAGCACGCTCTCCTCTACGCTTGAGCCGTACACGAGGAACCACCAACATGGCCTGTTCAGATGAGCGAAGACTTCTAATAGGAGAGTAGGGTTGAAGAAGTTCAGATAAATAGAGAGGAGCAGTATTATGGAGAGACTTATAGACAAAGAGTAAAATCTTAAAATCTATTCTCTGCGAAATCGGCAGCCAGTGTAAAGATTTAAGAATGGGAGTGATGTGTTCATGTTTGCGACAGCTAGAGAGAAATCTGGCAGCAGCATTTTGAACGAGCTGGAGACGCGTAATCTGAGTTTTAGATATACCGCATTATAAAGAGTTACAGTAATCTAAGCGAGAGGTTATAAACGCATGAACAGCCATTTCTAAAGTCTTTGGGGTAAGAAAATGTTTAATTTTGGAGAGAATCTATTAAGAACTTCATATTGTATCGGGCATCCTAATTTTTTCACACGACTGTATACTGATCAGGACGTACTGAATCCATGGTAAAGTAGCAGGTACAGAATCGAGTTTCAGATCTTCTAAGGGGTGTCGTTCAGGGCGGCCATGTTTTGAGCTTGCCTTATGTTCTGGGAATTGGTGCTTGCGAATCACATGGACCTGACATTCACTTCGTTTTTATACAAGAAAAAGATAGTCAAAAGTAAGGAAAGGATCAAACGCCTTTAACACACATTTAAGATTAAAAAAAAAAAAAAAACAGGCCTGGTTACTGCCTGTGTGCAGGTTCTTGATGTGTCTATGTGGGTTTCCTCTCAGTTTCTCAGGTTTCCTCCTATTGTATTCCTCCCTCATGCCCAGCGTTCCCGGGAGATTCCGATCCAACACGACCCTGACCAGGAAAAAGTGCTTGCTGCATACGAATGAACGAACGACCTAGAAACAGATCGTTAATTTTGATCAGTACACTTTGCGATGATGCCTTTGTTCCATGTTTTATTTGCTCTTTTAGGCTGCAGTGCAGTTATTTATTTTTTATTTTGGGCACTCCTGTACTCTTCTGAACTGGTTCATAGTGTTAATCCTGGAATCTAGTAAAGCAATCCCCTCTGTTCATATCCTCGCTTTTAGCCTTCCACGTTCTCTCCAGTTCGTCTTTCAGCTGACGGTATTTCTTCGGCTTCTCCCTTTGGATGTCACAGTTACTTGGGATTGCCAGATCTATCACCACTGCTGTTTTCTGCACCTTATCTATTATTTACTCCTGTGTGCAGTTCAGAAGTGTTTGTACCGTGGCATTTGCCGCGGAACATCTTCAGTTTCAGGCTGAGACAGGAGGCTTCTTTTGATGATGTTTACATGCTGGGTGACTTTCACCATAAACGTGGATGAACCCCCTAGGTGTTTTTTTTGTTTGTTTGTTTTTTTAGTTCTCACATATTTAGCTTCATACTTTTAGGCTTGCTGTTGCAGTGGCAGCATCGCATTAGCTCCATGTTTGTTTGTGGTTCAGGCAGGTAGACAGGTTCTGCTATGAGCCTTTGTAATATATTCAGAACGATTTAACGCACTAATCAGTAATCAGACAATTAAGCTACTGTATCTTTATCTATGCTCAACATAATCACAATTAAGCAATCGAGGAAGCTGAATTGTGATCATTATTAATGGGATTAAACACAGTAGGTTCAAGATTTTATTTATCTATACGGTTATGTGACAAGAACATAAGACCACCGAAGACAAAGACAGAATGACACAGGAGCTCTGACCTACAAGCGGCCATCAAACTATAAATTCTCCCCTTCAGTGAGGAAAAGAGCTGACACAACGAACACTGACAGGATCACTGTGCCTTTATATGCACTTTCCCAATGTCTTAATAATTACAGTATGTACGTTAATGTCATACCCTGTGCAGTATCATACAAATAATTTCTACAAATTTAGAATATTTCATTCATTCATTCATTCATTCATTCATTCATTCATTCATTCTACCGCTTATCCGAACTACCTCGGGTCACGGGAGCCTGTGCCTATCTCAGGCATCATTGGGCATCAAGGCAGGATACACCTTGGACGGAGTGCCAACCCATCGCAGGGCACACACACACACACACTCATTCACTCATGCAATTACACACTAGGGACAATTTTCCAGAGATGCCAATCAACCTACCATGCATGTCTTTTCACCGGGGGCGGAAACCGGAGTACCCGGAGGAAACCCCTGAGGCACGGGGAGAACATGCAAACTCCACACACACAAGGTGGAGGCGGGAATCGAACCCCGACCCTGGAGGTGTGAGGCGAACGTGCTAACCACTAAGCCACCGTGTATGAATATGTGCAATACATTACAATACGTTAGTGAAAGCGATGTGCAGCTAAACGTACAGCTTGTGTTATATGTAGGAACAGTAAACGTGTAGAATGTCAAGTTATATACAAGACTTGATGGAATACTAATGGATCTGGAAGATTGACATGTCAGTTCTGAGGAGTCCAAAAGCCTGAGGGAAGAAGCTTCTCCTCAGCCTGAACCATTATAGTGTATTAAACAACATTTTTGGAAGGAGTCTCCAGTGTGACTTGTGGTTTCTTCTTATCATGACTGTTTTTTCTTATCAACTTTATTAAGTAGAAAAAAGAGATGATGGTGTTTTATAGCTGTTATACTGCGGGTGGTAATACATAGGCTTCTAACAGCAACAACCGATTCACTGAAGTCACTGATCGTAATTTTCCTGTAATGACATGCGTCATTTTGTTTTGTTTCTTACTTGAAATGTATCCAGGCACAAATTCTGTAAAACTATTCAGTGTTTTTAACGTCTACTTTTTTAAAAAAAAAATCAATTTCTCTGTCCTTCCTGTACTCCGCAGTGAACACCTCTGTAAGATGCTTAACGTTTTCACTGTTTCCTTGGTTGTCTTTGACTGCAACTGACAGACACATTTTATCATCGAACGATAGGTGCGTGCGCTCTCGGCTCATCACTACTCTTCACACTTATTAGAATATTAGCTGACAGATATTAGATAGATATTAGTCTAGAACTGTCTGACCTCTTCCATGTTTAACGTGCAGTTCTTTGAGAAGCGATAATCCGGACTTGGTGCGGACCACCTGCGAGCTTCTGCGAGACGTCATCATGCAGGACTTTCCAGCAGAAATATTCCTGCAGCGGCCAAGTATAGTGCAGGTAGGTTGGTATCACTGCATAGCATTTTCCTAAAATTCAAATACATACTGTAACGGTACCTGACTGACAGGCACAGTTGCCACCCCTCCACTCTGACTGGCAGGCACAGTTGCCACCCCTCCACTCTGACTGACAGGTACAGTTGCCACCCCTCCACTCTGACTGACAGGCACAGTTGCCACCCCTCCACTCTGACTGACAGGTACAGTTGCCACCCCTCCACTCTGACTGACAGGCACAGTTGCCACCCCTCCACTCTGACTGGCAGGCACAGTTGCCACCCCTCCACTCTGACTGGCAGGCACAGTTGCCACCCCTCCACTCTGACTGGCAGGCACAGTTGCCACCCCTCCACTCTGACTGGCAGGCACAGTTGCCACCCCTCCACTCTGACTGGCAGGCACAGTTGCCACCCCTCCACTCTGACTGGCAGGCACAGTTGCCACCCCTCCACTCTGACTGGCAGGCACAGTTGCCACCCCTCCACTCTGACTGGCAGGCACAGTTGCCACCCCTCCACTCTGACTGGCAGGCACAGTTGCCACCCCTCCACTCTGACTGGCAGGCACAGTTGCCACCCCTCCACTCTGACTGGCAGGCACAGTTGCCACCCCTCCACTCTGACTGGCAGGCACAGTTGCCACCCTTCCACTCTGACTGGCAGGCACAGTTGCCACCCCTCCACTGTGACTGGCAGGCACAGTTGCCACCCCTCCACTGTGACTGGCAGGCACAGTTGCCACCCTTCCACTCTGACTGGCAGGCACAGTTGCCACCCCTCCACTCTGACTGGCAGGCACAGTTGCCTCCACTCCACTCAGTTTGTGATGCACAGAAGTTGCACTTTTTGGAAAGGAATCCAATATATTGGTTTTCTGCATACAGCTTGGTATTTTTAAATAGGATGACCATAAATGCCATAGAAATCTGCAGTACATTATGAGCGCTACATGTTATTCACTGAAAGGAGCTGCTGGAATATTGATCTACTTGGTTTATTTACCACTAGACAGATGTACATATATATACATATATATTTTTTCATTTTCTTCTCCCTAGAATCTGGTGAAGCTTCTCAGTGTGAGCCCAGAGAATGATTCCAGCTCATTGGCTCTCCACGCTCTGGCCTGCCTTCAGCAGCTCTGTGGAAACCTGAAAAGTCGACTGCGCTTCCACAGAGATCCCAGCTTCTGCTCAGCCAAGCATGGTACAGCACACCCGACTTAACACACATTTCTCCACAACTCTGCAACACTTTTCTCACTTATTAGTACATTTCTTATAACCTGACTGCTATGAAGCTTATTCTCACCAATACTTATGTTAGGGATCCATGTCAGTGAAAATCGCATAGGTTTACTTAAAGTGTGATGTGTTGATTTCTTAAACTTCTCAATCCTAGGACACGTCTGTTTGACCAGATTAAGGAAAACAGAATGGGACCGAATTCATCTCTTTGTTCTTTACAGATCCACTTTCTCAGAACTCCTCAGTTTCATATCCTCAGGAGGTCAGAGGAACCCAGAGGTCAGGGGTTTTGAGTCCAGAAGATTTGTCCCCCCGCCCTTCTGTTCTAGGACGTCCCGGTACGCGGGTCCGTGGGGACGGACAGGACGGAGACGCCGCCTCCACCAGGTATCTAAGAAATGCGATTGTTTCTCTAGGTTGAAGCTACAACAGTTTGTAGCGAAGTCTTTTCTTGAATACGACGGAGCTAAGCAGCCCTTGGGTATTAAGATCCATTATGATTATTATGGGTCTAGAAATGTTACTGCAGTGTGTTTTATTTAACTGGAGGAAAAATTGTAAGACAAAAATCCAAAGACTTTGTATAAAGCTAAGTGAAATAATTAATTACAGCTTTGGCTTTGTTTTGTTTACAAAAAAAAATAAAAAATCTGGCTGCGATCTTTAACACCTTGCCTGTAGAGGCTGATTACAGATTCTCTTTGACTCCGTGTGTACAGCAGCAGCAGCAGCAGCAGCTCTCAGAGAGAATTTCCCCTCGGGCCAAACCTGGAGCCAGAGGGCGAGGATCCGCCGGAGCTCCGAGTGCAGCAGTGGAACATGGGCAGATTTTGCATGGAAACCCTACAGCACACACTTCCTCTCCTCAGGACAGGTGAGAGTCTTCTCTCACTTCACTCTGAGAGCCTCCAGATGTTTCTTGTTCCTTTTTAAGCTCCTCAGGAAAAGTGAGAGTCCTTAAATTTCAGCTCCAAATAGGTTTCGTCTCCTCTTTGACTACTCATTCTGCTCTCTTGTGTGTCCTTGTGGATGTCTCAGAGAAGATGAAGGTTTTCCAGAAGGCATTAGAGCTTCTGTCGGACATCCTCAGCATGCTAAGGGTCATCGTGTCTCCACACGAGCTGTGGGAAGAATGCAGCCTCACTGCCAACGAACTGGCAAGTGTTTCAAATTTGTTCATATTTCAAGAGCGAGTTCCTGTCGAGATAATGTCAAGATGTCTCTTTATTCAATATTTATTTAACTATTTTAAATAAGTAATATTAAGCTTTCTGTGTTTAGAACTAATTTTCTGTTATATATTGCATCCTTTGGTTCGCAGTACACTCAAAATAGTGCTGAATAGATTTTTCTGCAAGGCTTGAACCGCTCCTTCGTTTATTTTTTATGCGCTATTGCAAAACAGTTCTCGCGGACACTTAAACTTACTTTGAAATGTGTTGCTGCCCCCTGCTGGTTTCCTTTTGCCATGGAATAAAGCCGAACCTCAACCAATTAAAGGCGCTTAGCAACTAACTTCTGTTCTCTCTCCGTTCAACCCCCAACCCCCCTACAGAGAGAGAAGCTGCGGGTGTGTATGGAAAAATTGGGAGAAATCATGTGCCATCACAGTCACATGGCATCATCAGAGCAACCCGACTCAACTCTGATTCACCACCGCATGTCCTACACAGGGACTTCTGTCTTCACCATTCGCCTTCTGCAAACGCTCCTACCTGTAGAGAAGGTGAGAAGGCATATAATTAATAAAGCCTGTATATAATTAATGCATGTCAGAGTTCTGTACAGGTAACGTTCACTGGTTAATCTGCACGGCAGTCATTTTCTTTGTTTCGATATCATCTTGATTTCCGTATTCGAAAACGTCTTGACGCAAAGCAGAGTCACATTTAATATTCTAAAGCTGCTTAATTCCAAATAGCAGCACATCCTACAGTGGATTACCTTTTTTTTTTTTAGATTTATAAGATACATTCACGAATGACAAATCATACTTCCATGTGTTTCCTTTTATAGCTGTATTTAATGTCTTTCACACGCACAGTCCCCCATCCTGAGCCTGGAGACTTCTTCCATGCATAAATAAACATCAGTTTTATGATTAATGACTATATATTTTTCTCTACAACATATTAGAATAAGTGCTTTAATATTAACATATGATTCGAATTTAAACCAGCACAACTGTCTGGGCAACACCTCAGGGCTGGTCAGTTAGAAGATCATAACAGTTCTGTGATTTAAAGGCTTTTACCGATGTGATCGACAGCTCACTTCATGTTAACTTGTCCACATAGCTCACTTCATGTTAACTTGTCCGCATGTTAACTTGTCCACATGTTAACTTGTCCACATAGCTCACTTCATGTTAACTTGTCCACATGTTAACTTGTCCACATGTTAACTTGTCCACATAGCTCACTTCATGTTAACTTGTCCACATAGCTCACTTCATGTTAACTTGTCCACATGTTAACTTGTCCACATAGCTCACTTCATGTTAACTTGTCCACATGTTAACTTGTCCACATAGCTCACTTCATGTTGACTTGTCCACATAGCTCACTTCATGTTGACTTGTCCACATAGCTCACTTCATGTTGACTTGTCCACATAGCTCACTTCATGTTGACTTGTCCACATAGCTCACTTCATGTTGACTTGTCCACATAGCTCACTTCATGTTAACTTGTCCACATGTTAACTTGTCCACAACTTTCATGTCAAGGAGGACAGAATCAATTTGGAAAAGAAAACATTCTGCTTGAGATCATCTGTAGCTCCAAAAACCGAAGATGTGCAGTTAAAGTGGCTTTAATGACATGGATGTATTGCTGACTCGATGTTTAAGGAAATCTAACAAATTAGCTGTCACTGGTGTAGCTTGTTTTTCTTGTGTGTGTATGTGTGTGTGATGGTAAAACAACACTTCATGCTCAATGCAAAATGCTGCAAAAATCATTTATAAGTATTTCACACTTTCTTGGAATTCGGTTACATCATGGCTGGTGTTAACAGCCTTGTAGGTTCTTTCCAGTAAAAGCACTTTGTATTACTTAGCAGTTGTCTTTTCACTTCTTCTAGTGTGATATCGTAACTTGGCAAACGTTGTTTTCAGTACAAAGGTCAATGCTGTTATGAAATAAATATAGATATTTAGATATTTTAGATGCCGCCGGGTCGTTGTAAACTCCGGGTAAACAGAATCCTGGGATATCTTGTTTCATCTGTCATACATTCTTCCGTTAGTCCTGACTATTCATAATCTGACGTTTCAAACTCTACATTCCTGAACCCTGGTTAAACTTTCTTATTTGCAGTGTGAGCAGCCATGATTGGATAAATACAGCGATTTAAATAACAGCTTGTCTCAAGCTTTCACCAAGTAAATCCTCTTTGGCTGTTTTAAGCCTCCTAAGATAGACAAAAAAAAGACCAAATAAAAGACAAAGACTGTCTACACAAAACTGTACAAAGCACATGATCTGAGGCACATGCTGTTCAAATTCTGACCGGATTTCTGCTGCTGAGCATTTAGTTGTAACGTTCTAACCCTGGACACATTTTTAAGCCGTATAAACCCTAGAGTTCCTAATCCCAGGTAAAAAAAAAAAACAGTTCTAATGCCGCTACTGAATTTCTAAATGCGAACGGTTCCTCTGCTGGGTGTTAAAAGTTACGTGTAGAATGACGATATCCCCGGTTTAAGCGCAGATTAGAAAAAGAAACAAAAACATCACTTTCCATCTTCACTTTGGAACACTTTCCATTGCTGTAATCTCATGTAACTGATTACCGGTACATTACCGGCACATAGTGAGTGTGTGCGTGTGCATGCATTAAGACATATTTATCATTTCTCCATACAGGCAAGTGAGAACATTCCCGAGACTACAGTATCTGCAGTTTTCCACCTCTGTCTGGATTTCCCATTCAGCCTGGCGTTTCCCAGCATCCACGAGTCAGCAGTGGCCTTCCTGGAGCAGTCCAACTCTGAAAACCACAGCCTGTACTGCAGAGTTAGCCGAGCTGCTAACACGATGGAGGCCACTTGTTCCTTTCTAAAGGAGGTTCAGGCTGAGGTAATGCTGAAGACCGACAACTAACATCTTACAGATACCATCTCAAAGACCATGTGTTCTGTAACCCTGAGGAAATGTTAACATTTCAAAACCTTTTTATAATCACAACATTTGTCTAACAATTCTGTTGTTTTACAGCACAGTGAAATTTTCTTGTATATCCCAGCATGTTAGGAAACTGGGGTCAGAGCACCGGGCCAACCATGACCCTAACCTTTTTGGCTACTTATTTTCCGTTATAACTTTTATTTTAGCACCTTTTAAAGAGTCACTTTCTCACCAGCCTTTCTTTTATTTTTTTTATTTCCTAATGAGAGCATTTATTTATTTTTTTGGTGCCCTAAAAGTTCCATTTTTATTTCACCAGTCCAAAGCACACATTTCCAAAACGCCTCTGGTATATCTCCGAATTTGTTTAGCAAACATCAACTGTTCATTTTTGTAATGAAATCAAAGGTAAGTTGTGTTTCTGATGATTCTTCCATGCAGATCATGTATAATTGTGCAGCATCTCTGCTGCCTCAGCTAAATTTCCTTGCAGGTCCTTGCTGTCATTTTTTTCTTTTTTTGCAGACGAGTATATGGAAAGTATATGGAGACGTTTTTTTTTTTTGGTCTTTCAGATCTTGCCTTGACAACAGTTCCTCTTCACTGCCGTTATCTGGAAATAACGAGATGATATTAAACTTATCGTAATTAATGTATTAATTACGATTTGATTCATTCTTCTCTGTAGCAAGGCCTAATGAGCTACCGAAGTTCTGAGACTTTACAAGTGAAAGGGGATCCAAACTTTTACACATACTGCCATTAATATTATTCGTATTTTTTTTTTTACGTATATCAAATGTTCTAATACAGATATTTATCAGAATGTCTTACGATGTTGTAGTAAATAAAAATGCTTAAGGGGAAGATTGTAATGACACTGCAAACATCTTTCCTTGTACATGTTGTTCACAAACATGGTTTTTACACACTGCAGGGAGAAAAGAATTGGCTGGAGCTGCTGGAGCTCGCTGGCCAATCCATAGACGGCTTTCCCTACCATCAGCACCTACCGATCATCAAGGAATTTATCCACATCTGCTCGTACCTGTAAGATTTTCTCAGCATTTGTGATTTTTTTTCCCACCACCTTCTAACCGAAGCAGTACATTTGAAAGCACAATGTTTACATGTAGCAATAAGTGTCATTGCTCTTAGTGTAATAAGGTGCCATGACATCATTAATGTGTATGCGTGTGTTCTGTGTTTGTAGGTGGAAGTCTGCTCAGGCGAGCCCACTGCTTCAGATGGAGAGTCAGAAGATTCTTCTAAAGCTTTTGTCACATCCACTGCTGCCAGTGAAGGCTGAGACATACGCACGCACTCTGGATGTGGTCAAGGTTGTACAGAATTTTAATATGAACGCTTCATATCGCTAGATATCATGCAAATTAGCCAGGCTAAAGCAATACAATGTGAAGGATATCAACAATCTAATTTAAAGCCATATGGATCTGTTTTACTCGTATCCAAACAACGAGGACTAATTTGTACTTGTGTCACGTAAAATCTTTAAGAGATAGAAGAATTAAAGCAGAGGAATTATACAATATAGAAATGTGAATTTAGGAAATATCCGTATCCAGGCTGGACTCACAAATGAGAGTAAAACACAATGTGTTCTGTTTGGCACCCCCAACCTTCCCAGTTTTGTTGCTGCTGGTCATGATTTCTCAGCCCCACATTTTAACCAAGCGGTCAAAAACATAGGGGTTTCTTTAGACAACAGATTAAATGTTCAGACACACATTGGTTCTGTTGTCAGGACAGGCTTTTTCCATCCTCGCCTCCTCACGAAGCTCAAACCCTTTCTGAATCTGAGTGAGCTGGAGAAAGCCATTCATGCTTTTATTAGCTCGTGACTAGATTATTGCAATGCTCTTTATTTTGGAGTCAAGCAAGCTCGTCGGCGTCGTCTGCAACTTGTGCAAAATGCTGCAGCTCGTATGCTGACCAACACTCGCAAACGTGATCACATCACATTAATCCTACATTCCCTCCACTGGCTACCGGTATCATTCCGGATTCAGTTTAAACTTTTGATGTTTGTTTTTAGTACAATTAATGGCCTGGCACCTTGTTACCTATGTGAGCGTGTATGTTTTTACCAACAACGTAGAGCTTTTTACGTTCCGCTGACCAAAACTTACTAGAGGTCTCTCGGTCGAGGTGTAAACAACGGAGTGATCTTTCTTTTGCAGTGGCCGGTCCTAAGCTCTGGAATACCTTGAGTTACCTGGCATCACTGTCCTGCCTTCATTTAAAGCCAAACTTCAAACTCACATATTTAGAATGGCTTTTGATTTATAATAATTGTCCCCGTTTTATAGCCATTTTATTGTATCTTAATCTGATCTTAAGAGTGATTTCAGGACCAATCTCAGAGCCAAATCTTAGAGAGGAGGCGGGGCTTAACCCGGTGCTAAGTACTTTTGAAGTCTGTGATTGGTTGTCCAATAAAAAAAAAGAAAAAAGGATCACATCTGGTCTATTATAAGCCTTCACTTTGTCTCTTATGATATTTGAGACTGTATCGTGTAGGGATTACGTTCGTGACCGATCATATTAGAGATACGATAAATATGTGTGTTACAAATGTAGTAAATGTAATGTAAATGTAAACATCTCTGACACAGCGCAGAAATGTCAGTGCCAAATTATATTGTTTCTGCTGTGGTATTTTGGCGACGTTAGCTTATCTGTAAATTCCATAGCGGCAGAATATACATGCCATTTCTCCACTGTGTTGGAGATGATTTCTCTAATATGATTGGTCACAAAAATAATCCCATAACACCACAATCTAATCTGCATCATCTTATTACCTCACTGTCATTATTCTATTTTGTATACAATACATTTATTCTCCCTCTTTACCTTACGGCCATTTTCTACTCTGCTAAAGAAACCTCTTAAACCTCTTAAATATCTTAAAAGTCCTCCTCACAACTCCAAACACTTCCTGATCTTAAGAGCTGAATAACTTTGATCTTATATTACTAGGATCTTCGATTTAATTTTAAGGGGAAATGCCCACATTTCTAAGAATTTTCTGGAGTCTATCCAAGTGGACTCTGGGCATAAGACAGGGGACACCCTGAATGGTGTGCCAAATCATCACAGGGTGCAAGTGTGTGCATGCACACACACACACACACACACATACTAGACAATTTGTCTCTAGACTGTCAGAGGAAACCAGAATACCTAGAGGAACCCTGGAAGAACTATAGGAATAACATACAATGGGGGTTTGAAGAAAACATACACTTACTAATCATTTTAAATGCTTTGATAATTAGACTTCCATGTAAATTCCACAGATTTTGTTGTTACAATAGAATCCATAATGCATTAGAATGATTCCTTAATAAAACATGCCATTTTAATTACAGCTGGAATTACTGTCAGTGCTGCTGTAACAGAAAAAAAATCAACACCCTCTGACCAATCGAATTTGAGAATCTGGATAATCGTATTTCGAATTTCAAACGAATAAAGCATGTTTACGTTTCTGTCTCCCTGTAGGAGTGTTTGGGGGTTCATAACGTGTCCAGATCAGCTTCATCCATCTGCAGCGGTGTGCATTTCCTCTTCCACCCTCGCGTCCTTTACGAAATCAGTGCGTTCGGCCTTCACGATCAAGCAAAAGAGGTGAGATTCCACTTCCTCAGCAGCCAACGAGAAGCCGTCTTTGATGCCAAGATGAATGTTTGGTTATGTTGACGCATTGTTTTGTAAGGCTCATAAACCTATAATAAAGCCATGCTCTCTGTGTAATGGCAGCGAAGGTCACACTCAATGTAATGTTTGACATTGGGAAACGACATATCAGTGCGTCCGTTACGTCGTGCCGAGCCTTGTTTGAATGAGACGGTTTGTAAGCTTGACATCATAGAGCCATCAGCTTGGTTTATGTGTGATCCAAAAGGTGAATTCGGCTGCCAAGGATCTTCTTCTGTACCTGCTAAAGGGACGATTGATGATGACTGCGTTGAGTTGGAGTAGATTTAATGAAGCACTTTACCCGGTCATTCCTGTGCTGCAGGTACACACACACACACACACACACACACACAGAAGTAATACAGAGCTCACAACAAGATGATGTGGAAAATTCAGAAGTAGTCTTAATCTTTTAACACTGTGAAGCTCAGTTGTAACTTAGTGTTCTGCTTTAAACAAGTTTCCTGCTAAAAGGCAATAAAACGTTCACAGCTATTGAATATTCATAGTCCTGCCACGTCTGATTTATTTTGTTGAGGACACTCGTTCTGTCAATAAAACGTGCTTAAAGTACTCTCTCATCTCCACAAAGCATATTTATTCATCTTCATGATTTTTTTCGGCTGTGTTAGAGTTACGCGGGCACGGAGGATGCCCTGGGAAACAGCGTCCTGCTGAGAAGTGTGCTCTCTGATGAGATTGGAGACACGGGCTATTCCTCTGCGACTCGACTCCGCGCCGTAATCAGACTGCTCTTCACCAAACAACACGAGTGAGTTCTACTAACCGCCAATTTTGGATTCTGTACAGCAGCTCATTAGGGGAAAAAAGTAGAAAAGTGGTGGTTGTGGGTCGCGGCACGTTCTTATTTAGTTAGATGCGCTTCTGTGGGGTTTCAGTCACTTTGTCTTTCTGATGAGGCATCTATGTTCTCCAACCACATATTGATTAGGTAATAAAAAGAAATTTTCAAACTGAAAGTGAGGTACTATCAGCACCTGCATGAGAAATATTGAATTTCTATAGACTGTGGTACCTGGGAGGGGTGTAAACCCAAGGCGATATTGTGTGACACCATATAATATCAGTTCATAAGGGAACGACTCAATATTTGGCGATACTACTGTAAATCACAGTTCGATCACTGCTAACACAGCATAGCAGCTTCGCTCCAGTGATCCAGTACATGGTAGCTGTATCCTTTAACCCTATATGAAAAGATATGATAGCATTTATCATGATTACGAAAACAATATTCATTCCAAATTTTTTTTTAATTTTTATTAAATCATAAAACCTCACTACCAACCTGCGTGCGCTTAAATGTAGCATTACACTGCGTCTCATGTTTGTGTTTTAAAGGGTGAGAAGCACAGCAGCTCAACACCTGGCACCTCATTTGGTCAGCTCAGAAGACAAAAGAACGTCCCAGGCTGCTGTGGACAGCTCGTACCTGTCAGCTCTGCCGTCTCTCTACGTCACCGACAAACACGTGGACGTCAGACTAGACGACTCCAAGAAGTCTTATCTTAAGGTGACCTCGAATCCTATTTCCCAGAAATACAGCGTATGACCTTAAGAAGCTACTTTTTTTTTTTTTTTTTTAGAGTTTGTATTAACTCTAAATGTCTGTTTATTGCTGCTGTAAAAATATGAGTACCTGTCATTTCTAAAAGGAATAATTCCTGAGACCTGATGATTTCCCAGTAGAATTGTCCAGTACAGCACAAAAACATTACACAACATTCCAGTGGTTTGTGTTTATTTTGAGTGTCTAGTTGGTTAAAGGAATTGTTGTGAAGTCATACAGTTGCTTTTGTCTTTGTGTATTTATTCTATCTTTTATTCTATTTGTTTATTGCTGTTATTATTATTGTTCTTCTTCTTCTTCTTCTTATTATTATTATTATTAGTAGTAGTAGTAGTAGTAGTAGTAGTATACAAATAATAATAATAATACAAATAATAATAACAATAATAATTTATTGTTGTTATTGTTATTATTATTATCATTATTATTATTCAATTTTCAGCTCCTCTCCATTTTTATTATTAAAAATCTCCATTTTATATATAATTCAGACCCAGAACATAGCTGTGTTAGTTAAACACAACAGTACAATTAACTCTTAAACACATAGCTCTTAATAGCCTTGTGTGGGTTTTTTCTTTTCCATCTCTTTGCACAGGTGGAATGTGTGAATAAGCTTTTCAGTATCTTTACCTCGGAGACGGTGGATATGGTCCTGCGCAGATCGGCAGCCGAGCAGCTGGTGGTTGTTTTGCAGGGTGAGAATCATGTTGTCTTCTTCCTCTTACTCAGTCACACACACTCCTGCTTGCGAACACTCGACGCTCTGTGAAGTGTGTGCGCTACGAACGTATAAATAGGTTGGTGTGAAGCGGAAGGGCTATAATTAGATACAGTTTAAGATCTACCTTAGCGTAGTATTGATATTAAAATGAATTTTCTTGTGCTTTTTTTTATTGGACATCATGTAATTGTTTGAAAAGCAACTCATATTTTTAGAAATCACCTGTTTACTCAAGCGTTCATGTAAACAGCTTACACAAGTGTCTGATATTGAATTGAAGCCAATTTACAGGAATCTGAAAGGTACATCATCTAGTCAAACACTACTGAAAACCGAAGGAGTCTTCAGCAGTTGTGCTTTCTAACAGTCTCCAGGATGCTTTGGACCTTCTGAGTAACACGACAAGCTGCTTTGTATTATTTATTATCTTTACATTAAGGTGAGAGGAAAAATTGAGCGAAGTGAGAGAAAGGATTCTTAGGTATTGTTGTTATAATGAAAGCGACAACAGGAACTTCTTTGATATGTTAATATGTGTTACAATATTAAATGTAACTGTAAAGGGATAAAAAGTTAACATTTATGCAAGGAGTCTCCAGTGCCGGTAGTTTTGTTTCAGTCATAGATGAATGAATGAAAATGAATTTATCCGCATGGAGGCCTTTATTATTGCCACATGTACATTACAGCACAGTGGAATTCTTTTCTTCACATATCCCAACTGAGGAGGTTGGGGTCAGAGCACAGAGTCAGCAATGACACAGCGCCCCTGGAGCGGAGAGGGTTAAGGGCCTTGCTCAAGGGCCCAACAGTGGAAGCTTGGCAGTGCTGAGGCTTGAACCCTTTGAAGCAGTGTACATTCAAATTTTTTGGTTTTCCTACACTGGAAAACCCCAAACATGACACAGACCTGACCTGAAAAACTGTCTTGTTAACATAAAGAGGCTGGTGAGTGAACAGTTGTGTACAGCTGCTCTAGTGTAAGTGATAACTGGAAGCTTGTTTTCGCTGAGGTTCTGTTCTACTCCAGTGTATAAAAATTGGATCACGTTGTGGATGTAACTGGAGTATAGATTATTTTTTTTATTTTTTCTTCTTCTTTCCCCTAGATACTGCAGTGCACACTGTGCTGAAGAAGCAGGGACTAACGGACAAGCTTGTGTCTTTAATTACAGACAGCGTGAACAGACACGGAGGGGTAACATACGATCATTTCCGTTTATTTCTTTCTCTCCTACAAGTAAAAATACGCAAAAATATCAACCAGGAAACATGGACAGATATGAACTATTTCCTTTATGTTCAAACAAAGGACCAGTCTTTTATTCAGCGGGTGAAAACAAACAATATTTGGGAAGACATTTAGAAGAGGTGCGAGAGATCCGAGCATGGAACAGCTCTGAGCTAATAATGTCAGTCAGAGTTAATTAGAGTGTGTCGTATGACGAGGGCCTCCCCAGGCTTTACACTGCCAGTGTTGCGGAGTGTTTTGCCCTGCTAATGAGGCTAATTACAGGGAATAATGTTCATAATGTCTGGCACTTATATATACACACACACACACAACAATCTGATAAGCCTCTGCAGCTACTTAACATTTTTATGGAACGTTACACCGTCACACGTGCTGCTTATCTCTATACTTTTGCTGTTATTTTCCCTTCACCTTATAACAGAGATCCTTAAATAAGTTTGGATTGAATTAAATGATCAGATTTAAGACTGTACTGTAAATATTTTTCCCAAAATCATGACTATTATTATTATTCCAACGATTTTCTTTGATTTTGGTTGGAATTCACACAGCAGGTTTAACGTTAATTCTCTCGTTTTTAAGGTTAGAGTTATTAAACACGTAACATGGACGCTCAACATCTCCAATCTAATGCTGTCAAAAATAGCAGGATTCTCTTAACGTGACAAGCTGCCTTGACAGATATTAGACTTATTATTATTATTAGAATTATTTTACACTCACTTGACCTCGCAGGCCGTCTTTTCTTTCCAAGTTAAAAAGAATTATGTAAAAAAAAAGTTGTCAAAACAAAAGCAATTTTAAATTCAGTTAATATATGAAACAAAATTGTAAAAAAATCCAGTTCAGAAAAGTGTTCAAAAGACTGTTTTTTACTATTTAATAAAGAAATGTAATTGCCAGTAATTTGCTGCCGTATAAAAGGATTAAAGCAGGATGGGAAAATAATCAGCTTTAGGGGTGGTGGAGTATCTCCGCTTCTCATCAGGCTGCATCACACCATGCTGTCGTCGATCGTGTTCTCATAACCGCACGCCTTGTCATGTTTTACCGATTACCATGAATATGTTCATTCCAAGGTTTTTTTGTAGATTTACTTTAAGTTAAAAAAGAATCATGTGCAACAGTTTAAACAAACCTTAACCGATAGAAAAGCGGAAGTTAGCCGAACGTTGTTTATGGCGTATTGATTTTGGTTATAGGAAACTAAATGTACATGGTTAATGTTGTGGCCTGTCTAATTGTCAGAGCAAATCAGACAATGTGTTAAACAAACTACAGGTTTATTTATTTTTTTCTTTTCTTTTTTCTCTCACCTCCTGTAGTCTGTCGAACATCTGTCTGAGCCGAGCGTTACGATGCTGAGGAAGTTAGTGTACGCCGATCCGTCTCTGCGTCACACTCTGGCTCAGCAACCAGATTTCCTCCTCACTCTACTCCAAGGTATAAATTACACCGTGCATTATTCCTGAGTAACATAGAGCAGCACAATTCAGTGATTTCTTAGCATTTTTCAAATACTTAAAACGATCTAAAGTCAAAAGTTTCTAGGATTATTTATTTATTTATTTTTCCTGGACCCATCCGATATTTATTTGATCATTTTTAATGTACATTATAATAAAAAAAAAAAAAAATATATATATATATATATATATATATATATATATATATATATATATATATAAAATATTCAAAATTGAAATGCAAGAAAAATACACACACGAATTTTTGATGTTCACTAAATTTAAACGCAGACCTGTTGTATTTTCTCTTTTTTTTTCTGCACAGTTTTTAAACGCAGTCACATTTACAAATATTTGGACAGTAAGACATTTTTGTACTTTTGCCTCCATACACCAGCACAATAGACTTGACATTGATTTGAAGCAATGGTGATTAAAGTGTAGACTTTAAACATAGATAGTTTTAGAAGTAGAGTGGGTTTTTTTTTAACGCGATTTAAACACGCTCGGAAGTACGGAATTAATTGCAACAGACATAACATAAATATAAGGATTTTTTTATGCTTGGATGCAAATACTTTGCAATCAAAACATTCTGATTCCACTGGACGTCAACAAATGCTGAGTTTCCCCTCTTGAAGTGATTTTTCAGGCCTTTACTGTAGCCACCTTCAGTCGCTGCTTGTTTGAGGGTCTTTCTGGCTTCAGCTTTCAGGCTTCGGAAAGTGAAAATCAAGAACATTCCATTTCGTTGCCTTAAAAAGCCTTAGGTTGCTTTCACTGTCTGTTTTTAATCCAACCGTACTCTGAAGTGTTGTTTTTGCAACAACACAGATTCAGATTTGACTGAATCTGAGCTTGCGCTATAGCTCTACAGTTCAACATTCATCCCTTTACTTCTATCAGCAGGCACATCAGTAAACACCAGTGACCCAGTTCCGTTGGCAGCCACACAGTTAATCCTGCTTTCAAAGAATCTTGTTCCAGAACTTGTCCAAGATGTTTACGATGTTTTCTAGCGAAGTCTAATTGGGCTTTTCTGTTGTTGAGTGTTCCCAGCGGTTTGCATCTCCAGCTAAATCCTCTATATTTACATTCATGAAGACATCTCTTGATTATAGACTTTGATAATGATACACCTACCTTCTCAAGAGTGGTGTTGACTTGGCTACAACTTGTGAAGGGGTTTCTCTTTACCAAAGTAAGAACTATGCCATTATCCACTTCAGTGGTCTTCCATGGTCTCCCAGGCCTTTTGGAGTTGCTGAGCTCTCCAGTACTTTCCTTTTTATTTGTTTTTTTTTTTTTAAGAATGGACCAAATTGTTGATTTGCCAACTCCTGAATTTCCTACTACCCTTCCTACTACCCTTCTAAAATTCATAAACATTCAGCGGTGTCCCAAATGATGTTCTACACACTATCTACTTATGTAAAGACTGTAGAGCACATTGCGTAGTAAATAATATCAGCGTCAACTCCGGCACTTTGGTCTCCTTTATTTGTCTTGAATTAATAATAATTTATCGGGCCGTATCTAACCTTGAACCTGCCGTTTGAACCCCGTGAACATGAAGGCACCATGTGAAAACTGTCTACAATTTTGATTGCTTAATTTCAAATCCACCGTGGTGGTGTACAGAGGGAAGATTGTGTTACTGTCCAAATACTCGACTCTATACCCTAAATTATTTCTGCTCAGATTACATAAAGCCACACAATTGTATCTCCACAAACACAAGAGATTTAACTGCTTTAACTGACTTGTTAAATGGTCGCGTCACCTTATTTGTAATAAGCTTTAATGTGCTTTAATGAGCATTGTTAGCATTTTTTGGCTTCATCCCCATCTTCCGCCTCTACCTTTGAAAAGCAATGCCAATATTTATTGATTTTTATTAGGTTCATTTCCGTTAAGTTTTTAGAAAGCACAGAGTAGTTTTTTCACAGGAAGAGAAACTTACTGTTCAGTCATGTTTTTTAGCAGACTAGAGATTGTGCCAGAGGTAGGGGGCGTTGTGAGGTGGCTATAACATGACTGACAGACGGTCTGTCCACATACAGACATGCAGGACATCACAACCCACAGTTTTCTCAGTCACTTAATACACTTCCTGAAGCCATGACTCTAAACACACACATGCACACACACACACACACACACACACACACACACACACACACACACACACACACAGGGCAAAGGCAGAAATCAAATCTCTAACCCCTGGAAATGGAGAAATTCAGAAGAGATTTAAATATCCAAACGATTCATGAACGATCTAAAAAGAATAATTTCAGAGCGACAGCACGATTGCACTCCACCACCCCCCACTGTAATCTGTGCTGTTGAGTCCACTCTGTGTCAGAGAATGTACATTTACTCTATCATGTCTTGTTTAATTGACATTTTCGCAGCCTCTCTGCTGATGAAGGCCAATCAGAGAGACGTGACTGAAGCTGCAGCACTGATCTGTTTCCTGCTTTTTGACGAGATCGCGACGGTCGACGTTTGGTACGTGTAACTGTCTCGGGATTTTATTCTTTTTTTTTTCCCCCCCCATCAATTTGGAACATTTATTTATTTATTTATTTTTTTTTTTTTTTGCTGAATACTTCCTGATGCTCCACAACAACTAAATGGAATTTACCAAAACATTTGACAAACATTTTTTGCCAAACTACACTATAGTGAGCCACAGAAGTGACTTTAATTACCTCTTAAAGATGTTCTTTTCTTTTTTTTTCCTGAGTTTAATACATGAAGGGTTAATGCATGTTTTGTATTTGTCATCAGTACTGGAAAATCTGACACGGACACAGCCTTCACTCCGTTCTCTCTGCCGGTCTGCATCATCAGAAGGTAAGCACAATGTGAAAAACCTTCCAGTTATGACAGTTTGTTATAACGAACAAATTTGCTTCACAGGAATACTGCTTCATAGCAGTGGCTTTTTTTTTATATTAATTGGCATTCAAGTGAAACACAGTCTAATCTCAACACCGAGAGATGTTCAAGCTTCTGCAAAGCACAGATTAAATGACTGGGACGCTGTCCTCTTCGCTATACCTTATATACGTGAATAATCCTTCCAGCATGGTAATAAAGAGTAATAATAACTTTAAATGATGCCGTTTATATACCTAAACGTTAAAAGTGAAGGCTGAGTTGTGGTAAGATCCAGATCTTTCGAGACTTAAAAAATCCCAAACTCTTGGAACGTCGACAATGCCACAACTTGATGGGTTTAGTTTCTTCCTCTGTCACTGAACATCCGATATTCTACGTTACAAATCGAGTTTCCAATCATCAAATCCTTTAAAAGGTTTAAAATGACAATTTTTGTATTTGTGCTGTTTGTGGCATCACCACACCCTCTTTTTCCACTACTACAGGTATCCACATTAACATTAGCTCATACGGTCATAAAATGTCCTTTTGTTTTTGTGCAGATATAACCTGCCGTTTCACGCTGCGTCTCATCACGCTGTAAGTCCCAACTGCATCGTTCTGCCTCTTTATACTGATCTGATGGAGCTGAGAGCTGCCAAGGAGGCGCTGAGCTTCAGCTGGAACCGGGCCTGGCACTGCGGCACAGACGCGCTGCTCACACACCCGAGAGACAACACAGCTTACACACCTGAGTAAGACACTGCTCACTCTGGGTATCAGTGGCTTCAGGGTCATATAGGTCACTGTGAAGGCGACACTGACACAGGAATGTGTTTGTGCGTCGGGGCGTTTGCATGCGTGCATGTGGTGGGTGAATGGATCAGATGCAGTTCCTAGTCTTTTACATACTGTGCTTTTGCTTCTCGATTATTTACACACATCATCTTTATGTACTTTATAGGTTTATGTCGAGGCTCTATCTTATTTATTTTTATATTGCTCTATCTATCGATCTGTCTATCTATCCATCTGTCTGTCTGTCTATCTGTCCGTCTGTGTCTGTCTGTCTGTCTGTCCGTCTATCTATCTATCTGTCTGTCTCTGTCTCTGTCTGTCTGTCCGTCAATCTGTCTGTCTATCTGTCTGTCTGTCTATCTATCTGTCCGTCCATCCATCCGTCCATCAAATCATGCCAGCATTGAAACTTTGAGATTGAACAAAATTGAAATGTTTTAAGGGATAAAAGTTAGTTGAATTTTGATGTCACTTCACCAGTCAGTCTTTTTGGTTAAGAGTTCGTAAGCAAGGTCTTAAAAAGTCTGTCATTGTCATGCAGTGAAGTAAATGTCAGTATTTTGATCTGCTATTTTGATCGAGTGCCATTTTCTAAGCAGCAAGCTGTGTTGTTAATTTGAACAATAATTAATTAAGAATTGATTAATGTGACGATTACAACCAGGATTTTTTATTTTATTCCAAAGTAAACATGCTAGACTCCGATGTCAATGCTTGCCATCTTCTCATTCGTACATGTATCATGTATTAGTGTTTGCACATGACAACAAAGTTGAAACTTTTTAAGTTTTATCGTCCTAAACGAGAACCTGTATTAGGGCTGTGGTTTAGACGCTGTCGGAAACTCACATCTCGGATCTTAATCGACGCTGCTTTTAAACACAAGTCACCGAACGTGTCTGTCGTCCGCACTTAAATAACGTCAGTATGACTACATTGAGAACATGCTATTAAATATTGCATACGAATATAAACATGAATAAGTTGTATACTATAAAACGATTGATCATTTTTACTAGAGAAAATAGAAAAGTGATGTTTAATGTTTTCGTTAGGTTTCCCGTGCTCATCATTTTCTCCTGCTCTGCTGCAGGTTTCATGCTGATCTGGTGATGTCGGAGTCTCAGGTCATGTCAGTGCGTGTGTGTGATACGAGAGCAGGGCTTCAAGAGTGTGTTAATGCCATTCGCTCAGCCAGATCACACACCGGGGTCACCTTTGCTCTGACCAGAAAACACCTGTATCTCCTGACTGATCAGCTGGCTCTTAATGACAGCACACACTCCGCCAAGGGCACACTGCAGAAACTCAGCTGGCGTGGAGCTGTGGAGAGGTACACACACACACACACACACACACACTCATTTGCATACACTTTTTTTAAAAATGATTATTATATTTTTTAAAACCTTTTCTGCATGATGTGTTTTCCCACCAACGTCCAGATTTCTCCGAGTGAAACCTGCTTGCCCCGAGGACGAGATGCTGCTAGCGGACGTCATATCCTTCCTGAACACTTTCTTCAAGCAACGTCAAGCTGATTCTGATGATCAAGACCTGAAATGGCTTCTGGAATTACTGCTGAAACAGGTGACAGGAAAAGCTTTAATTCCATGCAGAGGTCAGGTGAGGTGGAAGGAAGTGACTGGAGTTTTTGTGTGTTTGTAGGACACACGCATCCTGCTGGACCTGCTGCTGGATGTGAAAACTCACATGGACCCTCAGAGACACACTACGATTCAATACTGTGGACATCAACTGCAAAGAGAACTGACCTCGCTGTTCAACACACTGCTGCTGCGTCTCACACACACCTCCGACAGGTCCCGCATACACTCGCCTCTGACGGGTCCCGCATACACACACCTCTGGCGCGCCCCGCATACACACACCTCCGACAGGTCCCGCATACACTCGCCTCTGACGGGTCCCGCATACACACACCTCCAGCGGGTCCCGCATACACACACCTCCAGCGGGTCCCGCATACACACACCTCCAACGGGTCCCTCATACACACACCTCCAACGGGTCCCTCATACACACACCTCCGGCGCGCCCCGCATACACACACCTCCAACGGGTCCCGCATACACACACCTCCGATGGGTCCCGCATACACACACCTCCAGCGGGTCCCGCATACACACACCTCCGATGGGTTCCGCATACACACACCTCCGATGGGTCCCGCATACACACACCTCCAGCGGGTCCCGCATACACACGCCTCCGGCGCGCCCCGCATACACACACCTCCAGCGCGCCCCGCATACACGCGCCTCCGACGGGTCCCGCATACACATGCCTCCGACGGGCCCCGCATACACGTACCTCCGACGGGCCCCGCATACACACGCCTCCATTCATTCGTCTTTAGAAACCACATCATCCTGGTCAGGCGCTCACATATCCGTTGAACATTTAATAATTTTTTTCTCTTCCATTAGGGACTGAATGCATTCTCACTCTCTCTCTCCCCCTCTCCCCCCTTTACTGGTTCAGGATGTGTATCCTCCTCTCCGGGCCATTTGCAGCAGAGTTTGCAGTGCGTCTGCTGCAGTGTCTCCGTGTTTCAGATGCCCCACGTTTTTACGGTCTTCCCTCTCTGGAGCGTTCTCTACGCAGCATGGCACACACCACCGCTCTGCCTGGCTGGAGCACTCACACAAGCAGCATGGAGCCACACACACTCTGCCGGAAATACCTTAACGGCCTACTCGAGGTAAATCTTCTTTGGTTAACGCGTGTTTTATGACTTGTAGCCTAATATGTGCATGCAGAAATAAATTATAGTGGCTTCAATCATCTACACTAATGTAAAACATTTTCCCCTACAGGTAATTTCCTCTTTCTATGTGGAGTGGGGCGGGAACGCCATGTCCTTTATGGGAAAAGGTGTGACCAAGAACGCAGTGATCTCCCTGCTTCATCTGTCCCATGAGATGATGTCTGAAAGCAAGGAGAAGGTATTTTGACTCTAAGATTGATGGTTGCACCCCAAAGCTACTGTAATATTAATGGAACATTCACAAAGAGCAGAAAATAATTATATCCTAATGTCATTACTACCTACGTGAACTATCCAGTCATGTCCTTGTTTGTTTGGAGTGAAGCCTTGAATTTTCATTAAATATGTATTTGCCATTCGTAGCTGTGAGATTAATCCACACAGTGGGGAAGATGTTTTTTCTGCTAACCTGCTACCACTTAAAACATGCAGAAACTTAGAAACTATTAGAATGCACAAACAGGACCTTCTCATATGTGTTTCTACCAAACTCCGTTTTAAATGGTACAATCTCGAATAATAAGGAAAGGCAGAGGAGAAAGCACATTTGATGGTTTTGATGAATAATGAAACACAAACCGTTCTTGGCAGCCGACTCGGACGTTTGGATTCTGCTGTATATATATTTAGAGAATGTAAAGTTGTGTGTGTGTGTGTGTTTTCTCTCTAGGACTGGATGCCACTCTGGTCTCTGGGGCCCGAACAGAGTGCTGATGATCCGTGTTCCGCGCAGTTCGGCCTCGCTTGGTTAATCCCACTGTGGGTGGATCGCGACCCAGAGGTGAGACACACAAACACTCTTAAGTTTGCATCTTTATATTTGGCATCCACAATTATATTCATACATCTCGACTGATTTGTGCCAACTTGTTTCACAAAATAAGAAAGAATCACACATTCGGCGGAGACAAGAATTTAAACCTACACTATGTAGCCAGATTATTAGGCACACCTACCATTTAAACCTTACATACAGACTGTGACAAATGAAAGGAAAAAACAGCTTTTTTTTAATCCAGTTTAGTTTGTGTGTAGACGAAGTGGTGGTATGACTGATGTACATGCACACACACATGTAGAGACTTAGTTAGGTGTGTGGAGATGATCTTGTTGAGTAAACAGGAAAGTTTTAAGCTGAGCTTTGATAATCAATGAAGAGCATAATGAGCACAAAGCAGCGGCAGTTAAAATGTTTGCCAAGTCTGACTTTGTGTGTGTGTGCACACAGGTGCGCTGTGCCAGCCTGGCACTGGGTGCGGCTCTCTCTTCGTTAGAAAGTGGCTGTGTGATGTTGTCGAATAGCTGCCAGAACATCTCAGGCGGTTTGTGGGCAACGCTGATCAACATCCTGCTGGAGAGACAGGAGTGCAGTATGGTGCGTCGAGAGGTGTGTATACACGTGTGTGTGTGTATATATAGTCTCAGGTCGCAGTGCTCACATTATCTGTACTACACAATGACACTGAATAGTGGATAGGTGTGTGATTTGGGACGCAGCTTCAGATTATGGCCAGTTGTTATGAAGTGATGCTGTATGTAGAGATTATAATAAAGCTCAATAATTTATGTTGCTTCTGAGTGAAGTTTCTATAAAGAGTTTATAGAATTAAATAAATAAAATAAAAAGATTAAATGAAATAATTAATGTACAATTCAAAAATGGATTATAATGGAACTGTCTGTCTCTCCTAATCTCCATCTCTCTTTCTGTCTGGCTCTCACTCTCTCCATCTCTCTTTCTGTCTGGCTCTCACTGTCTCCATCTCTCTTTATGTCTGGCTCTCACTCTCTCCATCTCTCTTTATGTCTGGCTCTCACTCTCTCCATCTCTCTTTCTGTCTGGCTTTCACTCTCTCCATCTCTCTTTCTGTCTCTCTCTCTCTCTCTCTCTCTCTCTCTCTCTCTCTCTCTCTCTCTCTCTCTCTCTCTCTCTGTAATGGAACTTGTATAAGGAGTATATTAGGATGCTAAAATTAGGGATCGCAGCCTGCTTATTTTTTTAAACACTTATTTTATTTTTTTTGGTATTTACTGTTAATGTTAATAATCTGTAATAACATCTTGCTATTTTTAATTTACACCTAAAGCTTGTTTATGTGAAGCAGACCAGCACACGATGTGCCATAAGGAAGCTTTTCCTGATCCAGAGCATCATTTGACTTCACACCTGTGTTTGGATTTCATTTTGCAAACACTTACAGCAAGATGGCAGCATTGCTGACTGGAGTGATCTCTCTCTCTCTCTCTCTCTCTCTCTCTCTCTCTCTCTCTCTCTCTCTACTTAGGCAGCGTTTCTTTTACAAAACCTGCTTGTGATGCCGATGCCTGCCAACACAGCGGAGGCCAAAGACTGCTTCTGGCAGGTATGAGAACAGAGGAAGGCTAGAAATAAACAAAAGTTCCTGGGAAAGGTTGGAAGAAAAGTTTAGGCAACATGGCAGGTGGAATCGAGCAGACAGTCGCACGCTGCGTCTGTTTCCACTGCACTGATTTCCAAGGGCTAAAAAGTCAAATGGTCATTTCAACTGAGTGTCATGTGCTTTTCAGCAGAGCTCCAACTGAACCCACACAGTCACCATCTACAGTACATCCAATGCCACAGTGCTGTTAGCTCTAAACTACTGAACTCAACATAATATTAAATACATCATGAAAATATTCTCTTTTATTTAGTTTCATTTCAGTTTTTCTGTCTCATGCTGTCTCTCTCTCTCTCTCTTGTTTCTTTCTCTCTGGCTCTCACCTTCTCCTCTCTTTCTGACTGTTTCTCACTCTCTTCTCTCTTTCTTTCTGTCTGTCCTCCACTCATTCCTTTTCACACTTTCTTCTCTGTTTATCTCTCTCTCTCTCTCTCTCTCTCTCTCTCTCTCTCTCTCTCTCTCTCTCTCACTGTTTCTCTCTGATTGGAATCACTCTTTCTGTTTGTCACTCACTTTCTACAAATATCTCTCGCTCTCTCACTCACGCTCGCTCGCTCGCTCTCTCTCTCTCTCTCTCTCACTCACGCTCGCTCTCTCTCTCTCTCTCTCTCTCTTTCTCTCTCTCTCTTTCTCGCTCTCTCTAGAACCCATGTGTTCATGATGAAGGATCAGGCGTGTCATTGGTGGGTCTACCAGCTCTGCAGGCTCTTCTGTATCACTGCCATTTTTTTGATCATGTGAGTCAGATGGTGAGGAGCTGCTACATGGGGCGGTACACTCCCACACACCCATGGCCCATCAGCGCCTCTGCTGGTAGGTATACATGTGTGTATGTGTGTGTGTGTTCAGTTACCCTTTCTGAAATGTGCTTCCTCTCAAAGCATTAGTCCTTGACTTTAGCCATGAGGATGGAAATTTAATGCAGCCAAACATGATATAAGCAAATATTATTATCTAAATTTGTCTTACTATTTGTTAGAATGTGATTACAATGCGATATGTAGGATGTGCTCACTGTGTGTGTGTGTGTGTGTGTGTGTGACAGATGTTGATGAGTCTGGGAGGCGGTGGAGAGGCAGTACAGCTGTGCTGAATCACGCTCAGGGTTCAGGGTCCATTTCCACCTCTAGCACTTTGGTCAGTCGATGTTAAAAAATAAATATTATAATTATAATAACTGTCATTTGTACTTTTTTTGGGAATTGTTTGTTTGTAGTTATTGTGTGTGTGATTTGTTGTTTCCTTTCTTCTTTTTTTTTTCATTTTTCTTTATTGCCCAGCTCCTGAGTGACACTCGTTCTCCTGTCCTCTCCTCCTCTGTAGCAGCACAGGAGCCTCCATTCAACAGACTCAGCACACAAGGTCTCTCTCTCTCTCTCTCTCCCTCTCTCTCTCTAACACACACCTGCTTACTATACACACATGTCTCTTTATATCGCAAGAGATGGAATGTGTTTGCTTGGCCAATTCACATCAATGTGTGTTTAATCATTGTGTGATGTCATCAATGTGTGTAATCTGACTCAAATCTGTTTATCTGCTATTCTATGCTAATTAAAATTAGCTGTAACCATGGAAACCGCTGACATATTGGCTGAGCTGCTTTTTTTACATACATGAATATGTAATAACCCATAAACAGTTGATGTCATCTAGGAAAACAGCGTGTCTTGTATTGAATGGGCTTTGTGTTGTGTTATGGTGTAGGTCAGAGCGACTCGGACAGCTCAGACTCGCCTCCGTCTCAGGAGTGTGCAGCTGGATCAGAGTGCATCTCTGTAGTAACCCCTCACCTACTGGCAGCCGTGTTTGGATTACTAACCAACCTGCTGTGTGTTCTGCCGGAGTTTACACACACCGCACTCCAAGAGAACCACATCCTACAGGGCATTCTCAGGTCTCTAAACATGCACGCATACACACATACACACACATTCACACACACAAATGCACGCGCACACACACACAAAAACTGAAACCACATACCACCTCCACTTTAGCTGTTTGCGTGTGTTGTGTGTGTGTGTGTGTGTGTGCATTTGTGTGCCAGTGTAAACGCTATTAAGAGACAATTACCTGTGTGAGAGGAGTGTCAGGGGAGAATGGGGTCAGTTGTCACACTAAAGGCTGGATTATACTTGTACAGTATGGCTGCCACATCACTTGTGTGCATCCTCACAAATAACAGTGTGCCGTTAAGGTGCAATACCAAAGTAAACAGCAGAGGAAATTCGGCACTGTATGTCCACTGGCATTGTGTCTCAAATTACACTTGTGTACGGTTCCACAAGACCTCTCCTCTCATCATGCTTCTGATCATTTCCAGTCTTCTGGATTTTCTGGACTGCTAAATACTTTTAAATGAAAACCAGAGACAGAGAGACAGAGCTGATGATTCTGTACCTGCCGGTATCAGCCTGGTCGGCTACTAGTTAGCTAACGTATCAGCTTTAAGTCATAAGCGTATTAGCCTGATATTCATGTTAACGATAGTTTTGTGTATTTTTACAGGTGCTAAAGCATTGTGTTGTAAAATAATTGAATAAAAAAAAACATCTCAGACAGACATATTGCCCCGACACTAAATATAATATAATGTTTATTATACAAATAATGATTTTCTTCTCTCTCTCTCTCTCTCTCTCTTTTTCTTTCTCTCTCTCTCTTTCTCTCTTTCTCTCTCTCTCTCTCTCTCTCGCTCCCTTTCTTTCTTTCTCTTTCTCTCTCTCTCTCTCTCTCTCTCTCTCTCTCTCTCTCTCTCTCTCTCTCTCTCTCTCTCTCTCTCTCATACACACACACACACAGTTCCAGGCTATAGCCTTGGTTTACCTACAGTTAGAACCGTAACCACAGCCTTGACTTATTTTACTTTTATCTCTGAACAAGTCAGGGACACGGCTGAGGCAGGTAGGTGTAGGTTGTGGGTGTAGGCTCGGCTTTTGTGTTTGTCGGGGCGAGCTGGAGATTTTTAGATAGCATTACTTTAAAACTCCATTCCAAATTGAGCTGTTTTCACATAGTCAGATTTCAGTTTCTGTTCTCCACAATTAGATCCAGATGAGACGGACTGTAGTCATGAGTGTGTAAGATCTACTGTGTTAGCGTACGCTGTGTTTATTGCAGTGTGTTGGATGCAGTGGACATCGAGAGATGCCTGACTGAGCTTAACACACCTGAACTCCTTCCTGCTGACGTGGAGGATGCCAGAAGCCAGGTGTGTATCTTACATACACACACATTATTGCATGCACACACACATCACATTACATTACATCTCTCTCTCTCTCTCTCTCTCTCTCAGGTGCTGAGTAGTATGTGTTACGTGCAGAGTGTGTGTAAGCTGGTTCAGGCTGATGTTGTGCTCAGTGAGGACTGTCTCTCCCAGTCAGAGCTCATTAATCCTCTGCTGAATCACCTCATCTCCATCCTCACGCTCTCTCACACACACCTTGGTAAATACCCCAGCTCTTCCCACTTAGTCTTCATCAACACGCAACCTGACAAATCTACTTCAGTCTTTTCCTTTTTCTTTCTCCTCCTTCCTTATTCTTTGCATTTGTCTTCATCCCTATTTCTTCTTCTCCCTCTTCTTCCTTTTCTCTTTTTTTAAATGTTTTTTTTTAAATATTTTTTAGATCTTAATGTATGGAGTTTTTTTTTTTTTTAACAGTATCAACTGCTTTGGCTTATACAGAAATGCCAAATGTTTATTAGCCTTATTTGCTAATGATAACAATTATTATTATTTTTTTGTTTTTGATCATTAAGGCTTCAGGATTTCTTTTCCAAATTCTCCACCTTTGATGAATAAGCGTTCATCTGTGTGTCCTCAGATGTGCATACCCAGAATGCACTGCTGCGCACCTGGACAGATGTGTTTACGCTGCTGGTGAGTCTGCTGCGCAGGAACCACGCCACATGCGGCCCACATTTGCACGGGGCTCTAGGGAAACGCTGGCAGCGCTTCTCAGGTGAGCGGAGAAAAGCAGGAAGGAGGGATGTGAGGATACGTGATGTGGGATTAATGAGGGGAGGGAGCGAGGGATGAGAGAAAAGAAAGGATGCAGGAGGCAATGGATTACAGTGGGGGGGGGCTCGCAAGAGAGATAAAGGAGGGAACGGAGCGAGGGATGGCGAAGTGGAAGAGTGAAGAAAGGATGCTGGAAGAGAGAGAAGTGATGAAGGAGATGCATGAAGGAATGATGACAAGAAGGATGCAGTTCAGCAGGAGCAGATGGGAGGTGATGGTGAAAGAGAGTAAACAATGGATGAAGGAATGTGAACAAGTGAGAAGGAGCGATTTAGTTCAGACTGGGAGAAAGGATGGAGAGGGTTTTGTTTTTTTATTTACAGAGGGAAGCAGGCTGAAAGAGTACAGAGGGAAGAAAGGAGAAAGAGTGCTGAAGAGAGAAGAGTGATTAAAAGTGTGAACAAGGGAGAAAAGAAAGGGGCAAATGGTAAACAGGGGGAAATGAATGAGTGGTGTGAACAGGGGAAGCCCAAGAGCGGAAAGAAAGGATGGAAAAAGCAAGGGAAGATAGTGAGGGATGAAAGAGAGGAGAAACAGAAGAGGAACAGTTTAAAGTGGAAAAGAGAGAGAAGTGATTAGGGGTGAAAAAGGCACAGGAGAAGGGAAGAAAGTATGAAAGAAGTGGACATGAGATGAAAACAGCTGAGGGGAGAGTGATAAATGTGGGTAGGGAACAAGGGAGGAATAGTATCCAAAAGGATGCAGGGAGGAACAAGAGCAATTCTAGTCTAAAAGGAGGAACAGAGGGGTAGGAAAGAGGGATCAGTATAGGAAAAAATACTAGTTGAGAAAAGATTGATGATGAAATTGTGATGGCAAGATAATAAGGGATGAAATAGTGGCATGAAAAAAAGGGAAAGTTTGGGTACAGAGGAAAAGAAGGGATACAGGAAAGCAGAAAGGGGAAAAAGAAAAGAAGAAACGAAGGATAATGGGTGAGTGAGAGAAGATGCAAAAAGAGACCTAGACAAGATGATGAGGGAGATGCTGCAGAGAGAAGGAGAGTGATGAAGAAAGAGGAGGAAACAAGGGATGAGTTATGAACAAGTGTCATACAGTATACAGGAACAAAATGGTGCAGAACGTGAGAGACAATGAGGCGTGAACGACTGATATATAAGAGAGAGGAAGAACAGGAGAAGCGCATTGATCTGAGGTATAAAAAGATGATCAGGAAGGAAGGAAGGAAGGAGTAACAAAGCGATAAAGGCGGGAGGGAAGACTGCCGCAGGAAGAGAGAGTAAATTCTGGAGACAGGAATCAGAGCAGGGTTATGAAACGGATAAAGAATGGAGGAGTGGCACGAAGAGAGCTGTGGGGCCCAGGAAGGGAGGATGAAGTGATATGAGAGAGAGAGAAAGAGGGCATGGAGAAAGGGATGCGGGCTGGTTGAATGACAGGAATGGGAAAGCAGCAGAAGAAAGGAAGGAAGAGAGACAGCTTGTTATCTCTGGGTGGGTTGTGCTCCTGCTGTTTGTGACAGATTGGGATGGAGGGATGAGAAAGGAGGGAAAGTGAAGGAGAGGTCTAAGTATTTGATGGATGTGTGTGATAGTCGTGGAGCAGGTGGGTGGGCTGCGTGCTCACTGCCTCGCCTCCAGCTCTCCTCTGACTTTACAGATCCTTATTGCTTTGTCACCGTCAGACGACAACAACAACAACAACAACATGGTGTTCTAAGCGTCTTAACTCCTCGGTTCATACCACAAGTTAAATAAAAACTCTGATGACTTCAGGGTCATGATGCTGCTCTGGAAACCTTGACGCTACATAATGACTGCATAACGTGCATAAGCACTGAATATGAAAAGAAGCGAACGCGTGCTGTTTCGGGAAACATTTTTGTCGTCTTCCTCCTTCCTTCTCTCCCCCCTCCTCTTCTTCTTCCTTCCTTCGTCCTCATCTTTATCCTCCTCCTCCTCCTTCTTCCCTTGTCATCATCTTCCTATGCAAAATAAAGTATGACAAATCCAGATAGATTATTCATGTGACGCTTCACTTCACAATTTCAGTTCCTACCCGCAATTAGATTAGAAAAAAAAGAAAAGAAAGAAAGTAAAGCATATAACTGGGGGTTTAAGGGTAGCATAAGGGTGATGTTCTCACTGTGCTTCCTCAGGGTTCTATGGTTTCCTGTCCAAAGACTTTCTGGCGTTTTTAAATTGTCCGTAGTATGAGAGCGTGTGCGATTGTGCGACAGATGGAATGCAACTAATGTTCAACACGTATCGCTTGTATACTGACACCTACAGCTGCACGGAAACTACTGAATACTAGATCAATTACAGCTGTACTGAAAATCCATGTTGTTGTTTTTTTAATAGACTCGTAGTCTCAAAACTCTGCTCGCTTTAGACAGAATTTGTTATCCCGGTGGTCTTAATTTTCCCTTCAGTTTCAACCCTAAGATTAATACGTCTCCGCAGTTTCTAATTTTCTCCAACGGCCTTGAGATTAACGCGATGAAAACCTCTCATCGATCGTCCGATTACTGACCGCGGCTTGGCAACACTAGCTTGCTCTCACTCTCCTTACTTTCGTTTGCAGTCGACGTGTTTTCTTTCCTCAGACACCATCCGCGTGTGCGTGGACCGGTGCGGTTCAGAGTCGTCGCTCTACGCCGTGTCTGCACAGTTCCTGTGCGTGTTGTTTTCTGAAGAGGCAAAGACCAGAGCGACGAGCGAAGAGAAATCAGCTTCTTTATCTGCCGTCCTGAATTCCAAGTCTGGAGAGGAGCTGTGTGAAGTACTGCTGGAGGTAAAGCTAAGCTGTACACCGGGGGGAAAAGAAAAAAAAAAAGAGGCACACATGCTCTGTGTTATTAATAGTCACTGATACAGGCGTAAGTGAGTTCTTACTGACTGACATCAGGAGGTAAATTAACCGTTCAACACATCTTTATACATTTAGTAAAGAACGCATAACACTTCTTATCTTCTTATTATTACTTATAAATTCAAAGTTATCCTCAACTTCAAGATTCAAGATTCTTTTAATAATTAATTTTTTTGTAATAGTTGTGTACGAAAAGAAAAGATGGATCTTAACGTCATATAGTCGGCGTTAGCTGTTAGAAAGAGGTCAAACATGCAGAAGACGCTAAGAAAACAACGAATGCGTAGAATTTGATTTTTGTCCGACAAACGCTGGACAAAAAAGGGGCAGAGTGAACAATGCTTACAAAACAATGCTTGTTGATCGTCTTGGTAACAAAACAGTATTAAGAATCGAGCGTAGGTAAACTTACTGGTTCATATGAGTCACTTTTTAAAATAATTACATTTTGCAGATTTTGCAAAGGATGTGGAAACTCGTGACCTCAAATGTTAGTTTGTTAAAATAGTGAACGCAGGTACATGCAATAACTGCGAGCAGGTGGGATTGGACCGAATTCCTCCTGGAGTGAGTGGGAACGGGGAAAAAACTAACAAACAGTCCCTTGAGACGGCACCTTGTCCTAATTCGTTGGATGTTGTTTATTTTTAACTGGAGTCTGAAACTGGTGATTTTTTATCAGTTTCCTGTACTCGCATTAACCAGACACCTACACAGGAAAGTTTCTCACAAAGCTGCCAATCATCAGTGCGGAGAACTAGAGAACTGTTTCCTTTGTACTCGTTTCTTTATTAGTGCCTTGCTGATAAAAGCAGAAGGAATGAGAACAAGATTTAATGATCTAGAAAATCTTAAACTCAAAACCGCTCACTGAGCTGCGTTCTTGTTTTACAGCCATCTAAACGACGACGGAAACGTAGTGCATCCACACCCTACAGAGCTTGTGATGTTTTCTTGCCATCTTACATAAACTGTGATTACAAAACATCTTCCTCTTCACGCTTTTGATTGATTTCCAGTCGAAGTTAAATGTCTCACAACTTTCCTTTCTTTGATCACACAGCGATATGATAAAACCCAGTTCCAGGACCCTCTTAAGAAGGTCACGGCTAAAGTCTTGATGCCTCTCCTTGCCTGCAGCTCCAGCGCTCAGAGTTATGCCTGCAAAGGTGAGAAATCATCCTGCCGATTTATGAAGCGTGTATAACAATACTGTTAACTACGACTTACGAGAATGTACACAAATCTTAAAACAGCTTACGTATCGATTAAAACAAGCTCCTAATAAACTATACTAAAATGAACATGTACTGAACTGGACAGATTTTAAAGACTGCTATTGAATAATGGAGTGCTTGATGTAATTTGATGTGGGTTTGATTTAAAAAAAAAATACATTAAAAAAAAAAGCCTCACAGAAACGCCTACACTTCCGCTCTTATTAAGAACTCCAGATTTAATGAGAATGCAAACTGAAACGTTCCCCAAGCCTACACACTCGCCCTGTAAGCCTGTGTCGCATGGGCTTCATTTGCATATCGGAACATGACAGACTCTTAAATTGGAACACATCAGTACTCGCCAGTTAAATCTGATGAGATTTTCCAGTGGAACGGCTGGAATGTAACCAACGATATCTTCAGCAAATCAACAGCGCAGTACCATCAAACAAGAAAGGAGAAAGAACGCATGTTTGCCTGACAGCTTAAAGCCGGTTTAAAACGCACACGTCTCGGATTTTGCTTTGACGTGCTTTGTTGCCTCTCCGTGGTTGTATAAGGAGGGCTTAATGGAGTAACAGAAGCCATTCTTTCAATTCTTTCTGGCCTTTGGATCTGGTCTTTCAACCTGTGAAACTGGGTGTTTTTAATTCTGTTTACAGACTGTTTTGAATGAAAACCCCACAAGATATACAGTTTCTGTACTACTCTAACCAGCCCATCTGGCAATAGCAACAAGGTCAAAGTTTCTAAACAAAACTCAGACACTTTCATTGTATCTGCCATTTGATTGGCTGATTGGATGATTAAATGCAGGTGTACACGAGTTCCTAATAAAGTGAACGATATGATCTTTGAATAACGTCTAACTTTTGTTTAAACGTCTGTATTTTATGTTACTGTTAGGATTGGAACCTTTCCAAAGGCATCATCCAAATGAGTATACCTAAATCTGCATGTTAATAAAAGCTTAAATGTAGCTTTTGATTGATTGCCGGAGTCTATTTATTTATTTATTTATTCCATACTTAATTATTGAATCATTTCAAGACGCTCTCTCGAAGAGAACGTCTTTAAGGAGCGCTCTTAATTCGGTCATGGAAATACCACGCAATCATGCTTATCCTTTATAAACAAATTTCTCTGTAAATCCTTTTGCAATGACAATGC
Organism: Tachysurus vachellii; assembly: GCF_030014155.1. Classification (NCBI taxonomy): domain Eukaryota; kingdom Metazoa; phylum Chordata; class Actinopteri; order Siluriformes; family Bagridae; genus Tachysurus; species Tachysurus vachellii. The sequence continues at coordinate 5,635,039 of NC_083484.1, read as the reverse complement.
AAGTTATCTACAGTTGCTTGAGAGAAAAGGAAGTTTAAACCTACAGTGTTGTTCAATTGGTATCCATCGTAGTACGAGTGGTTTATAAAGGAAGTCTGACTGAAAAACGATCCATATATTAACATCTAGGTTTTCATGGACACAGTGGGCGGAGCTTTTGATAATGCAGTTGTTGCGAGTGGCCAAGACGGTGAAATACATTTTAGAGATTTTTCAGAGAAGACATGCTTCGATTTGATTCGTCTAAAAATACTAGAAATGACCAAACTGCCTCCTTACCATGTCTGGATGTAGAATACTGTACTGTATTCTATGGCTTCCTTCAGATTTTGCTTTAGATCATGTTTGGTATATAATCTAAGACTGTTTACAGCACTGATGTAATGTCATGGCTTTAAAAATGTGTCAAAAATGAACATTTCTGTGTTTATTTCTTAATCTAGATTATGTGACTGTCTGAATCTAATCCGTTCAATTTGCTTTTTTTTTTTTAGCGGGGCTTCTCGACAGCTGTGTGGAACAGATGAAGCAGCTCCACTCTCAGCTTCACCTGGAGTCTGTAAGGCCGGGCAAGACTGCACACAAGAAAAAGGTAACCAGACTTTGTGTCTGTGTGTCTACCTGTGTGCGTGTGACTGTCTGTCTGTCTGTCTGTCTTTGTGCGTGTGCCCCTTGTCTGTGCGCGTGTAACCCCCTCTGTGCGCGTGCCTGTGTGTCCCCCCGTCTGTGCACGCGCCTGTGTCCGCCCCGTCTGTGCATGCGCCTGTGTCCGGCCTCGTCTGTGCGCGCGCCTGTGTGTCCCCCCGTCTGTGCACGCGCCTGTGTCCGCCCCGTCTGTGCATGCGCCTGTGTCCGCCCCCGTCTGTGCGTGCGCCTGTGCCCCCCCCTTCTGTGCGCACGCCTGTGTCCCCCCATCTGTGCGCACACCTGTGTCCCCCCCCCCGTCTGTGCATGCGCCTGTGTCCGCCCAGTCTGTGCACGCGCCTGTGTGCCCCCTTCTGTGCGCACGCCTGTGTGCCCCTCTGTCTGTGCGCGTGCCTGTGTGTCCCCCGTCTGTGCGCGTGCCTGTGTGTCTCCGTCTGTGCCTGTGTGCGCGTGCATCTGTGTATGTATGTATGTGTGCGTGCGTCTGTGTATGTGCGCGTCTGTGTATGAGGGTTTGTATGTCTGTATAGGGTGTGCGGGTGTGTGTGGTAAAAATAAAAGAAGTTTGTGTGCAAGTGTGCGTAGGTGGTAAAATCCATACTGCTAGTTCGCCACTTCACATGGTGTGATTTCACTTGTGGGTTAGCACAAGTTTCCTCATTTTTGCGAGTGCTGTTTATAGTGTGTACAGTACATCACACCACACATAACTGTTTCCTACTTTAATTCCTCTTTAGAAATGCCTAATAGTATAAAATGTGTCTTCTTTCAGCGTGAAAGAACAGAACAAAACAAGAAAAAGGAAATCTGGGAATCTGATTGGTCAAACAGTTTATTCATTTTTTTTATAACAGCAGCTCTGACAATAGTTCCAGCTCGAGTTTATATGAATAAATTATAATGTCTATTGAAACGATTGACACATTTGTATGATGGAAGCTCACCATAAATAGGTGTAAAACAGAACAAAAAAACAATTGTATGAAGCTTGACTATACACCACACTCTGCAGGTCCAAGAGAGCAGCAGTCGCTAGGCGGTCAGTAGACGGTCACGCTAGGCGGTCAGTAGACGGTCACGCTAGGCGGTCAGTAGACGGTCACGCTAGGCGGTCAGTGGACGGTCGCGCTAGGCGGTCAGTGGACAGTCGCGCTAGGCGGTCAGTGGACAGTCGCGCTAGGCGGTCAGTGGACAGTCGCGCTAGGCGGTCAGTGGACAGTCGCGCTAGGCGGTCACATGGCCGTGACTAGACAGCCATTAGACAGTCATCTGCTCATGGATACAGAAGAACACTGATGGCGCTTTCTCTAGGTGTGATTTATTTCTTTTGTACCCGTTACACACGTGACACATTATACCTGCAGTACATGCACTAGCACTGTATTATACACAGGTTTTCCTCAGATTTTCTCACATATGTAAGCTTTTATACTCAGTGATTTTGGTTGTCACTACCTAGGAGGAGAACAGCATGAAGGAGCTCAGGATGTTGTTGGAGATCCTGAGGAACTGTCTGTATCAAAATAAAGAGTGTAAAGTAGGTAACTGCTTTATGTATTTGTCCTGTACAGATCTTTTGTTCTAGCATGCTATTTTTGTGTTTGTATTTTTTGAAACCAGTATTCAGTCACTTGTATGTTATAGCAGTGATCAAGCAGTTAAACAGCAAGCTAAAACTTCTACAGACCTGAACATTTATAATGCCGAATACAATAAGAAATAATACTTCCATCATTAAAAGTGTTCATATCTGCTATTCCCTCTCAGGAAGTAGCGACGGATTTAAAACTCTCCTCAGTCGTGTTGTCTCTTTGGCCGTGGCTCCTTCTGAACGACGCCAGCATGATGGCAGCATTAGAGCTCCTCTGCGTCTACACGGCCAACTGTGCCGCAGGTGAGGCGCAAACCTTAAACATAACTCAAGTCATGTCGATCGTTGTGTGTGACTCATATCCAGCCTTGTAATGCCAGGAAAATACGTGACTCATATAAGAAAATAATCATGATTATTTGTAACAGAACATCTGAAAATGATTTATTCCTCTTAAACAACTCAAATTTGATATTCATGCATGAATCTAAGCAGGGACTCTGGAGCTGAAAGGCTGCAGCGCTATCACACTGACACCCAGCAATACGACTGATTACAGCGTTCTCTTTCTTAAAGGATGACGTGTCACCGTTACACCTTAAATAAGAAAATAATAGCCATGTAAAGACAAATTATTAGTTGCAGAAGAAAATCAGTTCAATTCATCGGGTCTGTAGAACAGCATACCACAAGCCCAAATCACAAAACAGCAGAAGTGCTCGCAACCCTACACACCACCATTTCTCATGGTACAAGAAATGTACGCCTTGGACTCTTCTTCTCTTCCATCCTAGTTGGTGGAACGAATTTATGCCAAGATGTCCGAACAACTGAGTCCCTAGTATTTTACAAAACGTATCTATAGACTAGACACTGAACAAGGCCCTCAATTGCTCAAGTGCATAAAATGAGATAAAAATGTAAGTCGTTTTGGATAAGTTCACCTGCCAAATGCCGTAAATGTATATTTCCTCCTAACGGAGTTTTAGACTGATGGTATTCTTAGTCCTTGATCTAGTGAATCAGTATTTATTTATTCATTGATAGTGGCCAGAGAAGCTGTAAGTCGTTCTGGATAAGGGCATCTGCCAACACACGTCCAATATTTTCTTCCCTTCCCTTCGGTATTCCTGATCTGCAATCAGATTGAATTCATTTGGATTGAATAATTGAGCACATGTACTGTAAACATATCTACAGATACAAAAGGAATTGAAGCGCTGCTAAAAAACATTACATCAGAAACATGGCGTGTTCATTAAAGCATGTTAAAAAGTGTCAGCAAACTTGAAAGGTGAAAGTTATTGTGTACCTTTTCCCTAATGTCTTATTTACACACAATCATATGACAATCCTGGGAAAGTCTCTGCTACATCACTGAGCTGAAGAGAAGATAGATTATGGATTTCAAAATCCATGTGTCTGCAGAGGGTCTTAACGTTGCTAGGGAGTCAATATTACAGTTCTAAATAAGAAAGAAAATAGACGTGAATGCTAATGCAGTATACACGTAGCTCTCTGCAACAGCGATCTGACTCATCACTCAGTACTGTAAGAGCTTCTGTGTAAATAACTGACATAAACCTAGAGGCTACAATAGCGACTCTGTTGGCGTGAGTGCAGAGTTTCAGATGCGCTCAACACTGCAGCAGAGGCTCAACAGTTCTACCCTCAAATGTAAGAGAATGTACACTATAGTGCACGTGACACAACCTACATTTGGTAGGGGAACGTGTGCTTGTGTGGGTAGTTAAGGGTGCTTACTTTCCTTAAATTTGTTACCTTAAATTAATCTTTAAGCGTTTTCTAATACAAATGAAATGAAAGCCTGTTATATTCAGTATTTAAGGAATAAATATGCGAGTACTGTTACCATAAATGACATTTTTCTCTTGTTACATTTAATTTTATAATCTATTTATACTAATACTTCATTATATTTTATTGTGGTTACCATATAAACATGGGAAGAGCATCAGCTAAAAAAACAAACAAACAAAAAAAAAGCTTAGCAGATTGTGAAGACATAAATATCAGATGGTCATCAGTATTCAACAAACCTGTTTCCGAAAAGAGATTTTAATTTTTAAATTTCAAAAGACATTTTTATATATATATATATATATATATATATATATATATATATATATATATATATATATATATATATATATATATATATATTTATATATTTATTTATGTTACTGCTTTTCTGAGCCTACAACTTATTCAATGTATTTGTATAGTGCGTTTAACAATTCCCATTGTCTCAAAGCAGCTTTACAGAAGTATACACTGTGCCATCTCAACTGTACAAATCCTTGAGAATATTTCACCAAACACTGAACCCTTTAAGACAATGGACAAAAGGTTAATGCTACATTCACACTTACAGTGACGAAGCAACCAGAACCTAATCATTTTCAGTGAGATCAGCCGAATACCACCGACATGACCAGTGACTGTCTGTGACTAGATGTTGTGTCCAATACCTTGACAAAATTGAGTAAAGTTGAACGTCATGGAAATACGGAGCGACTCGGACGGCAGAGCATGGGCACATGATGCATAGCAAGAAACACACCGCTTCTCGACGCAGTTACATATACACTGCTGAGTTTTATATACAAATGCCAAATCTCCCTCCAGAACGTTTTATTTTAATGGCGAGAGAACCGATTTGTTGTCGAGTGGAATGCTAGATTCGACACCCTATGATAAATGCTGTTACTATGGCAACCAGTAGTAGGAACTCCTACTGATGACTTCATATTACAGCAGCTCGTGACTTGCAGCAATAAAATCACTCATGTGAATCATTTGAATGGGAAGCGTTTCAGTTCGGACTACATTTAAGAACTAATATTTTATGAAATTTGAGTTTAGTACAAAACATTTGTCACATTTAGGAAAAAGAAAAAAAGAAAATAAAAAAAAAATATATATATATATATATATATATATATATATATATATATATATATATATATATATATATATATATATATGACTACAATGATAAGTCAAAAGAGCGATCAGGCTGCATAATGAGCCATGGAAGTGAAAAGGCCTCATTAACTCAACAATAGAAGCTAATTTGTGTAGTTCATTTAAATATTGCTTTAGTATGTTGTCATTCTAGCAAGCGTGCAATAGAGTAAACGCCATAAGTACTGCTATTTATATCAGTTACACTTTAGGGTTTTTTGGGCTTTTTTTTTGCTGTGAGTGTAGCAATGATGCCTGAGCTCATGGAACACACAATGCCAAAACAGGATGTGGCTTTACACCTGTGATGCAACTCACCTATTTGGAGGTGCGTATGAATTTTCTCTCATACTGCACTTCACCTTTGAGAGCTCAGTAACAAGTGGTAGGAGGTGTTAGTACAGAAAGTCAGTATTCAACACACTTTGCTCATTTTCATGAATTATACAGATTTGGCATTGTTATTATTAGACAGGGTGATGCACTTCCTTCAGCTTATAGTTATTGTCGTTGTCTTTGCTAGTTTTGTCGTTCAACCTGAATCTTAGTCGCCTTCTGTTGTTAAACCCACAATTCTAGTACAGCTTGAAGTCCTTGCAGTCGATCTCTCCATCGCACACATGGGTGTTCAACACACAGTCACTAGCATCTTTACAGAGCTTTGAGCCTAAACGACACTTTAAGGCAGCTGCTTCTTTTGGCATTGCAGCAGCAGAACATTCCATCTCGTCAGACCCATCAGAGCAGTCTGAGCATCCATCACACACCAGATATTGCTCAATACACTTCCTCCTGTTCTTACAGAGGTAGTCACCTATCTTCAGACACGGATCTATACAAGAGAGCTCATCAGAACCATCAGGACAATCCAACTTTCCATCACAGAGTTGAATTGGAGACATACATGAGGCTGTGCTTTCACAAAACACTGAGGGGCTTCTACACTCTGGAGGGTGAGCTGATAAATCTATTGACCCTACTTCAGAAGAGGCCTTTCTGTTCATCATAGCTCCATGATTAGTAGAGCAATCTGCTTCATCTGTTCCATCTACACAGTCTCTCTCCCCATCACACAGGAAGTTATCAGGGATGCACCGAGTCTTATTGTCACAGCGATGGCTGCAGCTCTTGGTTCGTGTAAAGCAGTCCAGTTCATCAGAGCGATCCTGACAGTGAGGAGTCCCATCACACACTTGCTTCTTGTCTATGCACATCCTCCCATGAGCACATTGAAATTGCCCTTTTTTACATTGCCGTTCACAGCCCTTCTCATCTGATCCGTCCCTGCAATCCTTTTCTCCATCACACAAATGACTGTAGAGGATACATTCACTTCCATCCCTGCATGATGATGATGATGATGATGATTTTATCTGTACTGAATGAGTAACAACTCTTTAAAATGACTTGTATGTATGTCCACTTAAACCAAGACTAGTAACAAATTAATAAATTGTGTGGCAAGAAATATAAATTATACAGGATATGTGTTACATAAGGCATATAAATATAAAGTCATAAAATTATGCTGAGGGGGGCACGGTGGCTTAGTGGTTAGCACGTTCGCCTCACACCTCCAGGGTTGGGGTTCGATTCCCGCCTCCACCTTGTGTGTGTGGAGTTTGCATGTTCTCGGGTCCTCCGGGTACTCCGGTTTCCTCCCCCGGTCCAAAGACATGCATGGTAGGTTGATTGGCATCTCTGGAAAATTGTCCCTAGTGTGTGATTGTGTGAGTGAATGAGAGTGTGTGTGTGCCCTGCGATGGGTTGGCACTCCGTCCAGGGTGTATCCTGCCTTGATGCCCGATGACGCCTGAGATAGGCACAGGCTCCCCGTAACCCGAGGTAGTTCGCATAAGCGGTAGAAGATGAATGAATGAATGAAAATTATGCTGATTTGTTTTTTCCCAAGACAGAGGTAAAGTTCAGTCAGAGGTAAAGTTTTTTTTTTTTTTTTTTTTAAAGATTCAAAAGTGAGGATGTTGGATTTTGTGGTTTCTGTCTAACAAGCTGCATTTTTTTCTGTCATTTTAAATCCAATCGAAAGTGATTACAGAAAGCAACTGTTGATGTTACGTGTCTCTATAAACAATTAAAGTAAGAAAGATTGTTCTCATTGACAAATGTGGTATAAGAGACATTAAACACTTTGCTACAGAAAAGTGAAATCACCTGCGGGGCAGAAAGAGCGCCATAGCTTTGCACATCACATTAAGCCAGTCATTGATTATTTTACTGTAACAGCATAGCTTCAAGAGGTTTATTCATTAGAGATTCATTGCTATTGTCTGCTCCGCTTAGTCATGTTTCATCTCTGATCTTTCTATCTCTCTCTCTCTCTTTCTCTCTCTCTCTCTCTCTCTCTCTCTCTCTCTCTCTCTCTCATAGCATGCAGTGCTGTATGCGGTAGTTCATCTCACGCTACGTTACCTAGAAATCCTGTGACGATCTCTCTGATGCAGGCAGTGCTGAAGTTGGCGTCACAGGTTCCTCCTGACAATAACAGCATCCATGCGCTTGCTTTCTCTCTGCTCGCTAATCTGGCTATCTCCAGAGACTGCAGAGGCCTCCTACAGAAGGTACACTGCACGTTACGCTAAATGTATGTTTACACCCGGAACAATATTTGGTACAACATACTGTGATATGACTGGGTCCATGTAAGAGGAAGCTGCTTTATTTGTTCTTTTCGGATCGAATTTTAAGGAGAGCCGTTCTCAAAGCCTCCTCACTTCAGGCACATTTGAAGGTTCAATCATGTGTGTCTTGTCAGAGAACACAGTGCTAAAACACACCTTATATTGGTTTTAAATGAATTAAATTGAGCTATTATTTAGTTATTCAGCTTCATTTAAATTTATGTGAAATCCATCTCTAGGTTTGCTTAAGAATCAAAATTGCTGTTTTACTTAAGAGGTGTGTGTCCATCATTACAATTCCCTTTTCTCTATGTACCTCTATGTAATTTTAAATGAATGAATAAATGTCTGTCTATTTTTTTATGGTAAGAACTGAAATATCATGGAGAAGGGATGTTTTCTAGAAAATCCCAGAAAGATTCTGGGAACTTTGAGCTTGACTGAAGCATACATACTTCCACCTCGCAATTGTAACCAAACATCTGACCTCAACCAAACATCTTGTTTCCCTTCTCTTCCACTTTGTAGAGCAACTTCCTGCAGCACTTCCTGTCCCTTCCGACACCTCGGTTGAGCAGTAAAAATAGTAAAAGCAGCACAGCAGCAGTGGTTCTGTCTCAGTGGCTCCAGCTGCTGCTGAACATCTCTTTCGAGGAAGACGGTCAACAGATGATCATGAAGATGAGAGGAGCTCTGGAGATGTTGTCTGATCTGGCTCAGGGCAAACATGGAGATAACAAATACAAGGCTCTGCTCATCCTTCATAACATATGCTTCTGCTCAGCAAACAAACCCAGAGTCCTCGCCTGCGGTAGGAACCGAGGCTAAGTGCGGCTAGTAGTAGTTAGGTAGACAAATAGTATTGTGGGTATTGTAAGGAAATAAACCTGCATGTCCATGAATGTAGTCTACTTTTAAAAAAAGAACATAAATATCATTACAATATAAATCTTGAGCTGTGTCCCAAATGACATAGTAATCAGTATTCACTTACATTATGCACTGTACCATCTAGTGTATGAATTTTAGAAGTATTGTCTCTATTGGACTTTTTTTTTTTTTTTTTAGCAAGCAGAAGTATATTTAGCAGAATAGCCATTAAAAAATGTTGAAAAATAAATCACCTAACATTTTTGTAAAAAGTCTTGTTTACCAGTGTTGTCGGCCATCTTGAAATTTTATACAGTGTCTCTATTTATCTGCGTAAGCAAAGCTGCAACTGTTGAGTGCATGAAGTGTCCAAAATGCCATACCTCTTGCACATCCTGGTACTTGAAGTGCACTTTGTCTGTTTGAACACACTACTCACTATTTACACTACAAAATGAAGTAGAATAGTGAATATGTATGTGGTTTGGGACACAGCTTCGGAAAACCTTGAAGAGCCCATGACACTTGTAGATACCAGATTCTTGTAGAGCGTTATCAGTTCTGTGCATGTCTTGATATCTGCGATGTAGACAGATAGATCATTTTCTATACATGTTTAACCTAAGCACTTAAGTCATTTTCTCATCATCACACAGATAAAGCAGTAGAGCTGCTCGTGTCGTGTTTGGAAAGCAACTCGTTAAACGTTCGTGCTCTCGGAGCGTCAGCGCTGTGGGCTTTACTGCACAACTATCAGAAGGTATTCATCGTCTGTTACTCTGACAAGTGACAAAGGGATGCAGATCTTTGCCTCTAATTTTATTTTGACATCGACAGTGTGGAAATAACTACATAGCTCAAATTTGACCAATTAATCAATCATGTCTAATATTAAATGTTGGAATTGGACCCAGATATTTATTTTGCTGATGACAATAAAAGTGTTTTTTCTTATTAAATACATTTGACTTCGATTTTAAAGGCAAAAGCAATTCTGAAGTGTCCCTCCATCAGACTGAAAGTGGACGGAGCATACACCCTCTCTAAGAAAGGTTTGACTTACCACACACACATGTTTGTTTGCTTGCTTTTATCAGTATTAAGTTTTAGTAGTTGTGGAGTTTATTTTGTATGTTAAAAGCCTGGGAAAAGCTGCCATATTTTCTGCTAGTCTCTTGATATTTGTCCAGTCTTCAGCTGTCCATATTGTGCCTACTGTAGTCTCAGATTCCTCTCCTTGGCTGACTGTTGTGTGTAAAAATGCCAGAAGATCGTGAGATTTATTTTAGGCTATTTGAATGACCGCATTTATCAGTGTGTCTTTAGAAGAATACCTTATTTGTCATGAAACAAAACCAAAAACTGTTATTATACATTAAAACACAGTGAAATTCTTATTTTTTTTCCACATATCGCAGCTTTTTAGGAAGCTGTGGTCAGAGCACAATGTCAGCCAGGATACAGTGGCCCTGGAGCAGAGAGGGTATATAAGGGCCTTGCTCAAGGGCCAAACCTAGTAGTGCAGGCACTGAACAAATAAATAGATTAATAAATTGCATGATTCTTTGCGGACACCAAGGCAAAGTTAGACCGTAGCCTAAATATAAACATTACCACGTAATGTTTGGTCAAATATTATTGTTTTCTTATATAAGATAGACATCGCTACTATGTGTACTACAGGTAGAAAGCTGTTTACAAGAAATCAGCCACAGTGATACATGTTTTGGTTTTTCCCCACAATGCCACACACATATATCAAAAGAATACTTCACTGATTTCACTTTCACTCAAGCATTTCATATACAGTTTGTATTGCTATCATGTTAACAGCTTGATCTATACTCATATACTTTCACTTTTTTTCACTTAACAGGTGCAGAACCCAAAATAGAAGAGAACACAAACGTATATTTATTAAAATGCCTTGAACATCTCAGCCATCTTTTAAACACATGAGTGCCTAATAAAGTCCTAATGAATGTTCGTGCAAAACATCATGGAAAATGTAAAATAAGTTTTATATCTTTTTTTTTTTTTTTCCCTTATTTCAACTTATTTAAAGACAACTCACAGTAATGTTATTTAAACTATTGCTTTTCCAATCTGAAATAAATGTTTTATAGTTAAACTGTTTATCCAGTCTGCTGGAGTGTAGGTTCTTGTGAAGGATAGCAAACTGTTCGGTGCAAAAGTTTGCATCCCCCAAGGTCTTCAAATGCAGGGAATGAAGAAAGTCTTAAAGGATCACATGTAACATATCGTACAAGAAGGCAACAAGCTAAAACAGCAAGTAAAATCAACAGAAAAATAAGTAGAGACATATTTTTTGCCTTGAAGGAGGCAGTGAATGATATCTGGTCAAATTCTGACAAGAGTATCAAGAAGAATCTGCAACGATTTGACAAGCAAGCTGGCAAAATTTGAACAGAAACGTACAGTCAGGGAAAAAGGAGTGTACACCACTTCAATTCTGTGTTTTTATATATCAGGACTTAAAAACAGACTTTGGTATATAACAGTCATTTTCTTCACAGGTGAAAAAATTAAGTACGCTCTTCCTACTTCAACAGTCATTAAGAAGTGAGGTGTTATTAATCATGTGCCTTTAATTATCTCATATTATTAAGATATGTAGAAGCAAAATGTTTGGAGCACTCATGCATGTGTCTCCATCGTGACTAGAAGGAAGGACATCAGTCATGACCTCAGAGAAATAGTTGCTACTCCTCAATCTAGGAAGGGTTACAAGGCCATTTCCAAACAATTTGAAATTCACTATTCTACAGTGATTGTTTACAAATAGAGTTCCTAAGAGGAAAACCCATGAGCTACACCATGTAACGTAAAGGTCACTCCAAGCATATTTTAAACTTTCAGAAAAGGTTTGTTATGATGACTTTTGAGTGGTTTGTAAAATTGCATCTAAACTAACTACAAATGTTCTGAAACAATAGTCTTTGGAAAAATAAGACCAAGGTGCAAATGTTTAGACATCATGAACAGCACAATGCTGGGATAAAAAACAACATGGCATATCACCACAAATACCTCATACCAACTGTCAATCATTGTGGTGGAGGGGTGATGACTTGGGCTTGTTTTTACCACCACAGGAAACTTGCAGTCTTTGAGACAATGATTAACATCACTTTATACCAGAGGGCATCTGTTCACACCTTAAACTGGACCGAAATTAATCTGGATCATACTGGATTAGAGCAACACCTGATTGGGTAAAGAAGACAAAAATCAAGGTTTTGGAACAGGCATGTCAAAGCTGTGCATAAACAAATGCCCTTAAATATCAAACTACAAAAAAAATTGTAAAGATGATTGGGGCAAAATTTCTCCCAAACAGTGTGATAGACTGGTCCAATCCTTTAGAACCCAATTACTTCAAAATACTGTTGCTAAGGTTGATTTTTACTTGTATGACTGGATTACATTCAGAGAGGTGGGTGCAGACTTTTGAATTTGATTCATTTTGTTTTTATATTCCCTATTATTCATTTCAAGACACTGAACACTGAACCTCTTGCTATCTTTAATAGTTTCCTTTCAGTTCACTCTGAGGGTGTGCATCGTTTTGCACTCATTTACAAAGCCTCTGCATGTTTAGCTACAAAGTGGGGAAAAATACCATGGACACCACCTCCATGTTGCTTTGTTCTTAGGTAGTTAGCCAGTTAATTGTGATAAGTGATGTATATTTTCCAAAATAAACAGCAATCTCCACATTTTAGATTTGACAAATGAAGATGTATGAATGTTTTAATAGTTTATCCAAATCAAATACTTGTGTATTCACAGTATATGTCATTTAAATGTAAAAAGTACTAGTGTTTATTATTGATTTTACCGACAGCCATGTAGATGGGGCAGTGGTGGCTGAAGTGATTAAGGTTCTGGGATGTTGATTTAATAATCAGGGTTCAAGCTCTACACTGCTAAGCTGCCACTGTTGGGCAATTGAGGAAAGCCTTTAACCCTCCCAGCTCCAGGGGAACTGTATCATATATGCCTCAGCGCTCTGACCACAAACTCCTCAGTTGGGGTATATAAAGAAAATTATTCCACTGTGCTGTAATGTGTATATATTTGTGATAATAAAGGCATCTCTGCCCAATTTTATTCCATTTGCAGGCAAATGCTGAATGTGATGCTGAGGAGATTTTTCCAAGTTTATGAGTGTTTTTTTGTTTTTGTCCTAGTCAGAGAAATGAACATGAAGGAGGTGGATTATTTATTTAATCATCCTTTTTTTTCCTCACACACACAGTTCAGTTAAATTCATAATGGGACAAAGAATTTTGTGAAGAAATTTTTTTTGGTTAAAAGTATTACAACTTTTGTTTCCAATGTTTCAGGAAATAGTATCTGAACCCAGTAGGATTTGAAACACAAAAAATAAGAATCTTGAATGGAGCTGCCTTTCTGTATTTAAGTGTAAGTGTTTGGAAGTGTGGTTGTGTGTGTAAGTGTGTGTGTTTCGATTTGCCCATCAAATGCATGAAGTGTCGTGTGTGATGAATTGCGTAACCCTAACAGTTTCATTGTAGATATCTTTTTACAGCTAATGGGTAAAGAAAAAATACATTTCAGAGATGAACAACTTTACTGTAACTTCTTTACACTTCAAATCATCTTGCTGTATTATTTGCTAGTTGGTTTTACTTCACATTTATGAAAATAGTCATTTCTTTTAAAACACTTCAGATTCTTGTCTCTCACAGTGAGTGTTGTTTCACTGTCTGACAGATAATAATTGTGGTAAAAGAACAATAAATGGTTAAGTTTCAGTTTTAGTAAGTTACTTCCCCTTGTTCAATTCTGAATCGCTCTTGAGTGTCTCTGAACAGGAAGTCGTTCTTTGCGTCTCGTCTTCATCAATGCTGCATTCATTTTCACTCAGACCGTGATGATGGAGGCTGTACAAAAGGAAAACTGGTACTTCATGGCACTTCTGATTTCACTCTCTTTTATCAAAGGTACTGTGCTGCTACTTTCAATGTACTTTTTGTGATAACAAAATATACTTATTGAAAAAAAACTTGTATAAATCAAATAATATTTACAAAGAAAGTTTAAAGTACTTATAGTAATATGTGAAACAGATTTCTTTCATTCAAGAACCCGCAGTTAATTTTTTTTATTTATTTACTATCTTTATGAGTAAATTGATTATTAATTCAAATTGGAAAGTAATAATAAAGTAATAGAATTTTTAATAAAATAGAAATTATGACCATAAATTTGTATAAAACCTGATTTATAATAATAATAATAATAATAATAATAATTATTATTATTATTATTATTATTATTATAAACCAGGTCTCCTTAGTCTTTAACAATGAACAGAACATATAATTAGCATTAGCATTTCTGTGAGGGGGAGAACACCACGTTGACATACTTTTCATTTAATTTGACATTTCTTCAACATTTGCAATTGTTCAGACACCGCTTCTCCACAAGAAAGTCTTCCAGCTTTAAAGAGCAAAAACTAATGTTTATGGCTCCAATTAAACAATTAACAGCAGGAACTAACTTGTTTTACAAATGCCCCTTAAAAACGAAATGTATCTATACTGTAAATAGATAAAGGGTATGGAGTGTTGTTAATGAGTGTATTTAAAAGTTTATTGTATTGACAATTTGAACTTATAACAAAAGAATCGACAGCTTCATGTCAGAAACCAGCACAGCATCTTAACTTAAGATTTTCTTTCCTAGATCATCATGTCCCTTTGTGTTTTATTCCTTACATATGGACTATATTTCAAATCAGGCAGCTTTGTGGAACAACTGCCTTCCAGTGTCACTTGTATGTTGGCTGAGAGATAAACGCAAACTGAACACCAAGTATAACTTGCCGTTTCTATACTTCAGATATCCAGCTGTGAACCTGGAGGCTTTTTTCAATTATTAATACTGTACATAATTTCAGACAAGTACAGACATGGAAACTTCTCCTGTATATTGAATATCAGTTTCCTCATATTCTAATGTGGTTACTTGCATAGATGATGATATGTGTTAATTGTTTCTTCAGAGCCTTTAGCCACCTGCTGAGTGACTATTTAATAACTCTCATGGTCATCCAGACTAAACATGCTTGTTGTGAGGGAATGTTTGCTTTTCTGCTTTGTCTATTGTACAGCTTGTTTGGGTAAAACCAGCCTATTTTAGATTTTTTTCCTTGTAATGTTTTTAAATAAAACCTCAACTTGAGTGTACTGATCTTTGGATAATTTTAATTACATTTGAGGGGTTTATCTCCATCGCGTGCCATGGTTTCGTGTCAAATGGCAGTTGGAAAAATAACTCTCGTCACTCTTCGGTGGTGGGAAATCAGATGATGGTCTTTGAGGTTTCTGTGTTAGCCAAGTTTCCGACTGAGACGTTTTCTAAATACAGGTGTACAAGACATGTCTACATACTTTGTTGTATGACAGAAGTCATTAAATTAAAACAGGTTCAGAATATTCTACCTGATGTCTTGAAGAACTCTTTACCACATAATATCGTGGTAACATAAAAACAGTTGCTATTTTCCTGATCACATTCGATATGATGAGGTAGACATAGCATTCATTCAAGTATAGACATTTTCTTTGGTATTATGGACTTTGGTATTATGGATTACACAGTGGCTCAGAATTTTTTTGGTTGATGTTCATATATACATATGGTATCACCATAGTGAGATTCAAAGAGCTCTCTAAGGCCTTTAGAAAGAAGATTGTTGATGCTTAAGAGTCTGGTAACGGATATAAAAAGATCTCAGAAGAATTTGTAATTAGACATTCCACTGTCCAAAAATCATTTAAAACAGCTGCCAACATGGCCAGGTCAGGCCATCCAATCAAATTCACCCCGAGAGCAGACCGCAAGATGATTAAAGAACCATCTGTGAAAAAATTAAAGCTGAAGCAGTACTGGACCATGTCCCAAAACATACCAGTAAATTCTCCAAGGACTGGCTGAGAGTTTGGAGAAAAAATAAAGAATTTGGTCAAAGCTCAGATCTAGAATCCTATGGGGATACACACCGATCAGGCATAACATTATTCTACCTTCCACCTTCATGATATTGTGGATATTGATTGATTCTGCTTTACTATTGTCTTGTGTTGGTCCACCCTGTTATCTTGCTATTTACTGTGTTATAATCGTACTGGCATACTTAACAAATGTATAGCAAGGTAGTATTACAGTATCTGTGTTTATCTATCAGTCTCGGAGGAGCTGCAGATCCCAGGCAGCATAGTGAAGCTTCAGAATGGGATGTTGTTGGATTGCTCATGTCCCTGGAGTGGTAACCTCATCATGGTGTCATGGACTAAAGATGTCAACTCGGCTCCACTTGCCATTTTTCACCCTGAGTACGGCGTCAATTTTGACGCTGCTTACGACGGTAGAGTTGAGTTCATCGCTGCATCAGCGTTGGACGGCAGCATCAGAATAATGAACGTCACTGAAAAAGATGAGGGTGTGTATCACTGCTCAGTGCAGACCTTTCCTCAAGGGTCATGGACCAAGGATACACTGGTGCAAAAACAAGGTACTGTATGAGGGCATTTGAATTCATTTTTTTGTTTATTTATAAGATATTTCATCACATTTTACAATCTTTCTATTAGTTTTCTGAGCAATTATGATCTTTTATACAAACATTCTATATTGTCCAGATGTAAATAGTTAAAGCTGGATTATTCTGAACTCCAGATAAACAGAATCCTGGGCTATATAGTTGGATGTTTCACACTGCTCATACTTTACCCGAGGTTAACAGTTAACCCTGGTTATTCAGAATCTTATGTTTCACAGTACAATCCTAAGCCCTGGGTTAACATTTTATTTGCATCTTCATGACTGTTTTGAATAACGGCTTGTCTCGCACGTTCATATCGGTGAGGAAAAAAACGACTATTATTCTGCAACTGAGGTATTATTTTTCATAGCACTTTAAACTTTATTTTTATTGGCCTTGTTAATTTATTTGCATAATTAACCAGACGTTCATTATCAAACTTACAGTTTTTCAGTGTCATGTATTTCAACCTCAACCAAGTTTTTTTCATCCTGTATTTCTTGTGATATGACGCATGTATTCAGTTGCTATGCGTCTAGTCGTAATGTTCTAATACTGTGTTGTTTCACACTGTACATGTTTCGCACCATAATGTGGGATTAACACAGGTAAACCAGCACTAACCCTTTTATAACCCCGGGTAAAAAGCAGCGATAACCCTGCTTCTAAATTACACATGTTAAACGCTCCTCTGGCCAGGATTAAATGCAGGGTTTACAATGACAGTAACTCTTTGGTTAAGCCCAGTGTAAAAAACCCTAATGATTACTAACCATCATTTCATGCTGGGTCAAGATTTTATTTTATTAATTCACCTTTTTTTTGGCCTGCATTATCTGTGACAGAATTAAACGTAGTACCACGATAACCTGGATATCTGTTTATAAAGGTGAATGATCTGTAATATGATATGGTTTTGTGTATTTTATAAGAATATCGATCAAAATCTATGAAACAAAGTCTAGGAAACAATATGACTTCATGTTTAAATAAAAATTTATATTATATCAAAGACTTTGGAATTCTAAAAGAAAATGAAGCCAGTGATATGGAGAAAATGTAGATAACCTTTCAAGAGTATATGAACTTCACCTTTAAGACAGGAGATTAATTGAAAACATACCCTTTAAAATAATAAGCTAAAAGCTGAAAACCTTTAATGTTTTCTCTGGCTTGTCCTTCTGGAGGAACTCAGTGAAACCTACAACAGAGCGTATCCTATTAAAAGGTACTAATACGCCTGTGTTTAAAAATAAACACCATTGCTTATCTGCTAAGGAGCTTTAAATGAACTGTTTTGGGTTTGCTTTGAGGTTTATAAGCAATCTGGAAATTCTGAGTGTTTTTCTAAGAATATATACAAAAATGAGAAGATTACAGTTTAAAGGAAACTAAAAAAAGCTTTTTGCTGGAAAATTAGATCGGAGGCAAAAATCTGGACTTTAAAGTTTAAAGAAATCTTAAAATTTCATTGTCAGGTTATAAGTTTGGCATTCTGTCAGTTTTATTATTTTTGTTTTTGAGAAGTTAACATTTAATAGTAAATTTAGTCATGCAAGCCAAAGAGGAATGTCACCAATAGACAAAAGTCCGCTTTATGCTTAGTTCTTTTTTCCCCAGAATAACTACATGCTCAAACAAAATTCAATAATGTCTTCTTTTAAGTATTAAATCAGTTTTTGTGATGCGCTATAATGCTTCTATATACTAGTATAGATAATACATACTCTGTAAATACAGTATGTAGCATTAGGTGAGAAACTCCTTGAGCTGTTTATCTTATCATTTCTTTTCTCTTTCCTCTGTGCAGTGACGACCCCGGTCTTCTACCACAATCCCAACACCAAATATCTTCACGTCTCTGAAAGCGAAGACGTGACCATCAGATGTAGTCAAAACGACACCGTGTACAATGTCAGCATGGAGAAGATGGAGGGAGCGGATGGATGGATCAGTCTGTTAGCGGTGTGTAAACTGAGTGACGATGGTGTGGAACTCAGCGAGTATCTGCACAGTGGAGTCATGAACTGCAGCGACGCAATGGAGATGGAGCTGCATTTAAACAACGTGAACCAGCATGATGGCGGGAATTATCGCTGTAACTTCAGCACACACGGGGAGGTTTCTAGCAGAATTATCAGGCTCGTGGTGGTTTCCAGTCCAAAAGGTTTACAACTACACAACACTATTGCATATACACAGATGTCATCCATCAGCTGTGTGTTTACTGTCTGAATTTTTCAGACTCCATAACACCTTAAGAGTGCTATTTGTATAGTTTAATAACCCAACATTATGCATAAAATTGTAAATATACTGGATAGGTCAAAATAAAACTCTGTTTTCCTTTGAACTTTAAGCCACACCTCTAACTTCTGTTTCATCCCATCAAATTATCAGCTTAGAAAGAAAGCAATTTGGCTTCAAGATGGCCACTATGACCTTTCTTCCTTCCTTAATTCCTTCCTTTCTTTCTTTCTCTCTTCTCTTCTCTTCTCTTTCTCTGAGAACAACTAAGCATTTTAATGCAGTTTGCACAATGCCTTATACATTTACACTTAGCCTTGAGCAGGATTAAATAATCAACCAAATCTAAACAAAAAAAGTAATAATATACTGCTCCTACTGCTATAATTGTTAGTATGTTTTTTTAAGGGCTGTATTCAGAATTGAGTTGTTACACACCCCAGCATCCAGACCTCACTATGGATTTTAAGAGCTGTAGAGAACTTGCGCAAGAGATACAAGTTCGGGCTGGCATTTGAGTGAAACCAGAGTGCGTCTCAATCGTGCTTGATTCTTGACCTTGGACTTAAGTCTAAAGCGCGTCTTAATATTTTTGAGTTGGAACCACGCAATAAAGAGCAGTCATTGTGAAAAAACATAGGTGAGCCAATCCACACCTGAATCTGGAATGATTGACAGCCGTGTAAGTGTTTTGAACTTTGTCATATCGATTAATACCCTGGAAGCCCTGCTCTGGTCATCCCATGTCACATATCTCATGACCTATCGATTCTTCCCTTCTGGATAGATGCGCTGACTCGGCGCACTAACACTCAGAGGAAATGGAGCAGGTTTTAAGTTCATGTGTATGAATGTGAAAGAAAATCTGTCAGTATATCTGTAGGATTTTGTCTTTAGATATATTAAGTATTGAATTCTAGTTATTACGGGTGTCACTGAAAATATTCTGACTGAAAAAAAAAGTTTTAACAGACTTACAATGGAGTGTAAAATCTCACATGTTACATATCAGTTTAATTTGAATGTTAATTAGAAAGGGATTCAAAGTACTGCTCTTTTCCCTGCAGCAGTTAGTGTGTGTACAGTTTTAAAACTTAACTTTAGTGTTACATAAGACACGAGAGAGAACCCTGAGCTCTTTACTTTTGATACTACTGTGGCTAAATTACCTCATTAAATTACACAATTATTATGTACACTCTCATCCTTCATCTCTGTCTGCTTTTATTTCAGGACTCGGTTGGTATATTTACACTGCAGCAGGAGTAGCGATCGCACTCGTCCTGATGTCCGTCATTCTTTTGTTCACGTGGAGGAGCAGGTACATTACTGCATGCATGACATAAACCTGTACTCACAGTCCACTTTATGAAGAACACCTGTACAGATGTTTTTATCCATAAAATGATCCAAACATCCAATCACATGACAGCAGCACAGTTCATGAAATTATTCATCCCAGTGAGCAGCAGTTCTGCAGGCAGAAACACTTTGCTGCTGAGAAAGGACACGCTGGTTCAGTTTGAAAGGAAGTCTATAAGTAACTCAGACAAGCACGTTTTACAACCACGGTGAGCAGAAAAGCAAATAAAAAGGTCATCAAAAGACAACATCAGGTTCCAGATTGTAATAAAGAACCGGCAATGTCTTTTTTTCTCCTAGACTATTCTGTATCTTCACGATTTTATGATGCTGCTATATGATTGGATGATTGAATAATTACAGTATTGTTCAAAATAATAGTAGTACAATGTGACTAACCAGAATAATCCAGGTTTTTAGTATATTTTTTATTGTTACATGGCAGACGTTACCAGTAGGTGCAGTAGATTCTCTGAAAACAAACAAGACCCAGCACTTATGATATGCACGCTCATAAGGCTGT
This sequence comes from Tachysurus vachellii, assembly GCF_030014155.1. Lineage (NCBI taxonomy): Eukaryota > Metazoa > Chordata > Actinopteri > Siluriformes > Bagridae > Tachysurus > Tachysurus vachellii. The sequence continues at coordinate 5,614,574 of NC_083484.1, read as the reverse complement.
ACAATTGGGCAATTAGTTGAAAGGGGTGTGTTAAAAAAAATAGCAGTGTCTGCCGTTGACTGTACAAACTCAGAACTATTTTGTACAATCGTTTTTTTTTCCTAGGATTTAGCAATCCTGTGAATCACTAAACTAATATTTAGTTGTATGACCACAGTTGTCTCCATTGGTATATTATCCATGGGTAATACACATATGTACATATCTCTTACATACATTTGACTAATATTTGAAAAATTATATATTTATAAACTTTATTAGCGTCCATACTGTTTTCTACTCAGTAGCTATGTTCATATTCTCTGTCCATATCCTTATTTATTTATTTACATACATTCTTACTGTATATTTGCATATTTAACCTGTACATTTTCACAGTGCTTCTGTTTGTACTTCGGCGGAAGCTAAACTGCTTTTCATTACCGAGTAGCTTTTGTGTTTAACGATTATAAATTGGTCTTTTTCTTTACTGATACTTGGTTTCTTTCTTGAGTCTCTCACTCTTTGGTCTAAATAATAAAGTGCACTTTAATGTTCTCTCACTTATTCTGCAGGAGGAAGGTGAGGAGATTGGAGTACATGCCCCAGATACAAACCACCAAAAGAGAGGTAAAACCCCTTCACTGAGCATAATAAACACTTGTTCCTTTAATTAACAGTTTCACCAAATAAAGGACTGTGTATATAACACATTTCCAACCTAACTGGATGTCCATGAATACCACATTAAATGCTCCTACGAACTCTTATCCAGCTTGCTAACTGAGGCCCAGTTTATTGTCCTGAATCATGATAATCCTTACATTGTGTGCTTTAACAAATGAATTTCATGCTTAGCACATTTTTGTTCCTAGACACTTAGGGCTGGGCGATATGGCTGAAAACTGTATCACGATATCAGTGTTTCATATCGGTAGATATAAATAGTTATTGATTTTTTTATGACCAATTTTATGACCTATATATTACATTTAAACATTTTTATTTTAAACTTATAATATCCAAAAAACTGCCATACTGGCGAGCTGACTTTTCCTCTTTTATTCACAATTTCCTCGCTTGCTGCGGCTCATTTTCTGCTTATCAGTCACCGGTTACTGAAGAGGAATCCAGCAGACCAGCACAAGACAACGATATGGCACAACTAAACATGATATTGCTACATGATTGGCTGTTAGCGTGTCACTCCCTACATTGCTAGGTTATAAGAGAGTGAGTGCCTTTGTTAATGCAACCAAACTTGTTTTCTTCCGACAAAGAATAAAAAATAGCGAACGTTTTATCGAACACATTTTTTTATTGATATCGATCACGTGTCTATCGCGATACATATCGTTATCGTTTTGTCGCCCAGCCCTATAGAAACTACATTTTTATTACTAGCTACAACATTCTCATTACTAACAAATGTAACTTGTTTTTTTTTCCCCTGTAGCTTAGTTACTCTAGCGAGCAAGGCAGAGTGTATGACAGGATGAAAAAGACAACAAGGAACCAAAGAAAGAATAATCCAATATACATCAACCTCCCAAGCAAAAAAGAGCAGAGGAAAGGACGAAGATGATGTTTGAGATGAAGTTTAAGCTGAAAAGACTGCTGAATACAGTATGTGATGAGCCAGTGAGTGAGTTTGTGAATAGTGTTTGATTGACAGGTAACAAGACCTTACTGGCTTTGTGTAAAGTAGGAAAGGAAGAGCCACTTGGAAATCTCATGGCCATAGAAAGCCTGTGATGACATCAAAAACATTTCAAAAACTATTTTTGAAGTAAGTGCGTGAAGAAGAGTTTAACTGGAATAATTGAACGCAGCACACTAAATGAAGACCATGAGATGATGGCATTTCTTTCTTTTTTTTTCTTTTTTTTTTTTCTTGAGTCTAGTTGGTCAGCGAGTGTTGGTTCATCTACTATAACAGCAGCTCTAACAGGAATCTCGGCTGTAATTCGAATCCCAAGTTTACATTAACGTGCTTAATCGAATACATTTCTGTAGGAATGAGCTACAAAGGGATGTTTACAGAGGATAGAAGACAAAACATTTCCAACATTAAGAGCTTTGCACGTTTTCTCCATTCGTCTCAGCTCAGGTTGGTGAAGGAACCACAATATGCCGAGATGGATGTTTGCATTTCTAATGACACTGAGCTGAAAATATCTTTCCCGCAGTCCTTCATGATGCCTCATTCGACTAAGGCGTTTTATTAATAAGACTAACGTTTTATCTTCTGATGAGATTATTCAGGACATGTTTTCAGAAATGTTAAGCTGCTCTCGCTTTTATACGTACAGAAATGGAGAAACAATCTCTGAAGACGAGATAACGAGAGAACCACCGTTATCAGTGGAGTACGGAATCAGTGACGGAAGATAAACTGTGTTTTTATCTCAAGTTCACTTAAGAAAAGTGTTAATGACTTCAAAATGCTTGCTGTAATGTGGGTGATTTGGCTTTTCTAGAGGATGCTATGGGGGGGAAATGGGGAGTTTTGAGAAAAAAAAGAAAAAAGATTTGTAATAAAAGTGTTTTTTGTTACCTCACATCTGTCTTGTATTAATGAAATCATTTGTAAGTAATTTTGCCCCATCACACACCATCTAGCAATCCTGGAGGCTGAATGCTTACACGTGCTTCCTCCAACACTTACAGCCAACCTGGGCATGTTTCCTCAAACTAAAATTGACTTAATTGGGATGAATGAAAATAGAACAATTTAACAAACTTTAAAATACATTTTCAAATGTTTTTATCTCCTACAATATTTTAACCCTTTCTACCTGTACATCGGGATTCCGTTCCACCATCGGCGACTTGTCTGGATAAACAAGACAGAAGGTCTGAGAGAAAACGGGTCAATACACTGTTGAGTCAAGAGAAACTCTTCAAATTTTAGATGCTTATGAAGAAGCACTTGGGGCCTCACAGAGAGCAGAAAAGGAAGTGGTAGATCAGCAGTTAAGGTGATCGGAAAGTCGTGAGCTGCCACTGTTGGGCCATTGAGCAAGACATTTAACCTTTAATTGCTCAGTGGTTTAAAAACAGAGAAATGTAAGTTACTCTGAATAAAGGCATCTGGCCAAATGCTTTTGATATCACCATTTACTTTGAAGAAGAAAAAAAAAAACATTTTTTACATGATTAAAATTTAAAATCTTTTTTTTTCCCGATTGGTAGAAATAGTTGCCACAGAAGAAGAAGAAAAAAAAGTATCTGAAACACACACTCTAACCACAACTGTGGTAGTTTAGAAGATTTTATTTTCCTGTATGTAAAAGCTGAGCTATGTACATGACCAGTCACTCCATACATGTATATGAACAGACTGACGTGTAGAGAAAATGATCAACAGAAGCAGCTACATCTCTGTACCGCAAAACAGCAAACACATTTACGACATGTTAAAGTGAACGCTTCCTTATCCACCGTTCACTCTGAGAATCAACACGTCACTCATGTCGCTACAGGGTTGACTATGTGGGCGTGGCCTATCCAGCATGGTAGCTTATACAGTCTGGGCAAAAAAAAAGTGCATTATCTAATATCTAAGGAAGGAGTCTCCAGTATCAGCACTTTGTACCAAGTTTCCTTCCACAACAGAATCTTCAGGACAAAGATATGTTTCCTATTTCTGTATTAACTTCAAGAGAAAAAAGGAGAGCTTGTTAAGAGAACAACTGTTCGTTTGTTTGTTCGAATCGGTAGCAGGAACGAGCTTGTCTCGATGATCTGCCGTAGCTACTATACATAATAATGAATAATTAAAGAAACTGAACAGGCCACGCCCACAGTAGTCAAACCTGAGGTGACAGCAGCAGCTTGTTATCGTGAACGCAGAATTAGGTTTACTCAGCAGTTAGGAGTACTGACGCTTTAAAGTTGCAAGATGACACACCAGACGCTTTACAGTTTTGATAAAAAGAAAACATTTTCAAATACACTTCGACACAAGTTAGACACAAAATCACAAAAAATAAGAAATCTTTCAAACAAAGGCCTGATGTTTTCATTTCTCTATTCCAATACTGTTTTCACCACAACCTTGTTGACTTGTTCTGCAGCAGTGACAATAAAGTGATTTCCTCTGAGATTTTCATGCACTTTCCTTCCCGCACCGAGCAGAGTCTTACTGCAGAGTGCACAATGTTCCATCATCCCTTCACGCTGGAAGAATAAAACTTAATCGAAACAGACAAATAGAAGACTTCTGAAATGTGAATGTCTTTGTTTTATTGCCCCTGTTTACACTTACACGTCTGTGTCAGGCTGCAGCAATGCCTTCTGGGTAAAGTTGAGTTTCGGAATCTACCCTTCGACACTCATCTAACGAATTCGCTCGAGCCGAAACGGACAGGTAACAACCTTTATTATGGATTTGAACAAGTCAATAAGGTTGGCTATTAGAAAACAGAAAACATCAAGGGGAATTTCACCTTTAAGATGTATCTTTCGCCTGGACACATGAGTATGGTGAATATTTCAAATCAAATAGGCGATGGTGTAAAATTTGACCTTTTGCTCCAAAAGCTAATTAAATAACACTACATGCACCTTCCCAGTGTTTTTTTTTTTTTTTTTTTTTTGCTGAACTAAAAGTAGAAATGATGTACTCTACAGTAACTCCAGTGACAAGCAAAAAAAAAAGTTAAACGGTTTGATATATTTATTTTTGACAGAACATGTTCTGCTTTGTGTGATAACGACAAGGTGGAAAGAAAAAAAAACAGTAACGGGAGATCTCGGTGTCACGTCACAAATCTCCACAATACGCAACGAGCAAAAAACACTGAAGTGCAAACGAGGCTTTGGTTAAAAGTGCAGGGTGCAAAAAAGACTTGTGTTCTGGTTCTGGTTTTGTTCTGAACCGAATAAATATATCTGTAGTAACATTCTATCATATTTTATGGACCTGTCACTTGTCTTCTCGGAGGAAAAGACGCACTGGCCTGAATTCTGGCTGCTTGAAGGATAGAAAACTTTCGTTAGAATTTCTATATGTTTGTATGTTACTTCTTTGTAACGAATCCTGTATTATTTATTTACTAAGTGTGGGCGTGGCCAGTTGTTGCAATTGTAGGAGGGTGTGGCTGTGGGCGGAGTTGCGGAAATACCGGAAAAAGCTGTATTACAGCATAAAATAATAATATTTACAGCTCACGTAAACAGTGGAACATACTCCAAAGTATGCAAAAGAATTCTGTTTTTCATATTAAATACAACAGGCCCCGCCCACTTATGTTCTCATTTCACACAGTGTCATTGTTTTCTGTCAAAGCTTTTAGCTCAAAGAAAAAATGTTTTTTTTTTTAAAGCCTAAACTGACTCTTAACACGATACAAACAATATTAATGCCAAGGACTATTGGACAGAGATTATAAATGCTGTTCTCCGGTCAGCGCTCACGAGACAGACAAACAGTTTGAAGAGCAGATCGATGATGCAGGATGGTTTCCTTCTTGAGGGTTGGCAGGTCTGTTGTATTATAAAATTCTTTTTTTATGTGGTTCAATTTTATTCTGTTTTATTAGCCAGTTAATAATAGGTAATAAAAGCCTTGGGCAAAAAGGGTGGGCTGTTTTTTTATACGTACTGACAAGTGTGTTTGTTGGGCGGAGCTGCAAGCGCTCCATAAAACTGAGAAGCTCGCCTCATGGGGAAAAGCTTGAATAAATATAACCTGAATATAGAGTCTAGCTTAGTGTTTACTGACACATCCACCGTGCCTCGACTCCTGAGCCATGTTTCTTTCAAATCATGCAGGTTTCTGCTACAACTGTCTAAAATTTTGTGATTTCTTCTCACCATCATCTGCTAATTCGATTCTGCTGAACTTGAATCTGAATATTTACTTAATTCTGGGAAAGGCATGCAAGATAATCAGCGTCATTACCTGGCCAGGTTATTCAGGGCGTGGTCTTTATCCTGATAACTAATTCGAAGACACACAGTTTACTTCTGCCGTCAAGTCGGAGGAAGCTGTGGTCATGTCTCCTTACTGTATGCCACTGGAGATGGCACAGAACCATCCAAATTTTGGGTTTTGGATCCAAATCAAGGTGGGAGACACTCTAGTCACAGGGCACAGTCACACACACACACACACACTCTGGACAATTTAGAGATGCCAATCAGCACATAAACACATATCTTTGGCTTAGGGAAGGAAATCCTAGAACATGGAGGAAACCCCAGAAGCATGGAGAAAATGTGCTAACCACTAAACCACTGTAACCCTTAGGCTTAGGCCATGTTTTTTTTTTTCAGGGTTGATTCGACAAATGTGAAAAATTGAAGGAAAAGGTTGATACGACACCAGAACAGCTTTGATACGCCTTGATATAGATTCAACACGCCTCTGAGTTGAGGTGTGCTGAGTGTGAAAGCCAGATCGTACGATTTGCACATCATTCACTAGAGAAGATCTCACGTGGCTGATTTGTGTCCTTTTAAGAGCAGTTCATAGCTCTTAAATGTTTTTAAAGTATCCTGTCTAAATCCTCATGCCATCTTATAGTCCATAAAATATGATAATGTGCAGAAAGGAGTTTTAGCTAGAAGGAACAAAATGGAAGAAAGAAAGGTGCAAAAATAAAGTTGTAAATTGAGGCATCTGTTGCTGTACAACAGGTACAAAACCTGTCTAGATTATATTCATCTCTACAAGTGATATTTATAGAACTATACATCTTTACTGTACTGTACATGTCTACTGATTCTCTGTCTGTAAAATGTCTTTTTTTTTTTTTTTTTTATTTCTCTCTTCTTCTTTTCCTTTGTCGTCCTTCTTCCCCAGTGCGAGTGCGTGTCAGTGCAGTAGTGCTGAGCTGTAGTGCCCTTTATGTTCACTAGAGGGCGAAGCCGGTCTCTCCTTCTCTCTCTTTTCCTCTTTTGTCTCTTCAGTGAGGAAGCTTTGGAAAGTCTGAGCTCGAGGGATGAGGGTCATCATCGAACTCACACCTACGAATGAAAAAAAAAGACAGGTTATTAATAAGAGACAGCGAGACAGATATACAGACGAAGAGAAATTCACAGAAATTCATAGTCGGTCATGTTGAGTTGAGAATTAAATATCACTCA